>NW_025999962.1:4478060-4520315 GCF_001458135.2 Marmota marmota marmota | reverse complement strand
TAGGGAGAGGGTGGGGTGGGGTGGGCTTGGATGGGGGAGGGGCTGTCTGACTCAGGACTTTGAATCTGAGTGCAGGGGGCAGGGGAGGCCACCAGGCACGCACCCTGCACGACGGGAGGCAGGCACGGCTGTTGGTGAGAGGCCAGGGTGCCCAGTTGATCTGGGGGTGGCCAAGGGACAGGGAACACTGGGATTGGCCATGATCTGATGGTGAGAGCCACAAGAGTCATCTGGCCTGTGACCTGGGCCCAGCAGCCTGGCACAGGCCATGCAACCAGTATTTGTTAAGGGAATGAGAAAGACACATTTTCTCATGTGGTTACTTCAATTAAAAAAGAAAAATCCAACAACTTTTTTTTTTTTTTTTGAGAGCTAACATAATTCTCACTGAATGTATGCAGCAGCCTTAAAATGGATTCTGGCTCATTTACTCATCTTTTGGATACAGTGGCTTGATTCCGACGTTTTCAGACATTCGGCGCTGTTCTTGCAAAGACTCAAGATTGAATATTTAAATTTTCTTGTCTCACATGGGGACCTGGTGTCCCTACAGGCACCTTGCGCTGAGAAGCTGGCTGGTGTGGACAGAGTGTGGTCCCGTGTTATCTTTGCAGCCTGATACCCGAGGGGCCACCTCGAGGGTGAGCTTGAAGGTCAGCTAAAAAATGGGTGAATAGCCCAGCAGAGGGTCAGCGTTCGTCAAAACTGATTTTCTATAGTTTTCATAAAAAAACCCCAAAACATTCCTCACAAAGCCAAACTGTATTTTAGGGGCTAAAAGGGAGAAAAATTAACTTCTAATAAAGATAAAAAAAAATCTGGAATCCTAAGTTGTAGTCAAGTGATTTTGGCCGGCCATAATTACAGTATTTTCATGTTAATGCATAAACCCCTTGAAAGGTGTGCTCAAGTGCTAATTATCTATTTACAACAGAATGGCTTTGGAAATGAAATGCGGCTCACCGGTGTGTGTGTGTGTGTGTGTGTGTGTGTGTGTGTGTGTGTTTCAAACATGTTCTGCAGTGGTGTGTTTTTTTTTCTTTTTAGCCCATCATCCAAAAAACATATGCCTTATATATATTAAAACAAATTTAAATGTTCAAAGGCCTGCCTCTCTACAAGGGTGGTTTTATTCTGTGTGTACTCTTGTTTGGGTTTTTTTGCTTTCTTATTTATATCATGTGTTAAGGGGTTTGAGATGGTTTATCAAACAGTAAGGTAGTAAGGTGGTAGAGTGTTTTGGTTTTGGTATCAGGGATTGAACCCAGAGGTGCTTAACAACGGAGCCACGTCTCCAACCCCTTTTAAGTATTTTATCTGGAGACAGGGTCTCGCTGAGTTACCTAGCTCCTTGCCCAGGCTGGCTTTGAACTCACGATCCTCCTGCCTCAGCCTCCTGGGCCGCGCTGCACGGTGCCCGGATAAAATGGTAGACTATTAAAGATGGGTTAAAACCAAATCAGGTCCTTTGGAGGGAGGGCCTGGGATACCAATGCCCAGGGCTACATGGACGCTGTGAGCGGGAAACGGGCCTGGGTTTCCTGGGGTCCAGGGTGAAGGGACCTGCGTTGGGCTGATGGCTGCGGCAGCTCCTCTGATGGGCCTGTCCCTTCACCTGTGAGAGACCTCAAGCCTGAGTCCTCTGTCCTTTCTGTCCTTTCCTTGACAAAGGTTTTTATGTTAAAGTGATGATGATGAGCAGACACTTGTCTAGTGCTTCCTGGTGTATAAAACGCGTCCGTTTCTGTCATTCATTTTGGGCTTTCTGTCCCCCACACTCCCACTGTCTTTCAGATTGATGGAAGTTTCTTTTTTCCCCTCTACTGGTTTGGAAATCGTACGTTCCTTTTTGATTCCTTTAGTAGTTACTCACAATTTTTTAATATGCATGCCTGGCTCAGCACACTCTTAAATTAATCGGAGTGGCCTTCATCCTCCCCAGGACCCGGACACACCCACCTGCACCTCAGGCCTCCGCCCTCTGCAGGTCCTCGCTGTCTGCAGTTTCACTTCTCACCTGCTTTTAGCCCTGTCCCTGTTTGGACTTGATTATTCACTTGGTGATGCTCTGAGGCACTTGGTGGGCGCTGGGCGTGGTCCTCGGCACTGGGGCAACAGCGGTGAGCAAGACACAGTCCTGCCTTTGCGAGGCTGAAGTCAGGCCATCGCTGCTCGGGGCTGTGATGTGACAGGGGTCAGGGTAAGGGCACAGGTGGGGTAGGGCAGGACCTTTCCGCCGTCTGAGCAGAGACTTGGATGGAGGGTGTAGACGCTCTGAGTGGAGGTGTGGCAGGTGTGAGGCGGAGGCCGGAGTCCCATAGAGTATGCAGGAGCGATTGGCAGAAATGGAGGCCCGTGGGGGCTGGGTCAGCTCTGGAGGCCTGGGGTCCTCATGCAGGGAGTGGCGCTGGCAGCAGATTCAGGCTGGTGGTGCTTGGACAGGCAGAGCTGGGTCCAGGCCCTCCAGCTGACCAAGGCCCGCGGCTGGCTCCTGCCTGCTGGCTTGGGATCACGCCTTCCTCCCGGACGTCAGGAGCACCTACCTTCAGGCTCTGCCCTGGGTCCTAGAGGCTGGGATACAGAGGTCAGCAAAGCCACCCAGACTCCCCCTCGAGAGACACAAAAACAAGAAAACGCCGTGACAGGTTGGAACAACAGTCACGAGGCAGCCTGGGGCCAGGTGGGACCGTTCAGGTCCAACTCGAAGCTCACCTGTCTCCCAGGTGGGAGGCCGAGGCAGGTCTGCCTGGGGCCTCCTCCTCACCCTCAGGTGTCTCCTCTCTTGCCTGCTCTCATTCAAGGCTGCAGGGCTGCCAGGACAGACAGCTGGCTGGAGGATCCGGCATCGGGGGAAGCGAGATTCTTTAGCTGGTGCGCCTCTTTTTTTTTATGAACATGGAGAGATGTGTTTGGATATGAAATAAGCCTTGGGTTTTTTTTTTTAAATGTCATCTTCATGCTGGGTTTGATTCCAGAACAGGAATACTCAACAAGCCAGAAAATCCTGGCCAGCCCACAACTAAACCTCCTGTCCCCGTGTGCGCATAGACCGAGACGTCGGGAAGATCCCCCATCTCCCGTCTCTTCACTCCCCCTGCCCCCCACCCCTCTGCACAAGGACTCCGCAGAAACTTTCTCAGCTCTGTGACTAGTTCGCTTTGGAGAATGTGATCACGCAGCAATAAAAGCGGAGTGGAGATGCCAACCCAAGGTCTATGTTGCTTTTGGAATCTCCCTATTTTTTAACACCTAAGGTGGCCTTTATTATGTGGGAACGACTCCCTGTGTGTCCAGATAATTCCAGTCCTTCCTACAAGCAGAGCCCCACTTCTCCAAGTGGGTTTGATATCTGTGGAAATGAGTAACGCTTTAGAGCAATGGCACCAACCTGGCCATGTCACATGTAGGTGAGCTGCTTAGGACGTGAGGCTTCCCAGGACCCGCCATGTCCCATTTGAAACCCAGTTTCATGTTTTTTTTTTCCTTATTTCTCCTTGGCAATAGACAGCTCATCCTGAGTAAACTTGTCCCCGCTGTGCAGACGAGGAGACTGAGGCCCAGTGTGGGATGTGGTTTCGGCAGGTCACCCAGATCTCCAGGGCAGGGATCTCAGCTGTCCCAGCCTGAGCCACCTCTTCAGCACCATGGACAGTGCCAGCCTGACCCGGCACTCTCATTGGTTACCTGAAGGAACGGCTGTGCCTGGTGTGCCAAGCGTGGACCCTGTGACGTGTCCCCTTGCAGACATGGGAATGCTAGGCCTCTGCCTGCCTCCATCTTTGGCCGACTCCATCCCCTGCCTGAACTCCTCCACCTACCCAGGGACTGGGGCCCTTCAGGGTCACATGTGGGAATTGAGAGCCCAGACTTTGGACCGAGACTAGAGCTAGGCCACTCCATCCTTCGTAAGTGACCTTTGACAAGTGACTGAGCCTCCCTGGGCCTCAGTTTCTTCAGTTTTGCAAAAGGGGGAAACCGTGGGGCATTCTCAATCCCTCCGTGGGGGCTGAAGGAGACGGTGCAGGTGGCGCAGAGGCCGGGCAGGTCCCAGGTAAACCGTTCCCTCCTGAGCCTGGTGCAGTGGGAAGCAGAGGCTGCTCTGCAGCTGGGGGTGGGCGGCAGGGTGGGGAGTGCCAGCTGACAGTGCAGGTGAGGCTGCCAGACGGCGCAGCCAGGCGGCCGTGCGGGACAGAGCCAGGTGGCCGTGCAGGACAGAGCTGGGCCTTCTCGGTACCAGCAGTTGCCCTGGGGAGGGGCACACGTGCAGGCCCCCCTCAGTGGGACCAGCTGCACTCAGGTGTGACGTTCGGCTTCTGGAAAGGCCTTGTTGGACTTCAGCATCCCCAGGTCTCAGGGCTTGTCTGGGTTCTAGAGGGAAGTGGCCTTGTGCATGGACCTGGGATGGTTTCATTCCTGAAGTGAGAGAGGGTCCAGGGAGAGGATTGTGCAGGGGCCCTCCCAGCCCTGCCTGGCCACATACTTCCTGGGCAGTTTTGAGAAAGTCGTTATTGTGGTGCCTCAGTGTCTCCATCCACAAATGGGGGGCAGTACCAATGCTAAGGAGGGCTGCCGTGGGCACTGGACAGGACAGAGTGGTTGGGGTTCAGCTAAGTGCCTGGTAACTGTGAGCCCCTCGGGTTTGGGTCCTGGCTCCACTCTTCCCAGCCATGTGGCCTCGGGTAGGTTCTGTCCCTCTCTGACCCTCGGTTTTCTTCTCTATAAAAGGGGGTGTCGTTGGGAGGCTCCAGGAGGCAGTGGGCGATCTGGGCTGGGTGTGGGGTAGACATATATAAACATACAAATTGCTGTGGTGTCGTGGGCCGTGTCTAGAGCGCCTGGCTCAAAGTCCGAGCTCCACCACGGTGGCTTTAACTACTCTCAGTGTCGTGCCGGGTGCCTTTTTTTTTTTTTTTCAGTCCGGCATTTTAAAGTTAGGATATTGTTCTTTGAAATTTGTTTTCAAAGAAAAGCAGATATTTTAAGTGTATAGGTTTGTTTCTTTGATTTCTCTTAAGAAGAATTTCACACCTTCCTGGGAGCGAGCGCGATGCAGATGAGGATGGAGCCGGCCGTCTGGAGCTAATTCTGGGCTGGTTTGACAGCCGCACTGGAGGCAAGCAGAGCTGACAAAGCCAGGCTGTCTTGGGTAACGTCCCAACCTCTCAAAATAGTCACTCTCCAGACTAATATTTGTCATCTGGGAGTGTGAAGGGGGGTTGTTTATTGATCCAACCACAAACCTTCCGGCTTGGGACTCTCCAGAGGTTCCTGCTGCCCTTCACAGCTGGTGGCCAGAGCCCCCTGGTGTGACCCTTCCAGGCCTTGCTCCGCTCCTCTCCTCCCCCCTGGCTTCTGGGCTGTTGTCAAATGGGTTGGATTGCTGCCCACCTCGGCTCATCTTATGTGTGCTGGGTCCTCTGCAGAGGGAGCTGCGTCCACCCTCACGCCCTCTAGTCGACCTTCTCAGACACCTCCTTCCTCCCCAGCAGGACTCGGTGCCACCTGGCTGCAGATCCCTGGTGACGTGTGTCTTTCTCCTGCATTGGCTGCAGGAGGGCCGTGTGCAGGGGGACCTGGTCCCAGCCACCGGTGCAGGCTGGCTCTGATAAGGGCCAAGAAGGTGGCTGTGGAAGGCAGGAGTGGACACAGCGAGGGACAGGGATTCTAGAGTATCCTCATGTCCAAAATGTTCATTCCGCTTTAAGACACTTGGCTTTACTAAGAAATACGTCACAACTTTGCTCTTCATTGTTTCCACGATCTTTTTCTTTATACAATATATTTGTTTTTATTCATTTTTCATGTGGTGCTGAGGGTCTCCTCACCAGGCTCTCTGCCACTGAGCTCCAGCCCCGGCCTGTTGTTTTCACGTTCTTATTTAAGTTGCTTCTGCAAAGAACTTTGCTTTGGGCCATTTTTTCCCTCCTTTAAAAACGTTGTCTGTAGCCAGAAGGCACCAGGAAACCTCTTGGGAGACTGTTCAGTAACAGAGGGCCTCTCCTGGGGCCTTGGCGCCGTGGGGTAGGGTCCCTGCAGGATCTTCCACCCGACATCAGGGGCACTTTCTGTTCTTGTGGTCGCTGGTGAGACCTTCCTGGTGGCCCTGCGCAGCTGCTGCATGACCTTCCACCTCTGAGCCCCACCCCCTTCTACAATTCTGGAGTTGTTTGTTCTCAAGGTTAGAATGCCAGCCTGCCGGGATCCTGAGAGTCTCAAAACTGTGTCTCCAGGGTCCGGAGGGCTCAAAGCTGCAGTTCTGCCTGGTTACAAGTCAGTTGTCTGGGATCCAGCTTCTCAGCTTGTTTAAAAATTCAAATGCTGGTTAAATATACATAACATTCACCGTTTTAGCCTTTTACAGCACACGCTTCAGTGGCCTTACGCATCCTCACGTTGCTGGCAACTGTCCCTGTGACCCGTCTCTAATACTTCTCATCTTCCTAAACCAAAGCTTCACATCCCTTTGACACGGGCTGCTCCGGCCTCCTTCCCCCAGCCCTGGATCCATCTTTCCGCCTCTGAGGATTGGATTTCTCTCGGCACCTCGTGTAAGGGGATGATACCGTCTTTGTCCTTTCGTGCCTGGCATGATGCCCTCTAGGTTCGCCCAGGAGGTAGCATATGTCAGAATCTCTTTCTTTTTTAAGGTTGAACAATATTCCACGGTATGTGACCCCACCTTTTGTTTATCCACTCACCTGTCCACGGACACCTGGGCTCATGTGAATCATTCTGCAGTGAACCCAGTGTACAAATACCTGTTTGAGAGTCACTGCTTTAATTCTTCTGAATTAAAGATTCCTGAGAGAGAGGACTTGCCTTACAGTATATGTGACTATACAGGTAACTACCCTATATGACAGAATCTGAATATATAAACATTTAGAGACACAGATAAGATAATCAAGCCTGCACACAACATTTAAATTAGTATTATAGTCATGGCTATTAAAAATCACTTGTAAAATATTTTTAGAAATATTTTTTATGTTCACATTTTAGGAAGTATTTTTATCCATATTCTCCGAGTGTGTCTTATGCACGGTTACTGTATTAGTCTGTTTTGGCTGCTATAACAAAGTGTCCCAGACTGGACAACTTCCTTTATTTCCTCACAGTTCTGGAGGACAGAGGTCCAACACCAGGTATCAGAGGGCTGGTTTCTGAGGCCTCTCTTGTGGACACTGTCTTCTCCCAGGGTCTCCCTCTGTGTGTCTGTATCCTAATCCCTTCTTCTCCTAGACACCAGTCACATTGGCTTGGGGCCCATGCAGATGACCTCATTTTACCTTAAACACTTCTTCCCAGGCCCTGTCTCCAATTGGTCAATTCTGAGGTCCCGGGAGTTAGGGCTCTGGCATGGGGCTGGGGTGCAGCTCAGTGGGCGGGACGCCTCAGTGTGTCTGTGAAGGGCCCTTTCCAGAGCCTCGGCTGCCTGAGAGCAGCATTTTAGAATCTGTGGCTTGTAGTTCCAGAAGCCCCTTCATCTCTCCATGACGCAACTGCTCATGGGTGGCTCCACGTTGACGGTCAGCTGTCACTTCCACGGCTGCCTCTTTGGGGACCACGAGTCCTGTTTCCTCTCCACCTGCTTTGAAGACTGTCGACCTTGGGTCCAGCACTATGCCCACTCAGGCTGCAGTGGCCGATGGGTTTGAGGAACAGGACTCCACCCCTCGTGTTGGAGTCAGGGTGTGTGTGGGAATCCTGTGGTCCCCGTGAACAGGGACAGGATCCCTCCTGCCCCTCCTCGGGCTGATCTTGTTTCCTCCTCTTGCTGGGTGGCCTGCCTGGGCCCTGGTGAGCGTGTGGTAGAAATGGCCGCAGTGCACACCCTCATCCTGGTCCTGATGTCAGGAGGAGAACGTTGTGTCTTCACCATGAAGAGCAGGCTGGTGGAGGGATTCTCATAGATACTCCGGCTGAGAACGTCCCTTCTGTTCTTATCACGAGAGAGCATGGTTGTCGTCTCCTGCTCTCTGATCTTGGTGATGGCGTGGGCTTCTCCTGTGGGTTGTGGAAGGCCACATGGATGGACGGTTGCGTGTCCCAGGGGCAGATCCTTTGGCACGGCCCGTGGTCCTTTCCGAGGGTGGCTGGACCTGGTGTGCTCACGGTTCATGGAGTTTTCGTAGGAAGTCAGGTTTGGTGTCAGGGCTCACAGGGGAGCTGGAGAGCATTTCCTCCTCTTCTGTATTTTGGAAGAGCTCCTTGAGGACTGGTGTTAGTTCTTCTTGAAATGTTTGGACCAAATCACCAGCGAAGCCATCTGGTGCGTGGCTTCTTGTCTTTCTAGAATATCCATCTTTCCTCTGGTGGTCCCGGCCCGCAGTCTCTCGCTGGCCGAGGCCGCCACCCTCACTGCTCTCCTCTGGTCACCCTCCGCCTGGCCGGGTCTCTCTCTAGCCTTTTGCTTTGGGCCTAGCTGATCCTTGGTGTCTAAAGTGTGTCCCTATAAATACCATACAACTGGATCAATCCACTCTTCTCACCTCCACCCTCCTAGTGGAGTGTTCAGGCACTTTATGTTTGGTGTCCTTACTGACAAGGCCAGCTTGTGTCCGCCATCTTGCTCTTTGTTCTCTGTCCATCCTGTCCTTTGGTCCCCCCGTTCCTCTGTTTGTGCCTTCTCTTGTGTTCAGTGGGTTTTTCTAGTTTGCCAGCTCACAGCAGTCCCCCTCCATAGTTTTGCTGCCTGTGGTTTTGGTGACCTGAAGTCACTGGCACCACTGTGGCTCAATGGTCCTCCTGATGTGCTGTCACAGGCTAGCAGCAGCCTGGCTCTCTCCCCAGTGCCTGTCATTCATCCCACTCCTGCCCGTCATGCAGGCGTGGGGGTGGGGAGGGAGAGAGGGAGAGAGAGGGAGAGAGAGAGAGGGAGAGAGAGAGAGAAAAGGAGGGAGAGAGGGAGGGAGAGGGGATGGGGGAGAAGGGGAGAGAGGGAGAGAGAGGAGAGGGAAGGAGAGAGAGAAAGAGACCAAGGAGGGAGAGAAAGAGGGAATGGGGGAGAGGGGGAGAGAGGGAGAGGAAGGGGGAAGGGGGGAGTGCACATGTGCACACATCACATAGCTTTTATTACACGTTATTATGTTTATTCTATTCTATTGTTGTCGTTGCTGGTCTCTTATGTGCCTAGTTTATAATCGACCTTTGCCATGGGTAGGTATGCAGAGGAAAGATCGTCCACAGGGCTCAGTGCTCTCCATGGTTTCCGGCATCCACAGGGCCTTGGGATGTATCCCTGTGTACGAGGGAGAGCACCACAATAACTGCAAAAATTGACAAACAAACAAGCAAACAATGCTTAGTGGTTGCCTGGAAGTTATAATTAGCCTTTTTTTCTCTTTTCTTTTCTTTCTTTCTTCCTTTCTTTCTTTTGCTGGGGATTGAACTCAGGGCCCTGTGCATGTGAGGCCATCGCTCTCCCAACTGAGCTATGTCCCGGCCTTTTAACCTTAAAACAATTTTATTTAGATTAATAATAACTTAAAGTCATTAATATTTTATAGAAAAATCGTGCTGTAATATAGATTTCCTTGTCCTCCCCTTCCTCTGTGCTGTTATTGACACACAAATGACACTCTCATGCGTCATAAACTAATCCACACAGTTTTAGAACTTCTCATTTATGTAGTTGTCTTTTAAACCAGAAAGGAGAACAAAAGGGTTACAACCGAAAACATGTCGGCACTGTCTTGTGGGTTATGTTGTGTCCCTTCTGTGTGGCGCTGGGGCTCGGACCCAGGGCCTCACGCCCGCTGGGGGAGTGCTCCCCACCGACCCCACCCCACCGCGCGCTGTCTTCCGTGTTTGACTGCAGTCACCTTTACTGTGCTTTGTATTTCTTCGTGTGGATTGGAGTTACCGTCTCCTGCTTTTTCATTTTAGTCTGAAGGTCTCCTGTTGGTTGGTATTTCTTGTAGACAGTGTCGGCAATAGGTTCTGTCAGACGTCCTTTACCTGAAAATGACTCGATTTCTTCCTCATTTCTAAAGGATAATTTTTTTGGATATAAAATGCATGATGGAGGCGTTTTCCTCCCAGCATTCTATATATGACAGCCTGCTACCCCGTTTTCATGGTTCCTGATGAAAAACTAGCTGTTAGTCTGATCAGGGATTATTTATGTGTGGTGAATGAGCTTCCATTTTCTGCTTTTTGTCAGTTTGGTAATGACGTAGCTACATGTGGACGTCTTTTTTATCTTGCTTGGACTATTTGAGCTTCTTGGATGTGTAGATTAATTTTTTCATCCAACCTGGGAAGTTTGGGCCATTGTTTCAAAAATTCTTCTTGTTCCTTCCCTCTTCTCCCCGTGACTCCCCTATGTGTGTGTCATGGGGCCTGACAGTGTCATACAGACACCTGAGGCTCTGCTCCTCTTTCTTCATTCCGTTTCCTTTCTCTTTCTCAGACTGCTTAACCTCAATTGAGCTGTCTTCAAGTTCATTCATTCTTTCTTCTGCCAGCTTCAACCTGCCACCAAGACCTTCCAGGGAAATTCTCATTCCTGCTCTCTTACTTTTCTACTCCAGAATTTGACCTTTTCAGTTTTTATGGTTCCCTCCCTTTCTTGATATCCCCTATTTTCTAAATCATTCTCATAATTTCCTTTAATTCTTTAGACATAGCATCCTTAAGTTCTTAGAACAGCTTTCTCCTAGCTGTTTTAAAGGTGTCTCCAGCATCTGGGGTTTCTTAGGGACAGTAGACCGTTCTTTTTCATAGGGACCATGCTCTTCTGTTTTATTGGGTATATCATTTAAAAAATAGAAGCGGCTATTTTCCATAATCTAGTTTACCAACTGTGGAAATCAGATCCCCCCCACGTCCCCGCACCAAGGTTTACTGTTATTGTCATTTGTTTAGTAACCTTCCTGGACCAGTTCTATAGTGTGTGTTCTTTGTCATGTGTGGTCACTTCTTGGCTAGCTCAGTTGGTATCGAGGACTGGACAGAGATCTCCTTATACACCCTGAACCGGTGAGTCTGCTGCCCCTTGCTGGAGGCTGCACCTGTTGTGTTGTGCCACACTCTTGATGCACCAGCCCTTTCCTTCTTGCACACACACAGTGAGCATCAAGGTCAGCTGGGGTGAGGGATCAGGGACTGATCCTTAGGATCCCCTGTGGACAGTTAACCCTCTGGTGTCTTAGGAAGGCGTTTTCTTTGCCCCCGGTGGCATTGCGCCCTGGGGGTTGTGGTGTTAGACTGCTGCTGTGGCCAGGCTCTGTGCGCTGAGAGCGCTGCATCCAGTCAACAGAGACAGTCCCCAAGCCCAGGACCACATGTCAAACAGTGGCTGTTCTTCAGTGACGAGGCTTCCTGGAGTGTCCCAAACCCATTTTGACCTCAGTGGCTGCTAGGATGCTGGTTCCCCAGCTCCTGTGGCTCTGAGGCTGCTACAGAGATGGAGGGTGGAGGCTGGGGCGGAGCAGGTCAGGAGGCCGCAGAGCTGGGTTCCTTGTCTTTGTGCTCCTTAGCCTCTGGTTAATTTCCAGAACCCTAACACAGCTGCTCTTGACCGTTTTGCCAGGGAGGAGCGTGGGCAAAGGTGGTCACGCCTTCGTTCTTGAAGTGCGCCTCGGTTGCTCTAGGGTACAGCAGCTCCAGGTCGGCACCACGGGAGCGAGTGTGAAGGCTCAGATGGAAGCCACGCCGCTTTCCTTTTGAAGACCGTTTGGTGGAAAGACCCGGGGCTCTGCCATGTCTAGGAGTTTGGGGAGAGAGGAGGAAGCCAAGGGCTTCAGCTCTGGTGGGATCTGGGCGCAGCCTCCCACCTCCCTTCCTGCCAGATGTGAGTGAGCTCCCGAGGCCCGACCTCCTCACTGGCCACGCGGTGCTGCCCCTTCGTGGGGTTAGGAATTGGCGTGTGGGGTGCGTCTCACTCTTGGCAGGTAGCAGTGGGCACCCGCTCGCCTGCCCAGGTGAGGAGGGGCCGAGCTGCCCCTGCCTCTGGGCCCCCTGCTGGAGGCTCTCGGCCTCACGCCCTCCAGGGCCTCACGCCCTCCAGGGCCTCACGCCCTCCACGGCCTCACGCCTGGCACAGCCGCTGCCCTCGGGCCTCCTGCTGCTTCGTTCTCCTGTCGGTGTGACCAGGACACAGTTTGCTTTGGTTCTAGGTTTCGAACAACAAGCGGAGCCATCGAGGGACACGGCTGTCCCTGGGCCGAGTGGGAAGGCGGATGAGGAGCACCTGGCTCCCCTGGGCCTTTTACTTATTTAAACTTCTGTTTGCCTTCGGGTGACGCGTGCACACTAGGTCATCAGGGCTCCCGGATGTGGTGAGGTAGTCCCTGCCCTTGCCCTCCCCCATCCCTGATGTCCGCCGGCCCAGCTCTTTTTTTTTTTTTAATTAATTAATTAATTTATTTTTTAGTTTTCGGCGGACACAACATCTTTGTTTGTATGTGGTGCTGAGGATCGAACCCGGGCCACACGCATGCCAGGCGAGTGCGCTACCGCTTGAGCCACATCCCCAGCCGCCCGGCCCAGCTCTTGGACTGGCTTCTGTGGTGATTTTTTTGTTTGTTTGTTTTCCAGCTTTAGACATTGCTTTTAAATTTCTTAAAATGAAAAATGAAGATTCAGAGGCTCGGCCTCCCCACGCCTGCGCGTCCTTTCTCCTGTCTGTCTAACACAGTCTTATCTCTGTTTTTGGTTGAATATTCATGGTATGATTTGCTCCTTCCTGTGTGTACCTGCCAGGGCTCACCCCAGTCTCCTATGGAACTTCAAATGCCCTTTGGCCGTGGGGTGAGGCGCACAGGTCACCTGTCAACCCTTTTTCTTGGGGGCTCACCTCCTGGGGCCTCGAGCCCTGCGCCTTCTGAGCCGATTGGTCCCCGTCCCGTCCCAGGGGCCGTCCAGGATCCCTTCCTTCCGTCCCTTCTGTCTGTCTTGGAGGCCCTGGTTCTGGAACCCAGGGCTTCCTTGGCCGAGGCTCACCCCCTGCCTTGGTGGAACGCATCCTCAGAGCTTTCTGAGAAGAGCAGGAGATCTCCACGTTTGGCAACTCAAATGTCAAGAAAATTCTCTCTTTTGTCCTCGATCTCAATGGATAGTGTCCAGGTGTGGAATTCTGGGTTGCGATTCATCCCCCTAGAATTTGGAAAGCATTGCTGTGTCATCTCTTACCTTCCAGGGTCACAGCTGAGGATGCCCTGGGTTGGGAGTCCTCGTCCTTGATATGTGACCTGTTGTGTTCCTGGACAGAGTGCCTTGCTCGAGGGTCTTTTTTCATTCATTTTTCTGGTCACTCAGGCCACCCTTTTAGTGAAGTAAATTCTGTCCTTTGTTGCAGGGCATTAGCTTAGTTTCAGTCCCCGTCCTCTGACTTCTGCTTATAGGTGTGGTGCTCGGCTGTTGGACCTCTGGTTTGACTCGCCTGCTTTGCACTTGATGGTCTGTTTTAGTTCCCCGGGAGACTCCTCCAACTTCCTCTTCCTCATCTTTAGCTAAATTTTAAAAAACCCTGCGATGCTTTTCTCCCCTCTGCAGAAGTGCCCTGCCAGCCTTTTCTGGATGCGGTGTCCTCTCTTATCTCCCCGAGGGCGTCAGTTACAAAGGTTCCTTTCCTGCCCCCTCCTCCCACTTTCCTGTCTTCTGTTGGGTCTGGCCTCTGCCTCTGTTTGCAGTTTGGGTTCCTTCTCAGGGACCTGCTGACCTGGGTGTGTGTGTGTAAGAACTGGACTTCTGACAGCAGCTGATCAGTGGTATGTGTGTGTGTGTGAGTGAGTGTGTGAGTGTGTGTGAGTGCAAGAGAGTGCAAGTATGTGAGAGTGTGTGTGCAAGTGTGTGAGTGTGAGTGTGTGTGCAACTGTGTGTGTGCAACTGTGTGTGCGAGAGTGTGAGTATGTGAGTGTGAGTGCAAGTGAGAGAGTGCAAGTGTTTGAGAGTGTGCATGAGTGTGTGCAAGTGTGTGAGTGTGCGAGTGTGTGTGAATGTGTGTGACAGTGTGAGAGTTGAGAGTGCATGAGTGTGTGAGAGTGTGTGAGTGTGTGAATGTGAGTGTGTGACTTTGTGTGTGTGAGAGTGTGTGTGAGAGTGCAAGTGTGTGAGAGTGTGTGTGTGAGTGTGAGTGCATGAGTGTGTGAATGTGTTTGTGAGTTTGTGAGTGTATGAGTGTGTGTGAGCGTGTGAGAGTGTATGAGAGTGTGTGAGTGTGTGTGTGAGTGTGTGTGGTGGGGTGGGAGGGGCATGCAACACCGGGACCTGGCGGTGTCTTTGGGGAGCCTTGGGTGCCTGCAGGACTTTCTCCTGGGCCTGTTTGTCCCACTTCCCAGTCCCTCAGCGGCTCCAGGTTTGAGAGCTGAGTGGGGAGGGAGCTGGGCCTCCTGGTCACTGTGTGTGTTCTTACTCAGTCCTGCTGAGGCTCACTCTGGCCTCACCGCCCATCCTCCCTCAGGCCCGATGCTCCCCAAAGGGGTTCTTTGGAGTCTCATTCCCCCCACCTGAGAGTGTGCCTCCTTTGCTGGGGGGTGGTGATGGAGGGCAAGGTCACTAGTGGGCACTTGGGGGCAGGGTCCTGTCTGGCCCTAGCCCTCTTCATATGCAGGGCCCCCAGGGCTCTGGTCACAGCTCAGACTGCCCCTGGCAGCCCCTGCTGCCCGTTCCCACCTGGGACTTTGGTTCCAGAGTTCTCTGCGCATTCATCTCAGCTCCCAGACCTCTGCCCGGGGAGGCCAGGCCTTTTAATTAACATCGTGGATGTCAGCAACTCCAGTGCGGGCGCACAGTGTCCTGTCCTGTGGAAGTTCACTTTTGTCCCTCCATCTGACCCCGTCAGACGGAGGGTCTCAGACCCTTGGGAGGGCTCTTGAGGGTTGGGGTGTTCATTTACCTCTTGGTGGATGGCGGGGGAAAGAGGCCTCGGGAGGGCAAAGGCCCTTCGCTGGGTGCCCAGTTCGGGGGTAGCACCTGCCTCCCGACTGAGAAGAGCCACCTCTGATTCCCAGTCCAGGTGCCGCTGCCCTGGCCATTGCTGGGTAGTGCCAGCTCCGCAGCCTGGGCCTTGATGTCCTGTACCTTGGCAGCTGCCACTCATTTGGCCTTCCCAGACACCTGGGGCCCACTGCTTAGGAGACCTTTACCGGTCATTTGTCCTCTCTAGCTCTTGTCATCTGCTGCAGGGGACACTGTCTTGTGCATTCAGGGACACGTGGTGAGCGCCTGCCTTGTGCTGGGGGTGGGGAGAGGAATCCAGGGACTGATTCCCTGAAGGAGCCCATCTCCCTGCCAGGGCGGCGAGGAAGGGGTACTCGTGGGCGGCATCTTGGAGGAGGCCACACTTGGGCCAGTGGACAAGGGTGCCTTGGATTGGAGTTGACTAAAAAGTAGGGGCAGGAGGGGAGCCCAGAGCCCAGAGCAGCGTAAGCCAATGTCAGGAGGCCCCAGGTCGAGGGCCGAGGTCGGTTGAGAGGAGGGCAGAGCGCAGACAGGGGGTGCTGCAGCCTCAAGCTCTGGGTGCATGTGGCACATGGTTACCAGCCAGGCCCTCCCGGGGCCACCAGGGGCCTTCCAGGCACATCGTTGGGCACCTATGTTCTGCCTTCTCGTGACTTCCAGGAGGCCCCACGGAGTTCTGCCTACAGGCGGTCTTGTGTTTCGGGGGAAAACAGGAAACTTTAAGCTGTCCCTTTTAGCCCAAAGTCATCTGTGCTCCGTGGCAGCAATGGAAACAGCCGTTGAAGATGATGAGGACTGAATGTCCCTGTTTTTAAACATTTCCCAGGAAAAGCAAATGTTTGAAAGTTAAACATTTTGGCTATTAGGATGGAACAGAAGAAAAACCGTGTTTGCCTGTTCAATATGGGCACCGATGTCAGGGGCTGGATCCAGGCGTCTCCCGCAGGGGCTGGGGCGGGCAGCAGGGCCTGCTGCAGCTGGGTGAGGCCCACGGGGAGCAGGTGTGCCCTGGGCAGTGGCCCGGCCTTTGAGCCTCACTCTCCTCCTGCTCCTGCTCCCAGGCCTGGGCTTCCCTGTAGATTTCAGCATTAGATTCTGCAAACATCCCTGGAATGCCAAGACCTCGGCTGATGTCTGGAGGGTCAGTGTGCCTTTGTCTTTTCTGTGCTCTAGCGCTTTGACCCCTCGGGGTCTCGTTGACCCTGGAGGGACTGCCCCTGGGGTCAGCCACTTCCGAGAGGTGGCAAATCACTCACCTTGAACGTGTCTTGACATGCAAACCAACCAGTCCCCAGCCCCTGCCCCCAGCCACCGCCTCATGGGCTCTCAGCGAGGGCCACTCTCCACCTGCCCTGATGACCCCAGGGTGTCAGACAGTCAGCAACAGCCCTGTGCCCCAGAGCCACCAGAGTGGCTCAGACACAGCAGCCCAAGCCAGTTCACCTGCTGGCCTCTCTCTTCCCTAGGAAACCACGTCCCCTCCCCTCTGCCTCCTGACCTCCCCGAGTGGCCCCGCACCCAGGGTGCCTCCTGCCTGTAGGGAACTGTGAGCACAGCTGATCTGTGTCTGTGCCTGAAACAAGTCTTGGCATGGGCACAACCAGCCCTGGGAGTGTCTGCCCAGCTGGCCGTCCAGGGGAGCCTGGAGCATTCCATCTTACAGATGAGGACACCGAGGCTCCGGGGCGACGGCTCCCAGCCAGTGGGAGGTGGAGAGGGACCTGGGCTCCACACCTGGCACCCTGGCCACTTGGCTGTGCAACCAGGTCAGTGACCTTGCTTGCCGAGAGTCCAGAAGTATTGAATGAGAGAAGCTGGTCACGGGGCTCGGCACAGGGAGCCCTGCAGGGCAGCAGAACCCAACTTGTGCCGGCCCAGCCCAGCCACGTCTTCCGGAGCCGCAGCCTGGCACTGGCCCAGGGTCCTGCTCCATTGCCCGCCTGTTGGGGTCATGCACAGATTTCCCTTTCTCCCTGCACCCCTGGCCAATGTCCTCCGTGTGTGCTTGGCCGTGTGCTGGTGTCCACATGTCCAAGCTGCAGAGACCCCACTGTGGTCTGCAGCCGACTGTGGGAGCCTCTCCGCTCTGGGCTGTCCTGAACCGTGTGCCATACCAAGAGGCCTGCCTCCCAAACACGGGCGAGTGTTTAAACACGAGACTGTCAAAGATGTGCTAAAGATGCAATCAGAGATCGCTGCGCGTCTCTTTATTCCACCCCCTCTCCTGTGTTCCGCGAGGTGGGATGGGCGGAAGGAGCCGTAAGTGGGCATTTTCCTGATTGTCACTGCAGTTAGAGTGCGGGAACATCCTGCTGGGCTCAGACGCCTCTCTGGGAATGCCACAGACGGTGCTGGGCTCACACATATCTTCCCGAATGTCACAGATTATGCAGTTTGGAGGCAGCACTTCCTGTGAAGTGGGCTGGGGAGGTACTTGCAGTGAAGAATGGTTTCCTCTTGGAGAGGGATTCCTTTCAGGAGCACAGCAGCAGAGAGTTCTGTCCGCGACCCTCTTTGGGCCCTGCGCACCAGCCACGCTGGCCGCCCTGAGGAATCTAGGAGTGGACGCACATTTCTTTGGATGTTTAGGGCAGATGAGGAGCTAAGAGAGCAGGGCTGTCCTCCCCGGGGCTCGGCTGATTAATGGTCTCTTTACCCCCACGAAACCCATGGCTGGTAAATGGCAGGATTTTGAAGAATATGGTTGAGAAGAAAGGAAAGCTCTGGGCAGATGACCCGGGCATCATCATGGGGAACCCAAGTGTACAGCCATGTCCGCCAGTTCTGAAAGGCAAGGAGCGCTGGGTGGGTTTAGAGGTCGAGGACCTGCTGCCCGTCAGAGGCTGGGAGATCAGCGTTCGACCCGCCCAGCAAGGCCCACTTGGGATGCCTCCCATTGCAGGGTCTACCTGTCCCTCAGGTCACTGCCCCCTTCTTCCTGAATGACCTCATCTCCTAGTCCCCAACTACCAGTCACTGGGTCTCTCCCAGCAGAGGCTGGTGGGGCCATTGTTCAGGTGCCCTGAGTCAGGAGGCCAGGTTTGAGTCCCAGGTCTCCACTGTCTCACTGTGTGACCTTGGGCAACTCTCTACCCCTCTCTGAGCTTCCCCTTTCTCCTCTATCCAGTAGTAGCATAGATTAGGTCTCCAGATTGTGTCCTATTCACCGTCAGGCCCCCGGTGGAGTCTTGACCAGGGCCTGGAACAAGCTCGTGTCTAGCCAGTGCTGTGAAGAGCTGACCAGGGCTGCGGCTTTTACAGCCAGGCCCAGCTTCAGGGAGGAAGGTGAGTGCCCAGCGGGGAGTGCGTTTGAGTCAGGCGCGTGGAGCCTTGGCGTCCTTGGAGTCTGTGAGGTCAGGTGGGTAGAAGGGCATTGGGCCCATCTGCTCCACCCGCTCACCGAGTTGGCACAGCCACCCCCTCCTCGAGCTGCTGTCCCTGAGCCCAGCCGGGTCCCTCGGACAGGCCACCTCTTGTGGCTTCCTGCACTTGCCCTGCGTGGCCCACCGGGTGGTCTCCAGGTTCTGGTCTCCAGGATGATGCTGTGGGACCCCACACCACCTGGAGAGCAGCCCCTCGCGGGCACTCAGCGCCTCCCATCTGGGCACCAGGAGGCTCCCCTGGGTGTCACCTGCTGTCTGCTGCCCCAGGGGTGGGACAGCAGAGCCAAGGGCCCAGGGAATGGCATCAGTGTCTTTGGTGTGCAGGCCCCCGTGGCCAGGCAGGGTGGGGACGGCGAGGCTGAGCAGGACAGGCCGCAGTGGTGGTCCCTCTCAGATCAGGGACCAGGAGTGCTGGAGACCAGGGCCGCCACAGGCCGTGGCCACAGAGGGAGCAGCCGAGACCAGGGGAGGGCTGTCGCCCCTCCACAGTGGCCAGTCACCTCACGGCCACCTGCAAGGGAGCAGGCCCCATCAAGACGACCCTGAGGGAACAATCAGGGCTGTGGACAAGGGAGGTGAGTCTGAAGACCACACCGTACCAGGGGCAGTGGGAAAGAATTTGCAGAAAAGGGAGGAATCTAGGGAGACAGAGGCCAGTTGGATAGAGGAGGCTGTGGGGGTTGACTCAGGGTGGGTGGATTGATAAATGTACCCACATACCCACCTAGCCACCCAGCCACCCAGCCACCCAGCCATCCAGCCACCCACCCAGCCACCCACCCAGCCATCCAGTGACCTACCCAGCCACTCAGCCACCTACCCACCCACCCAGCCATTCACCCAGCCAGCCACCCAGCCACCCAGCCACTCACCCAGCCACCCACCCAGCCACCCAGCCATTCATCCAGCCACCTATTCTTCCACCCACCCACCCACCCATCTAGCCACCCACCCGTCCATCCAGCTAGTCATCCACTCAGCCACCCAGCCACCCACCTATCCATCCATCCATCCTTCCATCCACTGAGAAGCAGGGTGGCGTGATGTTTCAGAGGGCACCTCAGATGCTGCCACAGGGTCTGTCCAGTGACCATCACCCTTCGTGACTGCCGATCACTTTGTTATTGATCCATGTGACCTTAGGCAACCTTTCTCAAGGTGTAAAATGGGGACAGTAATCCTTGAGTGTCTGCAGAGGTCACGTGCAGGTGGTGAGTTACCAAGTTCGAGTGAATCCCAGACAGATGGACTTGTGGCTAGTCTCAGCTCAGGGAGCTGGTGCCGGAGGCATCCATGTTCCTGTTGGACGTCCCCGTGCCTCCAAGCCTTGGTGTCCACCTTGTTGGAGAGACCAGGCAGGGTTTGATGCTGTCCCCAGGAAATCTCAGCTCCTGCTGGTGCCTGGCTTGGTGCATGTCCCCACCCTGCCTGGCCTTGTCCCCCGCCCTCTCCTCTCGGTGGGTTGGGGAAGCCTCCTTCTCCTCTTCTGAGGCGGGAGGAGCTGGGGACCTGACAGCTCCCCGCACACCCCAGCCCCAGGAGCCAGGAAAAAATGGAGCCATAAGTTGGAGTAATCTGCTAATTGCTCAAGTAACACCCCCAGTCAGAGACGTGACATAAGTACATTAGTGGGGCTCTGGCCCCCGAGGGGTGGGGCTGGGGGGGCTGGATGGGTGATGTGAGGTGGAAACGGGTGGAGCAGCTGGAGGCAGTGGGCGGCGGCCACTCCGTCCACCCCAGCCAGGGGCTGCTCCTGCCTCCTGGCCGCAGTGTGTCCCCAGGCTGACTCTGTGGTCTGGTGGCCTCTCAGTTGCTGACCCCGGGGTGTGGCGGAGCTGGACCCATGTCCAGTGTCACACTGCGCCACTGCACCCCATGGGCCCGGGTGGGTTTCCTGGCCTCTGGCCACTGTCCTCGGGCCTGGCCAGGTGCTGAGCAGCCGGCTGCACCCCCAGCAGGAGAGCTCCATGGCATGGGAACAGGTGTGTCTGCGTCACCCACTGTCCCCAGCAGGTCCCAGCTGGTGAATGAAGCCACCAGCAGCACCACCGTGAAGCTCCACGAGGTGGCCGCTGGAGTGGGGGGACGGTCTGTGTGGGCTCAGGCAGCGGGGCCTGTCGCGGGGCAGCCGGCCTGCTGGAGGCCGGAGACCTCCCCTCAGAACCTGCCCGGCTATTCTACTACGTCCACTCTGCAGCTGAGGACAGTGGCCCTCACAAGCGGGGGTGAGGATGGCCCGTCCCCCTTCCTGCTGGGAAGCACCCTGGGCCAGTTCTGTCCCCTCCTGTCTCCGAGGACTGTGGCAGGGGCCAGAAACCCACTGGAGGGGGGCAGCACCTTGAAGTGAGTTCAACAGACTCAGTGTGGGTAGTAGGGACAGGTAGGGACTGGGGCCAACTGGACGTTTGCATCCGTCTAAGGCTGGGGGTGGCGGATGCGGCACTCCCTGAATGGCCAGCATCGCCCAATGTTGAATTTTATCTATTTGATTTTAGACAAACAGAATGAGGTTTTATTGGGAATCTCTCAAAGTTTTAATGCTGGCGACAAATTCAGTTACCAAGTGGACATTGTGGCCAACAGAATGTGTGCCAGGCAGGTCCGGCCCGGGGCTTCTGGCCCCGTCACGGTCGGGCCGTGCTGAACATGAAGGTGTGTGCGATTCCGCTCGGCGTCTTCTCCATCACCGGGGGTGCCCCGTGGGCGGGTATCACTGCTCCCAGTTACAGAGGAACCAACGCCCGGGGCCAAGGTGGCCAAGCAGCAGTGGCAGAGCTGGGTCTGGGACCCAGGAGCCCGTGGCCCGTCCCCTCCTCTTGGCCCCCAGAGATGACGAGCATCAGTCTGCTGAGAAGTCTGGGGTGACGGTCAGTGAGTGTTCAGTGGCCTCTGCGTGTTTTGTAGCCGCTTGCCTCTTGTCCCCTGCCCACCAGCTGACCCACCCGGGGGCCAAGCTGGGCATCAGGATGTCTCCAGCAGCTGAGTCCCCTGGCTCTAGGCCACGTGGCTGGACAGATTGCCGGGTCCCAACTGGGCGGGTGTGAAGTTTGTAACTGGCTTCTGGACTCTTCCGTTTTGTTGCCGTAGAGACCAGCAGTGGCCATGGCCCCGGGAGGCAGGAAGCCTCGCCTGCCCTTCCTGGGCTTCTTCCTAGGACACCGACGCTGACCAAGTCTCACTGCACATCTTTGAATCAGGCACTGGACCGGGGCCTCAGTCTCCAGGAGGACTGACCGTCCCCAGGAATCAGAGCAGAGGCTCCTGGGATCTGTTCTTGAGGGACGGTCACATGGCAGAGAGCTGTGTGACCGTGTGTTCACGGTCAAGGGCAGCAGAGCCTCTAGGGCCCCTGGACTGCTGGGTTCCCCCAGGAGACAGCTGAGGTGCCGGTCACCGCCTGCTGCTCCTGGGAGGGGTGGGTGAAGGGAGCCTCAGGGGAGGCACTGGGGGGTCCTGGGGGCCAGGGGAGGTCCTTAGCCTGGGGGGGGGTCACCAGCACACCCACCGTATGGCAGGGGAAGTCCGTGTTCAGAGAGGTTAAGTGACTTCCCAGTTGAGAGGGAGTCGGGACTGAACTCAGATCAGCGGGTTTTGTGGAGGTCACAGCCGCCCAGGAACGCACAGGACACGCTGTGAAGTGTGGCTCTGCAGCGGCTCAGGTGGCCTTCCTGAGGGGCCCGAGGACCCCCCCGGAGCATTCAGTGGGCCCTGCTCCTCCAGGAGGGAGCCAGCCCTCGGGGCTCAGGATGGGCTGAGCGGGAGGAAGCGCTCAGCAGCACCTCAGAGGGCAGCTGCCGGCTCCTCCCTGTGCCTCCACCACCGCTCCAGCCTTCGACCTCCACCACCGCTCCAGCCTTCGACCTCCGCTTCCTATCCACACCGCAGCGAAGAGCCAGAGCCTGGCCAGTGCCTGGCATGTGGTGGGGTTCACGTTTGTACACTCTGGGAACCTTCTGGGGCAGGTCTGGCCTCTTGTTGATACTGAAGCATTGGAGACAGAAATGCCGCCGTCTGGCTGGGCACAATCAGGAGCCACTTGTCAAAAGAAACGAACTTTATTTTTAGAACCACACACACCGCACCACACAGCTCCTCAGGAAAACCCTCAGAGCCCAACTGCCACCACCGGCTTCCCACCAGCCTCTCCACCTCCCCCACTCCTCCTGCTCTTGAGGCCGATTGGCTGGGTCACGTGGGCGGAGCCAAAAAAGTCCCCCAATGAGCAGCTCCGTGGTCTGAAAGGGCGGGGAAACAGCCCAATGAGCATCACCGCAGAGGAGCCAATCAGTTGGCAGCTGGAAGTTTGCTGGGGCCCCTTCGGCTGTGGCTCTCAACATCTCCCCCTCTCTGTTTAAACAACAAGCATGTGGCTTAGGGACCGTGCCTGCCTTAGGTTGTCCAGTACTACATGTGGTCCTTACCCGTCATCGGATGAGCTGACCTCAAGGCGTCAGCCTCCTGTCTTAGGTTGGTACCACTGCAATTGGATCTTACCCGTCATTGACTACCCGTCCAGCATACAGCCGCACCTGTGGATAGGCCTTTGTACCAGCGGGGGGGTGAGGTTCTTTGCCTCACCTCTGTTGGCCTCCAAATTTTAGCTGAACGACCATCACAAGCAGAAGGGAGGAGGATACACCAAGCCTATTGACAGCTCCTTTTGGAAAAATTGTACCACCGATGACACCATCAGCAAAAATACCCCAACACTACCACAAGTCGCTGCACCAACAGATAGTTCACAATGCATACAAGTGATACATAGTCCAGGCAAGTTCTGGGGACAGAAGGGCCTTGCTCACAGGGCCAAATGTGGCAATGAAGCGTGGTGTCCCTACCAGAACCAGAGTGCGAGTCGTCCAGGTGTTCTGTCCAACCGCAGGTCACTTCTGGGTGAGATGGTCTGGGATCCGGCCCTCCCTGTCCTCACGCCCTTCCTGGCCCACCCCAGGGGCTGCAGGGAGGAGCTGGACCTGCGCGTCACCATCCGCTTCACTTTTATCCAAGCTCAGGTCCACTGCCGCTCCCTCCACGCGGGTGGGAACCCAGCCGCCGAGGCCGGAGCGGTGAGGGCCCAGGTGGGGCAGGTGGCTCGGGTGGGCGGGGCAGGGGTGCCTCCCGAGGCTACCAGCCTGGGGGAGCTGGGCTGTCAGGGCCAGCCTGGTGTGGGGGCTGTCCACGGCCCAGGCACCCTGAGGCTGCGCTCCTCTCCTTGGGGGCCTCAGAGGAGGGCGGGGAAGCACCCCTGAAGAGCCGCCCAGGGCTCTGCCCAGGGCAGAGCGAGCTCCGCTGCTAGTTGAAGGCGTGGTCTTCAGGGACGTTTCGTCTTGGTCTGGAGTCAAAGGGCTCGTTGGGGGCAGGTGGACCTGTCCCTGTCCCTGGGCGCGAGTCCGGAGGTTGAACTGGGTTTGGTCTTGCTGGGACGTGGAGGCTGGGACGCGAGACTCCAGGGGGTGGGAGCCTGGGACGGGGAAGCTGGTGACAGCTGGGGCTAGAGCACAGGGTACCATCGCCTTCCAGTGGGAGCCAAGACACAGAGGCAGAGCAGTCCCCAGGACGAGGCCAGGCGTCCTCCGCTCAGAGGCCGGGGGATCTGCTCAGCGCTCACCAGGTCTCGAGCTGACGGCTACCTGAGGCCTGGCAGGCAGGGCCCTGGGGACAGCGCCAGGGTGACTGCCCTTCTTTTGGGGACCCGTGGTCGGGAACCCGTGGTGGGGACTCTGGCAGCTCCCCAGCCTCCCTGCCTCCAGCGTGTGGCTGTGTCCCCCGCAGGCAGCCTGCCCTACGAGTACAAGGTGGTGGTGGCCGGCAACCACGAGCTCACCTTCGACCAGGAGTTCATGGCCGACCTCATCAAACAGGACTTCTACTACTTCCCGTCCGTGTCCAAGCTGAAGCCCGAGAACTACGAGAACGTGCAGTCGCTGCTGACCAACTGCATCTACCTGCAGGATGCCGAGGTCACCGTGCGGGGCTTCCGGATCTACGGCTCCCCATGGTGAGTGCGCCCGGCACCCCGGCCTCAGGGTGCGGGGTGCTGGGAGCCCGGAGCTGAGGCTGAGAGCCGGGACGTGGGGGTGGGAGCCGCAGGGAGCTCTGAATCTCTTCCCTTCACCCTGTGTGACCCTAGGTAGGTTCCTGCCACCCTTGGGCCTCGTTTTCCCCACATGTAACCTGGAAGGGTGACATCAGCTCTACCCTGTGTGCTATATATTGTCTCACAGGACAGCATATTGCTATCATCTCCACTTCATAAACAGGGAAACTGAGGCACAGAGAGGGTAGGGGCCTTGCCCGAGGTCACACAGCTAGGAAGAGGCAGACTGGATGAAGCCCAAGCAGTCTGTCTCCAGAGGCCTGCTTTCAACCGCGGGCTCACAGCCCTGGAGTCTTTCTCCCCGGGTCTCCCGCACAAAGGCGCAGACAGGAGGAGCGCAGTCGGAGTCTTCCTGGTGGCCAGAAGCCTGGTGTACTGCGCAGGGAGGGCAGCTGTTTACAAAACCGGCCCATGTGGGCTCCGCTCTGAGCTCACCCGGCCAGGTGGTAGTTAAGGTGAGAGACGGTCCTGACCGTCCTGTGTGATGGTCAGTGTGTTCACTGAAACCCTGGTGATGGGATGGCGATGGTTGTCATGGTGACGATGGAGATGGTGAGGCGGGAACCATAGTCAGGGTCCAGGTGCAGACGGTTAGGTGGTTGATGGTGCTGGTGATGCTGGGGACGATGGTGAATGTGATGACGGTGGTGATGATTACAATGGTGGTGATAGCAGTGATGGTGGTGATGGTGACTATGGTGATGATGGTGGTGACAGCAGTGATGGGGGTGATGGTGGTGGTGGTGGTGATGATGATGGTGGTGGTGGTGGTGATGATGATGGTGGTGATGGTGACCATGGTGGTGATGGTGGTGACAGCAGTGATGGTGGTGATGGTGGTGATGGTGACGATGGTGACAATGGTGGTGGTGGTGGTGATGATGATGGTGATGATGGTGATGGTGGTGATGGTGATAATGGTGATGGTGATGATGGTGATGGTGATGGTGGTGGTGATGGTGGTGATGGTGATGATGGTGATGGTGATGGTGGTGATGGTGATGGTGATGATGGTGATGGTGATGGTGGTGATGATGGTGATGGTGATAATGGTGATGGTGATGATGGTGATGGTGATGGTGGTGCTGGTAATGGTGATGATGGTGATGGTGATGGTGGTGCTGGTAATGGTGATGATGGTGATGGTGGTGATGATGGTGATGATGGTGGTGATGATGGTGATGGTGATGATGGTGATGATGGTGATGGTGATGATGGTGATGATGATGGTGATGGTGATGATGGTGATGATGATGGTGATGGTGATGGTGATGGTGATGATGGTGATGATGATGATGGTGATGGTGATGGTGATGATAATGATGATGGTGGTGATGGTGATGATGGTGGTGATGGTGATGATGATGGTGATGGTGATGATGATAGTGATGGTGATGATGATGGTGATGGTGATGATGGTGGTGATGGTGATAGTGGTAATGGTGGTGATGGTGATGATGGTGGTGATGATGGTGATGATGATGGTGGTGATGATGGTGATGATGATGGTGGTGATGGTGATGGTGATGATGGTGGTGATGGTGATGATGGTGATGATGATGATGGTGATGGTGATGATGGTGGTGATGGTGATGGTGATGGTGATGGTGATGGTGATGATGGTGGTGATGGTGATGGTGATGATGGTGGTGATGGTGATGGTGATGATGGTGATGATGGTGATGATGGTGGTGATGGTGATGGTGATGATGGTGATGATGGTGGTGATGGTGATGGTGATGATGATGGTGATGATGGTGATGGTGATGATGGTGATGGTGATGATGGTGGTGATGGTGATGGTGGTGTCGATGATGGTGATGATGCTGACAATGGTGCTGATGGTGAAGGTAAGACTGTTTCTGAGCAGTCTCTGTGATCCTGACTGAAGGCTCCAGAATCCACCCTGGGCCCTGTGAGGATTGACTGGCGTCTGCCCTGCAGGTGGGCGGACGGTGAGGCAGGTGGTCTCCATGAGGGGAGAGACCACATGTGTTTTCAAGTGTGGTGTCACCAGGGAGGCTCCCTGGAACTCCCAGGCAGAGTGGCTGAGGGTCACCTGGGCTCGTGGGCCTTGTGTGTGGGACAGCTGCTGTGGACACAGTGACCAGGGCAGCCCTGGACGGCCCTGGCTGATGCCACATGGTGCCCCTCTGGGGCTGGAGGCCCTCCTGTGGCCTGTGGGGTCCCAGACAAGGCCTCATGGGCCCCCAGGGATGAGACCTTCTCACCACCAAGGACCAGGAGAAACGGGGAGCCCAGGCCCTGAAAGTCTGGTTGGGCAGGAAGATCTGGGGGGTCTTCTAGGAGGGTCTCTGGAGGGCTGGGTGTGGTGGAGCCCTGGGGGTGAGAGGAGGCTCGTGCCTGGCAGGAGTCAGGACTGGATCTCTTGGCCTGGGGTTTACAACCCCACTCTCCCCACAAAGCCGCTTGTCTTCTAAGTTGATTCTGCGTAGATTCAGAACGTGGCTTCAGCACCAAACTGCCTGAGTTCGAATCTCAGCCTCACCTCTTATGGGCTGTGGGACCGTGGGTGAGTCACCTCACCTCTCTGTGCTTAGCTTCTTCTCTGAAAAATGGGAGTGCAGTGTGCCTCCACCAGAGGTGATTGTAGGGTGTCACGCGGCTCGTCTGAGCCCAGTGCCTATCCCAGTGACTGCTGCAGGAATGGAGACCACACTCTGGTAATTTGCTGCAGGGACCGTCCTTCCCAAGTGGCCTTGTCCAGAACCATGGGGGGCCAGAGGGTGGTGGGGGTGGGTTACCGACATCCTCCAGGGGAGCTCTGTGCTCCAGAGGGGCCCTTCCACAACCAGCCACCAGCCCTCGGGCCACCCGGGCCTCTGCCTCCAGGCTACATCCTGCTGCCTGGGGCCGCTCAGGCCTGGGGCGGGCATGGCTGGCCGCCTCGCGGTGGTCTGGCCACTCTGAGCTCCTGGCCTGTGCGGCTTCCAGCAAGGACTTTACAGACTCGAGCTCCTGGTGCCTGGAGGGTCGGAGTTGACCACCCTCCACACCTTCCCGTCACCAGACCCAGCAGGAGAGGGGCCCCAGCAGGAGAGGGGCCCCAGGAAGGACCAGACCTGGCCCCAGGCAGTGGGTTGGGGACCTAAACCTGCTCTGAGAAGGGCCTGGTGAGATCCAGGAGGGCTTCCTGCGGAAGGTGGCTTTTGAACTGGAGGCAGGGGGCTTCCGCAGGTGGGGATGCAGGGAGGACCCACGTTTCTGAGCCTGGGTTTGCTCCAAGCCCCTGGTTGGAGGGTGCCGTGTCCTTTCCCAACACTTCCTGGGTGCCGGACCTCCGCCACGTGGAGGAAGCACGAAGGCCTTGCCCTTGAGAGACCTGAGGCCTGGGGGTGGGAATGAACTTGGTGGTTCATTTGTCCAGTGGCTACTGAGGGCCAGGTGCCCATCTGGACCCTGGGGGGCGGGCGGTGGGGGGGTCCTGGGCCTGAGGAGGCAGATCTACCTCCTGTGGGTTCCCTCCTGTGGGAGGTAGTTGGCAACCAGTTCCCTTGTTCCGTAAGAACCATGAGGGGGAGGCCCTGGAGGGGGCCCTGGAGGGGGCCCTGGAGGGGGCCCTGGGAGCTGGCCAGGGAGGCCTCCTGCTGGAGAAAGTCAGGGGCTAAAGGGACAGAAACCTAAGGAGGCCGGGAGGGCGTGGCTGGCAGAGGGAAGAGCCCGGGTTTCCAGGGAGGGCAGGTGGGCTGGCTGCAGTAGAGGCTGAGCAGCCAGAGCCTGGAGCTGGGGTCCTGCCATCACCTGCCCCCGTCACACTGCTGGCAGCTTCAGGGTCCCCTCGGAGTATTGGGTACTCTCAGGACCCGAGGACACGCTGCCCACCTGAGAAGGATGGGCCAGACCCACAGCCTCCCTGACTCCTCAACTCCACGGGAGCCTGCGTGTGTGTGTGTGCACGCGCGTGAGCATGTGCACGCATGTGTGCATGTGTGTGACACAGAGGAGCCCTCTCCCAGGAGCCACACAGCTACTGGAGTGTGCAGTAGGTTCTAGGTGACCTACCTTCTGTCCCAGGGCTGGGGTGGCACTGGGAACTCAGGAGTCCAGTCCCAGTCCTGCCCCTGAACTTTGGGGGGACCCTGGACAAGCTGGGTCGCCTTCCTGAGCCGGGTTTGTGGTCACTAAGGGGGAGAGGCCGTGAGGTGGTGGGTGGGTGCTGTCCTCCTGGGCTGCTCAGTGGGAGGGACCCCAGCTGCTGGTGGCCCTCGGGTGCCGGAAGCCGCTCTCTCTGGAGGAGGCGTCCTGCCGGCTGCGGGTTCTGCCTGGTGCTGGGTGGGCGGGTGGGGTGCACCGTCCAGCTGCCTGTGGAGGTCTGGGCTGGGGGCACTCAGGTCCCCTGGTGCGGGCTGCCCGGATACAGAGTAGCTGGCGGGAGGCAGCGGGCGGCAGAGCTGACCTCAGTGGGTCAGCTGTGCCCTTCCCTCCTCTTCCCTCCTGTGACACATGGCTCTCATGGAGCTCAGGAGAGGTTCTCTCCAGCTTCATGGGCATGGTTTTGCCAGTGAGGCGGGGCGGGGCAGGGCGGGGAGTCGGGGGAATGAACAGAGCAGACGTGACCTGTGGCAAGGCCGGCAGGGCCAGGGGTGGACGTGTTCCATGTGGCCCCTGGTGGCAGAGCAGGGAGGGCCACAGAGGGCCACGGGAGGCAGGCTGTCCGCCCCAGGCAGGAGCCCAGAGGAGAGCTGACAGGGCTTGGATGAGCAACCAGCTGCCCGTCCCCAGGTGTGTAGCAGGGCTGGCTGGAGGTGACCCAGGTCCTCCGGCCGTGGCCCCCTGGGAGGCCACAGTTCCTGGGCTGGGGGCAGGGTCCTTCAGGGCTGGCCTCAGTGTCCAGGACTCCAGAACAAGCCAGGAAGGGCCAACTCACGGTGCAGCGTGGTGGGCGTGGCACCAAGAGCTGGCCTGGCTGACGGCGAGGCCAGCCTGCCGTCCTGCTTCCCCATCAGGCCCGTGCTGGGGCCACGCGGCCCATGTGGCCATGGTGTGCCTGGCCTGTGCAAGGCTTGGAGGCCCCGACCGTGTGTGGTGCAGCCATCCAGGGGCGGGAAGGACCCATGGCCATGAGCCTCAGGCTGGCCAAGCCTCGCACAGCCAGGTCTGGTGCTGACCACGGGTCCTTGCCAGTCCCTGCAGGGGCCCTGGGATGGGTGCTGGTCACCCAGCCCAGGCTGCAGGGACTGCTGGGAGGCGAAGGGACTGCCATTTTCCATGAGTGTCACGTGACATACTCGGGACGAGCTCATACTAAGGAGTGATCTGATCTTTGTTCACGTCCGCTGTGTCTGGCCGCTGTGTCTCCCTGGCCCATCCTGAGCCTGCCGTACTTTGTTTTCTGTTTTCTTTTACAGTTTTTTTAAGAATGAGGTTTGGTGTTTTAGGTCAGTTTTGGTTCACAGCAAAACCCCATCTAGGTACAGAGATTCCCGCCAGCCCTCATCCGCCTGACCTTTGAAGTTTGTCAAACTGAATCCATTCAGTTTGAGATACTTGGTGTCTGTGGGGTTTTTTTTTTGGGGGGGGGGCTTATATTTTTAAGATCCTTCCACATTGTGATGTGCTTTTGTAATTGGTTCTTTTCCTACTGCCATTTAGGTTTCATTAAATGAGTGAATTGCAATTTCTTCCTCCGTCTCAGTCTAACCACCACTGGTTTGGAGCTGTTATAAATCCATTGCCGCGAACATTCTTACACGTCTCTAAGGGCACAGAGGTACATAGTCCTGGATGTCTGTGTGCTGCTCACACACACACACAGGCACACACATGCACACACACACATGCACACACACATGCAAACATGCACACACACGCACACACATGCACACTCATGCACATACATATGCAAACACGCACACACATATAGACATGCACACATGCACACACATGCAAACACACACACACATATGCACACACATGCAAACACATACAGACATGCACACCCACGCACACACACATGCACATACACACAGTTGTGTGCACACCTGCAGACATGCACACACACATGCACACGCACACAGACACATGCACACACACATATGCACACCCACACATGCACACACATGCACACACATGCACACACACAGATGTGTGCACACCTGTCCCTTACATCCTGGCCAACACTCGCTCTGGTGGCTTTAGATGCTCCTTCCCGGGGTGGCCTGTGCTGGTGCCTCCATGTGGCTTTGCTCCTCCTGGTGGCCCGGGAGGTGAAGCTGTCGCGTTTGCTGGCCACCTGGACTTCCTGTCGTGACGCTCGCGAGTCTTTCGTGCATTTCAGGAACGCCGGGGTGTCCGTCCTTGGTGTCCTCTGGCGTGAGCATGGGCCCTTGGTCAGGAGGAATGCTGCAGACGGCTTTCCTCCTCTGCCACCTGCCCCCGCCCAGCGTCAGGTGAACGGACGTCTTGACGGTGGGTCGTGGACGTCTCAGTGTCCCCTCTGGTGGAGGCTCGCTGTGTCCTGTTGAGACCTCCCCCCTGAGCTGGGGACAGGTTTCTAGGTTGTCTCCAGAACCTCGTTGCTTTGCCTGTCACTCTTGGGCGGGGTGACGTTGTCAATAGTGTGAGGTAGGGGTCCCATCCTGGGCTTCTCCATGCGACACCACCCGGACCGTCACCACGCAGAGAAACTGTCCTGGGCTCTTCTCTACGCTCGGGGTCCGCTGTGGACCGCTCTCCCACCCCGCTAGTCCATCTGGCCCAGGACCACATGTCCGGTCACAGGTGATTTCTCTCCATCTCTGTCCCCGGCTAGAACCCCTGAGGTCCCGCCAGGCCACGCACCTGAACCTCGTTTTTCCTTATAGAATCTCCCTGGACCTGACCCGAGTGCCCAGGACAGTCTCTGGCTTGTCACAATGAACATTTGTTGAATGAATAAATGGATGAAAGAACGAACAGGTGGGCGGACGGGGCCCGGCTCTGGGGCCTCTGTTAGGGTCAGTGCCTGGCCTGGCTTTCCTGTGTCCACACCCTTCTGTGGCCTCCTCCCAGGCCCGTCACCAACTCCTTGCCCATTGGGCCCTTCCTCCTCCTGTGCTGGCCTCTCTAAAGCCGGCCTCTGGCTTCCCACGCCCTGTCCTCCCCCACCCCAGCCGAGGTCCGGTCCCTTCCCCTCCCCTTGATCAGACCCTTGCTGCCTGGCTTGGGCTCTGTCTCCACACCTGGTTGGACAACGCGGAACCCTGACTCTGTAGGGCTCAGGAAGTGGTTTTCCTTCTGGTCCCTTGGGCACAGCCTGGGGGCCTTCCCCAGGAGCCGCTCAGGGGAAGGGAGCCGGAACCCACCGCGGGAGGAGAGGAGGAGCTCAGCTGTTACAAAACCCTCAGTGTTAAAAAAATCCGTCTGCACCGTATTCATTTATGGACTTTGGATGCATTTTTGTTCTCATTTAACTGAAAACGGCCTTGATTTTAAAAAAAAGGAGTGCGGGAGGGTGAGGTTGGCAGGCAGCGAGTCCATCTGGTCTAATTACTTCTGGTGTTTTGAAAGGAGGGATCCAAACCTGCTGAGGCATAAACTTTGAGAAGTGGCTGCCGGCTGGACGGAGCTGGTCCGGGCCTCCTTCTCGGCTGGGAGGCCTGGTGCCTCCATGGGGTGGGACCCCAGAGCCAGCAGGTTCCTGCACCTCTCAGGAGCCAGAGCCTTGGGCATCAGTCTCCCCAAACAGCAGGGCCAGACCTGTGTGAGAACACAGCAGAGATGTCCCCTGTCCTTAGGCCTCGAGGAGACTGGCCAGCAGCACATGGGGGCTCCCGTCCTGCTGCCCAGGACCCCCAGAGGTGGCGGGGGCGACGGGGGTGGTTTACAGGTGGCCAAGCTGGTGGCTGGGGAAGGCCGGCCCTGGGGTTGCCCAGTGTGAGGCTCGCTCGTCTCACTTTGTGAGAAGTCCTCTACAGAAAAGGACACGAGACGGGTCACGGCCCAGGCCCTCCTTGCCTCTCACGCCATTAATCAGAATGCAGTTGCTTCCTGGTGCGGACGGCGGGTGACCAGGCTCCAGGCTGGCTAGACCCCACCTGGTCCTGGCAGCCCCTGTTGCCCTGGCTGCCACTGGCCAAGGCCACCTGCTCATAGGAGACCAGAGAGACCGGCTCTGCCCACCTGGCCCTGTCCTGTGGCCATGGTCCACCTGGCTTCAAGGCCTCCAGTGACATCACCTTTTCCCGAAGCCCTGTGCTGTGAGCCGGGTGGAGGGCCCCCTGCCCCTGTGCTTCCGAAGGGGCCACTTCATGTGAATTTCTTGACCTAGGGCTTCCTGGTGCACACAGTCCTGGTGGGGGTCCTGGTGGGGGGTCCATGGTGGGGGGTCCTGGTGGGGGTCCGTAGTGGGGGTCCTGGTGGGGGTCCTGGTGGGGGGTCCCTGATGGGGGGCTCCTGCAGGAATGGGGCCTGGGTCTTGCCCTGTGTGGCAGAGGGTCCTGCCCTGCATGGTCATGGCTCTTTCTGACCCACCCTTGCCTTGAAGCCCTCTCGGGCGCAGCCTGATGGAGGAGGTTGCAGGGCCACTTGCCGTGGACCAGCCTGGCCGCCCCTTCTGTCACGGCATGGCCTTTAGTCCCCTCTCTGGACCCGAGGCTGTGGTCCCCACAGGGATCCATGGTGTGACTCGTGTCCGGGTGGTTTCAGCTGGGCCTGCGCCGTCCACATCACTCAGGAGCTGACCCAGCTGGCCTCCCGGGAGCTGCCCCCCAGCCTGGATCTCCGCCCCGGGGTCTCCACGCAGGAGTGCAGCTGGGTGCAGGTGGACTCGGCAGGCCCACAGCATGGGCTGCCCCGGCTTCCCCTGCCCCGCCAGGCCCACTGCTGGCCCTGGGCTGCAGAGCATAGGAAGGACTGGGCTCGGGCCCCGGGATCCCTGCCCCGGTGTGACGCGTTCCTCCCGGGCCTCTGTCCCTCTTGTGTAAGGGGGTGAGAAGTGCGTCAGGGAGGGACGTGGAGTCATGGGTCTGGGAGTCGCTGTGACTTTAGGGGTGTCCCCCTTCCCTCCCGTCTTGAGTAGCCAGCAGCTGCCTGCCTACGGCCAACCTGCACTGACTGGGAGCCCTGCCTGGGCTCGGTCCTGCCCCTGCACACGCGTGTGTCGCGCACACACACACACACACACACGCACAGAGCTTCTCTTGTGCCCTTCCTTGCACCTGTGGGTGACGCTGACTTGGTGCTGCTGTTCCTCCTCCTTCCCAGACGGCCCCTCTGCCCACAGCATCTCTTCTGCATGTGAGATTAATGTTCGAAACGAATCATCTGCTTCTCCCGGCTGCGGAGTCCAGGAAACAAAAGATGGATGGCTCTGCACATGGGAGGGGGATTAATTAGGAATGACAAAGGACATTCCTGGGTGCCACTCACCTTGCTGCTGTTGCCCACCGTGGGACGTGCCCCAACAAGTGTGTGATTGACAGGCTTCGGGGTCATGAAGCAGCACCACGGAGCCCTGTCCCTTCTTAGCAGCCTGGGGCCACGGGGCAGGAGGAGCTGGAGTCGCTGTCCCCACCTCCTGCAGCCCCTGGCCTCAGCACAGTCCAGGGGTGCAGCAAGAGGAGGTGAAGCCAACTCCTCTCTCTAGAGCTGGGCGGGTGGCAGTGGAGCTGGGACATGAGGGGTCCCCAGGAGGCTGCGAAGTCCTCATGTCCCCACCTTGGTGTAGGCGTGAGTTGCCTGGGGAACTCAGGCATGTCCTGGGCCTTTCTGAGCCTTGGGTCCTCAGCTTCAGAGTGGGGTGGAGCACCCTGGGATGCAGGCGGCTCTGAGGAGGGACTTAGGGCCAGGGCCAGGGTGGTCCTCACCTGAGACGCTAGTAATTGACCGTGGCATGGCCAGCTCCCTGGCAGTGGCCCCGGAAAGCCTGGCTTCTTTGGGGGTGGTGCCAGCTGGGACTGGCAGATGGGTGCAGGACTGGGTTGCAGAGGGCTCTGCCTGGGGAAGGGGCCCGGGCATTTCTGATAGCCCAGGGAGGCTGCACCAGCCCCAGAGCTGGGGCTGCATCACCGTCCCAGCCAGGCGGTGGCCTCCCCTGTAGGAAGGAGACGCCAGAGGGTCAAGAGGAGAAGAAAAGGCCTGGCCTGGCAGTTCCACTCCACCGGGCCTTTGCTCTTCTTCCCTCAGAGGGCTTGCGTGATGGCTGCCCAGGTGGGCAGCAGGGTTCCTGCTTCAGTGTCCCCCAGGCCCCTGTCCTGCAGAATGGGCCGCCTGGGGTCCTTGGAGAGCTGAGTTTCCCAGGGGTCTGGACGCAGCAGAGGGTGTGAGCGTCTTGGTCTAGGTTTGTCTCTGTGGCCTCATCTGTAAAATGGGCCCCCAGCCCACGTGGGCAGGGCCACGGGAGGGCAAGACAGAACAGGTACCCAGGAGTCTGCGTGGTCATTCTTGCTGATGTGGTCTTGGGGCTCGACTGTTGGGGCGCCTGGTGGGGCTCCCACCAGGATGGGGAGGGGCTGATGTGTGTTTCCTCCCACCGGCCCGACCTCTTGTTCACCCCTCTTTCCTTCCTTCCTACATGTGCGCCAGGAGCAAACGCTCCCTGAAACCCACCTGGGCCAGCCCTCTGTTGGGCGTGAGGAATCAAGGGTGCATTTGATCTGGTCCTGCCCAGAAGGAGTGGGCACGCGGGCAGTCAGCATAAAGAGGGGACCCTCCTGGAATAGGGGGCCTCTGAGCTGGGCCTTGGTGAATAATGGCCGGTGGTTGATGGAGAAGGGCTAGGAAGAGCATTTCAGATCCCTGGGGAGCTTGGAGGTGGGACAGGCCAGGCTGCTCAGGAAACAATAAGAAGTGGCTGTGGAGGCCTTGGGTGGTGAACAGGTAGGGAATCTGGGAGGATCGTAGAAGGGGGGCTGGGGCAGCCTTAAGGCCCCTGTGTGCCAGGCTGTGAGGTCTGGGTTTGTCCTGGAAGCAGTGGGGAGCCATGGAGGGCTTTAGAGTGGAGGGAGGTCATGGGAGAGATGCCGGCTGCGTCCTCCTTGTCCAGCTGGGGCCAGAGGGCCCCCTCAGGGGCATTCAGGAGCTGCTCAGCAGAGCAAGTAGGCAGTCACCATTGAAGGGCAGGAGCTGTGCCCTGGTCCTCTATCACCTCAGCCATCCTGGGCACAGGGTGCAGAGCCTGGAACCCTGGTCCAAGCCCCTCTTATTTCCTGTGTGTCCTCAGACACACTGTTTGACTTCTCTGTGCTACGGTTTCCTTCTCTCCCAACAGTTTTGTCCTGAGGGTTAGCTGAGCAGCTACTTGCAGCGGTGGCTGGTGAAGGGGTTTGGGGGAGGAGGGCGAGGTCTGCTTCTGGGCAGCAGCAAAGAGTGTGGAATCACCCGTGTCCCACTTGGAAGCCCCTCCACACCCCGGCTTCTGTGAAGTGGGGGCGGTGATGGCAGCCGCCTCCCTGAGCAGGCTGCGAGAACAGGGCCTGTGTGGGTGGCCCTCGGTGGCTGCCCAGCCTGGCCCCTGCCCTCTCCTCTTAGGCGTTGCATGCTGGCCTGGACGTACCGCTGGGCTTAGCCCCACCTAGGGATACCCCAGGCCTCCCTGGCCTGGACCCTAGTGGCCTAGGCCAGGCTGTGCCCTGCTCACTGCCCCGTGGGCCCACCCCTGCCCTGAGCTGTGCACCCTGCCTGGGAGGCGGGAAACCTGGGCAGGAGCCCTGCTCTGCTCTGTTGCAGCCAAACACTGCCCCCTCCCCTGCATGGGAGCCGGGCTGCGTGCTTGAGGGAGCCTCTAATGGTGGCGCGAGGTCATTTATATTGGCTAAGCGGGCTTAATTAGGCTAGATCCGGGGGTGACCACGGGCGCACAAAGAAGCTGTTAAGGGGTTAACCTCCGGGAGATTACATTGTATTCAGCGCTCTGTTAAAGTTTGAATTAATTTTTCCCATGGGTTTGTTCACATTCTAATTTTCAACTAAATGAGACATCTGTTTCAGAAAAGGAAAATTTGCTCTGGTTGCCATGGCAACTATCATTCTGTAAGAAAATTATTCCAATGGTTACTTTAGAACCGAAAGACAGAAATTCAGGACAGGAAGCCGCCTCCCCTTGCTCAGCCGGAATTCGGATTCACCGTCCTCCTAGGGGCCCGGAGGTGCCCTGGACGGGGCAGATGGGGCAGACCCCTGGCTCCTGGCCCGAGGGCAGTGGGGCGGGGCCCAGGCACCAGGTTGTGGCGTGGCTCCTGGGGACGCTCCAGCTCCACGGCTCTGCGTCCATGGGTCTCAGAGACCGGGAATGTGGGCGGTGAGGGCAGCTGCATCCTGCGGCTCAGGTGACAAGCCCTTCTTGTCCCCTCTGCCCTGTCCTGGTCTGAGACATCAGGCACCCTGCAGGAGGTGAGGCGGCGGGTCCTAGTGCCTCGTTCCAGAGCCAGGCCTCGAGGGCTGAGGAGGGGCCTGCATGGCCGACCGCATGCTGGGCGGGACCTGGCCTGGTGGAGCCCGAGGCCGTGGACATTGGGCAGTTCCTTGTTGTCCAGGCCCGAGGGCTGCCCAGGCCTCAGTGGATAAGGTTGCCCCAGAGAGTTGTTCAGGCCCACTCCTGCCTGCCCTCAAGAAAGGCCCCTGCCTGAGGCCAGCTCAGAAATGTCCTCTGAAATGTCCCCGACAACCTGCCTCTTCTGGTCCCCATATTCTAATGAAAGTTGCAATGTCACCTCTTTGGCGGGCGAGCTCCGGGTGCTCAGGTGTGGGTGTTCACGGGGCCACAGTAAGGCCCTCCCTCCTGTGCCAGGCAGTGGGTCCAGTAGTGAGAAAGGGGGACCTCCTGCCCCTGGGGACAAGGTCTGCAGACCACGCCTCTTTGTCCCGCGACATGGGAGGAAACGGGCTGGGAGGGGTCAGGAGGCCAGCGCTGGGCGGAACCATGGTGTCCGACTCCAGCTTTAGGGTCAGGGGGGCCAAGGACCTAAGCTATGGTGTTAGTGCCCACGGACCCCGGCCAGGTCCTGGGGGACAGTCAGCTTGCCTGTGCGATCGAGAAGTCCTCGTGGCCCCCACACGGGGCTGAGATGGGACAGGAAAGGAGGCGGGGGAAGTGGGAAAGATGAGGACCTCTGGCCCCGTCCAGACCTGGTTCCCGCCCACCTGTCCTGGGCTGCTGTGCCATCTCGGGGCACCCTCGGGGTGAGCGGAGTTCAGCGTCCCGGAATTCCAGGTCAGGTGTTTCCAAGGACCGGGCAGGACCTGCCACCCAGAGGGGGTCCCTTAGTGCTGGGTGAGGGAAAGCTGGACAGGCAGAGGCTCCCCAGGGGCAGCTGTCAGGGTCCATGGGGGTCTCTGATGTGTGTCTGAGTGTCTCTATCAAAAACTCACCCCCTGTGGTGGCTCCGGAGAACTAACAGCTGCTTCTCTCCACACTGAGGAGGCCTCGTCCTGCCGTGTAAATATTTGATTCGATTTTTGAAAAATGGAGCCTGTGTTTGAAACTCAGTGCCAGAAATCCACTGCTCCTTCTCCCGTTGGCTGGCGGGGCTGGGGCTCCCGAGGCCCTGGCATCCGGGCTGCACAGCCTCCCGCAGCAGCACCGTCCGCTGAGGGCCCTCGCTCAGCCTCGTGCTCGGAGCTCGCGGGAGCCTTCGGAAACCCAGCCTGGCGGTCAGAGCCGAAGCCGCCTGGAGCCAGGGACAGGGCTGTGCTGATCAGCACTGCAGACCAGGACCACAGGAGGAAGGGCCACACCGTGACTTGGGCGCGGAAATGCTTCTACTAAGTAGAAATATGTTTAAAATATCCCTTTCCTGCTCTCTCTACTCATTCCTTTGCTTTTCCTGTTTCTTTTTTTTAAAAATGCTGTTGCCACCCATCAAAATGCAGTTTAAAACACATTGCCTAGGCCGGAACTTTGTCATTTATGTTTCATGGGTCTAGGAGGAGTCCATGTCAACAATGGTGATGAATGTGGTCGTGATGGTCGTGGTGGTGACGGTCGTGATGGTCGTGGTGGTGGCGATGGTGATGGTGGTGGCGGTGGTGATGGCAATGATGATGGTGGTGATGGCAAAGATGGAGGGATGGTGGAGGTGATGATGATGTGTGGTGACGGTGCTCATGGTGGTAGTGGTGGTGATGGTCATGATGGTGATGATGGTAATGGTGATAGTGATGGTGGTGGTTATGGCGGTGATGACCTTGGTGATGGTGATGGTCATGATGATGGTGGTGATGATGGTAATGATGATGGTATGGTGGAGGTGATGATGATGGGTGGTGGTGATACTGGTGATGATGGTGATGGTGATGATTGTGGTGTTGATGGTGGTGATGACAATGGGGGTGATGATGATGGTGATGGTTTTGGTGTTGATGGCAATTATGATGGGATGGTAGAGATGATGATGATGGTGGTGATGATGTTGATAGTAATGGCAGTGGTGATGGTGATGATTGTGGTGGTGACGGTGGTCATGGTGGTGATGATGATGGTGGTGATGGTGGTGATGATGATGGTGATGGAGATGGTGGTGATGGTGGTGATGATGATGGTGGTGATGGTGGTGGTGATGGTGGTGATGGTGATGGTGGTGATAATAATGGTGGTGGTGATGGTGATGATGGTGATGGTGATGATTGTGGTGGTAATGGTGGTGATGGGTTTGGTGTTGATGGCAATTATGATGGGATGGTAGAGATGATGAAGATGGTGGTGATGGTGGTGATAGTAATGATGGTGGTGATGGTGATGATGGTGATGGTGATGATTGTGGTGGTGACCGTGGTCATGGTGGTGGTGGTGGTGATGGTGGTGATGATGATGGTGGTGGTGGTGGCGGCAATGATGATGGGATGGTGGGGGGATGAGATGGTGAGGCAGCTGCAGTGTGACGAGTGCTGACTGTGACCCAGACATTATTTTAACATGTTACATGGATTAACTGACTTAATCCTCATTTATAGATGAGGGAATTGAGGTCTAGAGCTCCTGGGTATTCAGACGTGATTGTACAGATGTGGTTCAACCTAACTCTCCTCCCCCTTGCCCCAAATCACACAGTGGGTAAGAGGTGGACCATGGTCACCCAGGCCTCTCTGACTTAAAGTTGTGCATAAAATCATGTGTGTGCGCATGCGTGTGTGCACGTGTGTGTGTGTGTGTGTGTTGTGGTCTTCTCTGGGGAGAGTCTGAGAAGCTGAGGAGCTTCCTGCAGGTGGACAGGGCAGGCCTGGGTGGGCGTGTCTGAGAGGCTCCTCCCCCTGGTGCTGACCCCCAGTGGCCATTCCCCAGCCCCAGCTGCCCCTCCCCTCAGCTGGTGGGCTCTGCCTGTGGATGGGGATCCCAGGGCCGGGGTACAGACAGCCTCGTGGGTCCTGGGCACCATCTTCCCCTCTCACAGGCCTGGAGTGGGACCAGGAGCCAGGATCTTTCTGGCCTCACCTGTGCCCAGGGCTCCCTGCGGCCTGTCATGCCTGGTGGGGGACGAGGCGGGAGTCACAGCTACCTCCCAGAGGCCAAGAGCCTAGGGGGGTAGTGTCTGGAAGGTTGGTGGCCGGTGTGTCCTATCTGTTTTACTGAGTGTCCTCCCTGGAGGGTCCTTGGGGGCTGTGGAAGGTGGGGGCTGGTTTCAGCTCTGAAGAGCTGGTGGCAGTCACGGGCCACGGGGAAGGTCCTACGGCAGCCTGCAACCAGGTGCTGCTTGGTCCAGTCCTCTCCACCCTTTATTCCACATTCCCCGACCTCCCTCCTGGGCCTCTGAGTGACCAACGTGGTCAGCCACCTTCCTCCGGAACCTCGGGCCCAGGAGATGGCACTGCAGGCCCAAATGCTGGGGAAGAGAGCACCAGGCCTGGGTCTGACCCTCTGGGTGCCTCCCCCCCCTCCCCCCCGAACCTGTCCTCCGGCCTGGAGCCTGCTGAGGGAGGACCAAGTTCTCAGTGGTGTTCCACGGAACCCCAGGTTCCCAGCAGTGTACCCAGTGGCCTCCAATAGGATAGAGCTGTTGGCGTAAGAGACTGGGTGTCAGCCACCCCACAGGATGACGCCTGAGCCATGGGAGGGATTTAGGTGGCAGCTCTGGGCACATAAGGGCCTGTGAAGGCAAGGCTGGACCCCCCTGCTGTGACTCTGCACCCCAGGGCCTGACCCCATAGCACGGCACTCCCTGGGCCTCAGGCTCCTCATGGTGACATGGGACTACGTGAACCCTGGATTCATGAGTTCCTGGGACAGGTGACCTCCCTGGCAGAGCTGGTGAGCCGAGCAAGCCTCACTGACCCACCTGGCCCACCTGCTGCCGGCTGGTGGTCCTGGGACCCGGGGGGCAGGGGACTGTGCTGGTGTGCAGGTGGTCACCACCTGTCTGGAGCCAGAGGTCCGAGCGGCACCCGCGGGGGCTGTTCCTCCTGGAGGCTCCGAGGGACAACCTCCCCAGGCCTCCCAGCCTCCTGTGGCCGCGGCCACCTTGGCCTTCCTGGCCCGTGTCCACTACGGTCTCTCTCTCCTCCACTGTCGCTGGCGCTCCTCTGCGTGTCTGTTTCCACATGGCCCTCTTTTCAGGACACCGGTCACTGGATTCAGAGCCCATTCTAGTCCAATAGGGCCTCATTTTAACTGGATTGTATATGCAGACAAATAAGGTCCTGTTCACGGTCCTCGTAGCACCACTGAGGGGACATAAGTTAGCCCACAAAAGGGGTGGCGGTGATGGGGATGGTGGTGATGATGGTGATGGGGATGGTGATGGGGATGGTGGTAATGGTGGTGGTGGTGATAGTGGTGGTGATGGTGGTGATGGTGGTGATGGTTGGTGATGGTGGTGATGGTGGTGGTGGTGATGGTGGTGGTGGTGGTGGTTAGGATGAAATAGTGGCTTGATATCTGCTGACAGTGCCCGAGTCTAGAAGGCCATTGGTTGATACAGAGGGATGTCAGTATCTGCTTTTCTCATCGTTGAAGGAAATGTCTGGGACTCCCTCCAAGAGTCTGAGCCACTGCTCAGCACTGAGCCAACTGAGATGACTTACATTGATGGGTCTAGGTCTGGGCTGGGGGATAGGTCAGGGGGACGTGAACAGCTGGGTCCGTGTGGCCCCACTCTGGAGCTGGGAATGAGCTGCAGCCCCGTGGCTGTGGGCGGGGGGCGCTGAGGAAACAGGGAAGGAGCAGCCCCCGCGTGGCATCACCTCTCTTGCCCGGTGGCCGGCCCCCTTCCCTGTGACCACCCTCTCTGAACTGCCCACTCTTCTCCTCCAGGCAGCCCTGGTTTTACGGCTGGGGCTTTAACCTCCCACGAGGCCAAGCCCTGCTGGAGAAATGGAACCTCATTCCTGAAGGTGTTGACATCCTGATCACGCATGGACCGCCACTGGGTAAGATCTGCAGGCCCCACACTGGCTGGCCAGCTCCAGGTGACCCGCTGGGGCTGGGTGGGGCTTTGGGGCGGGGTCCTGGGGCTGTGAACCGAGTCACCTGGCCTGTCCGGAGAAGTCCTGGATGGGCTCTTCTGAGTCTCATTTGCTGGGGCATAACCCCAGGGTCCCCTCACCTCCTGAGCCTGCCGTGTGCCAAGCCTGGACCTTGCCACCCACGGGAGCCTGAGCCCCCATCTGCCTGATTCATGCTGGACACGTGGGCGCTCAGCCCCTGGCCCTCCAGACCCAAGTCCTCAGAACAGAATTAGCAGGACCTGAGTGGCCCGCCCCATCCAGGCCCCTGCCCCGTAGACATCGGGACGCGGCTGCCTTACTGCCACCATCCCGTGTCCCCAGGGCTGGGGATTCCACCTCCCAATGACTCTCCTCTCCACCCCTGCCACCACCTTGTCCGGGCTGAGGCTGCCTCTCACCTGGTAACCACTTCCTGGGCCCCCGGCTGCCCATTTGGGACCCCACATCCTGTCCATCTGTGTCGCCCCGTCCACTCACCCCCAGCTCCTCCTG
>NW_025999962.1:4473984-4476802 GCF_001458135.2 Marmota marmota marmota | reverse complement strand
GGCGGGGAGGACAACCTGGGTGGAAGGCCACCCACAGGGTGCGGCCAGCACAGCCTGAATGCCCACCCACACCTGCTGCCACTGCCCGCCAGCACCTGGGCGCCACCCTCCCATAGATGGTGATCCCATCTTCTAAGGAAGGAGAGGCCCAGGACTCTGGGGGTGTAGGAGCTTGAGGGCTTGTGACCAGGTTCCCATCCCCAGGGCCTCCCGACCCCAGGGCCAGTTCTTTCCACATCCAGCGTCCTCTGTCACGGGAGGCTCTCCGTCAAGGGCCTGGGACCCTCCCTCCGTCCCTTCCTCCCCTCTCCCCTCTTCCTGCCCCCCTTCCTTTCTCCCTCTGGTCTCTCTTGCCCTCCTGCCCCCTGGGTGACCCACCCCCACCACATGCCAGAAGCCTGTGTGCCAGGCCTCTCAGGACAAATACCCCACCCCGGTCCCGGCTGTAAATGCCAGGGGCCCGAGGAGCTGGAGACCCCTCCCGGCACACAGGGGTGGGTGAGATGGGCCCTGCCCCAGGCAGGTGGGATCCCGGTGCCCAGCACAGCACTCACAATTATTGGATGAAACAGAGGCACAGAGAGGTTAATTTGCTTGTCCAAGACCACACAGCCCGTAGGCTGCAGAGCCTGGTGGCCACCCCAGGGTCTACTTTCCGCCCATTTCCTGACTCTTCTCCGCCTTCCCATCCTCCTCTTGGGTCTCTGCCTGCTTCATCTCTAAGTCAGCGCCTGACTCCAGGAGGGAGCGCCCCGTCCCTGGCTGGCAGTTGCAGAAGGGGCTATTTGCCCACCCAAACAGAGGGGCGAGAGGAACCCGATTGTCGCTTGGAGTCATCAATCATTCTTCGTTTGTGTAGCCATGTGAGGACAATAAGCAGCCACCATCTGGGCGGCTCCGGGAGGCTGGCAGCCAGCAGACACGGGCGCGCGGGCACGTGAGCTGCTGCGGTGGCTGAGCAAGTTCATGGTCATGGTTCTGTGGTGTTCTGCTCGGGAAGTTTCTGCAGTGGGAGCCTCACTCCCTGGCGCTGCGGAGGCCCCGCCCTGCCCTGGCCACGGCGCCCTCGGGCCCAGCCTGCTGCTCTCTGCACTGGGCAGACGCCTCCCTGAGCCACCTGAGCAGGGAGGGTCTGGGGTACTGGCCTTTGCTGAGCACGGCGCCCAGGTGCCCGCGAGGAGGCTACTGCTGGGAGGCTGGCCGTGGCCCTTCGGGGCAGCGTGTGGCGGTCCCTGTCCTTGGGCTGAAGCGGGTGGGGGGGGCCTGCTGTAGGAGGAGGAGCGGCCCCCAGGCTGGAGCCCAGGCCCGCGTCTCCCAGAGCCGTCACGGCCCAGTGTCTCCCCGCGCAGGCTTCCTGGACTGGGTCCCCAAGAAGATGCAGCGGGTGGGCTGCGTGGAGCTGCTCAACACCGTGCAGAGGCGCGTCCAGCCGCGGCTACACGTCTTCGGCCACATCCATGAAGGTCAGTGGGCGGCGGGGGGGGACCTCACCGGCCCTCAGAGGGGCTGCCTCCCCCCCTTCAGCCTGGGCACCCCACCTTCCCTGACTTCTTCAGCCTGAAGGGCAGGAGCCAGTGGCCACTGGGCCCGGGTCCACGCTTGTCCACTCCTTGGCTGCCCCTGGCTACCCCTGTGATGTTTACAGTGGGGGGCTGAGGGCGAGCTCTCGCAGGACTCGGGGTGCCGTCCTCTGAGCCCCAAGACCAGTCCGGGAAGCCTTTGGGAGAAGGCCGGGGCTTTCCCGAGGCGGGGACATCTGGGCTATGACGTCCAGATGGGGACTCCATCCCCAGGGCCTGGCGCATAGTCGGTGCTTGATGGATGTGGACCCGGGGACAGTCTGCCTGCCTGAGGGACTCTGGGGCGTGGACGGCCCCGGATTCCTAACCCCGCCAGGGACATGGCATTCTGGCCCCTGTCCTGGGATGCTGGAGCCACATTCTTGGGGTTGTGGGGACGTCCGCTTCACACTATGGGGAGTGGGAGGGTGACTTGACCTCCAGTCCTGGCCACCCGTGCCTGACTCGTCCGCTGTCCTCAGCCCTCCGGCGTCCTCCTGAGTTCAGCCCCCTCCTCGGCTCCTTCTGACACCTGTCCTGCCTGGGCAAGGCTCCCGTCCCCTCCCTGCAGGAAACACGGTGGTGCTGTGTGGTGGGGTTGATGTGGCTTCCTCCAGAGGCATTTCCCAGCAGGGGACCTGCTGGACCAGGACACTTCAGGTCATTTTCCAGCTCAGAGCAAACGGGCCTCAGGCTGACCCCGAGGGTCTCTGGGGAGTTCTCAGGAGGAGGGTCCCACCACACCTGGCCTTAAGGCGCGCTTAGGTGACAGCCTCCCCAGGCAGAGTCCCAGAACCCCGGGAAGGGGGGGCTCGTGTGCAGTGGGGTGACCAGACTGCAGGGCCGCCAGACCACGGGTTGCCTGGGACCCAAAGCACACCCCGCACAACGCGCGGGCCAAAGGGGGGTCCCAGGAACAGGCAGCCTGTCAGAGGCGGCAGGCGTCCCTGTGGCCTGGTGTCATCTGAGCTGCAGATGAGGGGGCTCTTCAGGCAGAGGTGGGGGAGAGGAGATTTGCCCAGAGGGTGGCGGTGTTGTGACACCGGGAAGGTGAGGGTGGCCATGGTGGTGACGCAGTGGTGAGGGTGACGCAGAGGTGGTGATGGTGAGGACCATGATGTAAAGATGGTGGTGTTGATGGTGACAGTGGAGAAGGCCATGACGATGGTGGTGAGGACGTGGTGGTGCTGGCAGGGATGGGACCGTGTGACGGTGGCCTGGTGCTGGGGGCCACGTGTGCGCGCCCACTGGCCCAGCGC
>NW_025999962.1:4467860-4471950 GCF_001458135.2 Marmota marmota marmota | reverse complement strand
ATGTGTATAAGAGACAGGGCCCAGCGCTGTGCCTGGATGGTGGTGCCGTCCCTTCCCCGCGGCAGGCTGCGGCTGGGCAGTGCCTTCCTCTCACAGATGAGGAGCCTGCGCTCCAGGGTCTCCGGTGGCCGCTCCCTCAGGCTCCTGCACACAGCGGATGCCCTGGGGACGGGCCTGACGGGCTGTGCTCTCCCTCCAGGGTACGGTGTCATGGCGGATGGGACGACCACCTATGTGAACGCGTCCGTGTGCACTGTGAACTACCAGCCTGTGAACCCGCCCATCGTCATCGACCTCCCCACGCCCCGGAACTCCTGACTGCCCCCACTGCCCCGCTCCAGCGCCCGCATCAGCTGCGCACGCCCGGCCGAGCTCGGGTCCCCAGCCACGCGCCCTTGTACCAGAGCAGCCCAGACCAGCCCCCTGGCCGTGGGGACCCGCCCTGCCTGGGGCTGAGGCCTGGAATAGAGGAAATCACCTTCACTGTCACCTCCGCCTCCTGCAGCTGGGGCCCCCTCCCCTCTGCCCGTTCCTCCCTGTGCACCTGGCCCAGGGACCAGCAGGGGGACCGGCAGGCTCACTCCCCATCTTGCTTGGGAAATGACTGGCTCACCCTCCCGCCCAGCTGGATGCCCTCCTCCCGGGTCTGGGAAGCCACTGCTCTTGGAAGGTTCTGGAAGTGCTTGCACAAAGTGTCCCTGTGCCCGGGAGTCCGTGGGGCTGTGGGCCCCGGGGCGGGCCAGGCCAGAGGTCTTGTAATCTGGGCGCAGATGGCCCTTCTTCTCCTGCCGGGCTGGGCGGAGACCACTGGTGGCCAGGCTCGGGAGTGCTCAGGGACATCTCAGGAATTGGGAGCACACCTGGCGAGGCCGCGGTGGCCTTGCTTCTCCCCTTCTCTTCCTGGGGGCTTTTTTTTTTTTTTTCTGGTGACTTGAACTACTGCAGCCCGAGTGTCCCGGGCATTTGCTCAGAGCTTGGATTTGGGGTTGGTGGGTGCCCAGAACCTGGTGGAGGGTCCCGTGGGGACCGCGCTGCTCTGCAGAACACAGCAGCAGGAGAGTCTGCGGGCCGGGCTGCGGCTCCACCGCCCCATGGGCACACTCAGGCGCCGTCTGGCTGAAGGCAGCGTCTCACTGCTGCGCCGCAGGCGTTGTGTGCTGCGGGCCAGTCTGCAGCATCGGGTTCTATCTGCTGGCCTGCGGCGGGGGAGCCCAGAGCGTTCAGACTCTCCTTGACCAGTTCCAGCCGCCCACTGCGGGGGTGGGGGGGGACAGCGCCGTGGGCAGCAGGCCCTGGGCTCCACAGCGTCACTGGGCAGCTGCCTTTCTTTGATTTGGGACGGGGTGTGTGGGGATGGCCTGAGTGCTGAGGGAGGGGGACCCCGGGTCTGGGGAGGGGAGCAGGGTCCGGCAGGGGCAGGGGCTCTATTTGACATGTTGATGTTTTGTCCATCTTGGGGATTTTTTACGTTCATTTTGATTTTAACATCACATTACAATGGTATTATTTGTCCTGATTACTGATTTTTTCCCCAGTGCTGAGGACTGGACCCAGGGGGCTCCACCCCTGAGCTACATTCCCAGTTGTTTTAGTTTTTATTTTGAGACAGGATCTAGCTGAGTTTCCCAATCTGGCCTTGAACTTGCAATCTCCTGCTGCAGCCTCCTGAGTGGCTGGGGTCACGGCCACTGCACCCAGCTTGTTTACTGGGGTTTTGCTCCCCTTTATGTTGTGGGCCTGAGGGGAGGGCCTCGCTCCCCACGCTGCTCTCAGTCTGAGAGCCAGGCCCCCACGTGCCATTTTGCAGATGTAAGCTCGTTTCGTCCTCAGATGGTCCTGCGAGGTAGGTCTTGTGGCTCCCAGTTTAGAGATGAGGCAATTGAGGCCAGAGAGGCAAGGTAACTTGCCTGAAGGCACACAGCACCAAGGGGCAGAGGTAGGATCTGAACCAGGCTCTCTGGCTCCACAGCCCTCACCTCCCCACCACCCAAAGTCCTCTCCCCTTTAGAGCAGCGCGTGGCCCAAGGCTCTCTTTTGTTTTTGAGGGTCCCGTTCAAACCAGCTCTGATTAATTTTCCACTGGGGGACCCTTGAACTTTGGGGAATTCTAATCTCTGAGCCCAGCCTCCCAGCGACCTGGGAGGCTGCGGGGGAGCTGTGTTCCAGGAGCCTGGCAGCTGCACCGCGTTGGGTTGGCCGGTGGCTGTGCTCTGTGGGCCATGGGGCTGCTGTGGCCTCAGTGGCTGCTGGTAGCCAGGGATGTTTACAAGGTCTCGCGGGTGCCTCAAATGCACGGTGCGTGCAGGGTAGAGAAAACACAAGGCCCTTTCCATGTCATTTCTACTCAGTTTCTATGCGGACCAAGGACTATAAACTTAAAAAAAAATGTTTTTCCTAAGGTACCTTCAGAATATGGTGTATTTTTATGTGGAAAAGAAAAGTTATGACGGCAGCTGTTACTTTAAGAGAAAATTCATTAAAAGTCCTCGCGGGATGGAGATGACATGTGCTCCTCAATCATTTTGGCATAGCTCGATTGTGGCTGTAATTTTTTTTTGTCAAGCATGTCCGACAATAAAGTCTTTGTAAAAAGAAAGCAAAGTCCACTGGGTGCTGTTTCCTGTGTGTCCCTGGGTGGATGGAGTTTGAGGCCGGGGACCACCCATGTGTCCATGACTGCACCCCCGTCTGCACCAGCTTCCCTGGGCTGGAGGGTCTCAGGGAGGGTGCAGCAGGTCTCAGGGACATCTCAGGAATTGGGAGCACACCTGGCAAGGCCGCGGTGGCCTTGTTTCTCCCCTTCTCTTCCTGGGGGCTTTTTTGGTGACTTGAACTACTGCAGCCCAAGTGTTTGCTGTCTCTCAAAACAAGTGCCTGGAGATGGCCATAGCTCTGGATCCTCCCTGGAAGTGACTTGTGCAACTCAGCCCATAGCCAAGGGCCCAGGCACTGTCCAAGCAAAGCACTGCAGGTAAAATGACCCCAGTCTTGCAGCCTCAGTCTTGCAGTTCTTCCATTATATTTGTCTGTCCATCCATCCAACCATCCACCAGTTCAATCACTGATCTACCCATTAACTCATTCTTCCACATATCCACCCATTTTTGTCCATCCGTCATCTATCCATCATCCATCCATCTTCCACCATTTATTGTCCTTCATCCATCATCCATCATCCATCATCTACCCATCATCTACCCATCATCCATCATTCAAGTCATCCTTCACTCATCTGTCATTCATCCACCCACCTATCCATGCATCATCCATCGTCCATCAACCCATCCATCATCCATCAAGCCATCTATCATCCATCCATCATCCACCAATCACCATCCACCCACCTATCCATGCATCATTCATCAGCCATCAGCTGTCCATCATCCATCAATCCATGCACCTGTGATCCACCTATCCCTCATTCACTCCGCACTTGCTGGGCCCTTCCCAGGGGCCTGGCTTGGACAGAGGCGGTGGTCTAGTGGTGTGGCCGGTGGATGTAGGAGAGACTGGTGAGAGAGGATGTGGAGACGAGGCTGTGGGTCTTGGCCATTCGTCATGGAGGGAGAGCATGGAGCAAGAGGAACAGGTTCAAGTGTGGATGTTCAATTTTCTTTGGACCTTGGGGCACAAGTGATAGGGATCCAGTGGCCAGTGACTATATGAGGAGCGTCCCTGGGGACAATGTGGGCCATAAGTGCAGCCACAGGCTAGGGACACCTCTCAGGGAGTGTGCAGAGGACTGGAGAGCAGGCAGGGACAGACAGCCTGGGCCAGCCTCCCCATGACCCTCTCTGCCCTCAGACTGCCCCTGACCAGGGCCTCACAGGTCCCATGGCAGCCCACCCTGGGCTTTGGCTCCCTATCCATAGGCCTGAGGAGATGTTCAGTGTGAGGGAGGCCCACCTGCTGCTGCTCCCGCCAAGGCAAGTCTTAGCACCCCCCCCCAGGGCAGGAGCGGGACCCTGCAAGGTCACTGACACTGATAGTGGTCACACAGCAGGTGTCGCTTCCTGTCCTGGGTCCCTGCGCCCTTGTGACCACATTCTCTCTCTCCCTCTCCCTCTCCCTCTCTCTCCCTCTCCCTCTC
>NW_025999962.1:4432898-4464647 GCF_001458135.2 Marmota marmota marmota | reverse complement strand
CTCCCTCTCCCTCTCTCCTTCCCCCTCTCTCTCCCTCTCCCTCTCCCTCTCCCTCTCTCCTTCCCTCTCCCTCTCCCTCTCTCCTTCCCCCTCTCTCTCCCTCTCCCTCTCCCTCTCTCCCTCCCTCTCCCTCTCTTTCATGGTGCTGGGGTAGAACCAGCGCCTCAGGCTTGCTAGGCAGGCGCTCTGCCAGAGCTTCACCCCAGCTCCACAACCGCCAGTTGCCCCCTAAGGAAGTGACACCCCAGAGCCCACCCAGACAGGCCAGGAGGTGGGGGTGGGTGGCTCCCAGCGAGCACTCCATTGGCCCCTGGGCTGCACTCACAAAACAAAGCCAAAGATAGATAGAGCCGAGAGTTCCAAGAGGCCACAGTGGTACATGAGGCCCAAGTGCCAGGCACTTCTGTGACCTGATCCCCCGCGGCCTGCCTTCAGCCTTCAGCCTCTCGTACCTCCAGAGCGCCCTCCTGAGGTGTGGGTGGGAGGTGCTGGCCAGGGCGCCTGTGGTTGCCTGGAGGACCCCTGCCCACCTCTCCTTGCTTGTGTCTGGCGATGTCCACGGGTCTTAGCAGAGGGCTCGGCTGTGTACAAAGTCACTTGAGAAGGGACATGTGCTATGTGAGTCGGGGCTGGGGGCAGAAAGGTGCCTTTAAAGCTGTCAAGCCTCTGCCATTTTGGGGAGCCTGCTCTGTCCAATGGTGGGGGATCCTCCGGGATGGGGAAGATGTCCAGGGGAGGCCCGTGAGCCAGGGCAGGGTCTTCCTCCCTGGCCACCTGGCTCCTCAAAGGTGAGGGGATGCGGTGCTGCTGGTGAGGGGGTGTTCACCACTGCCAGGGGTTCATTCCCGGTGCCCTGGGAAGTGCCTCATCCTCTGAAAACCTCTTCACGGGAAACCCCAGTGCGAGTCCTCACCCAGGAGAGGCGCTGCCAGGGAAGAGGGTGGAGATCTGACTCTTCCAAGGCCATGCAGGCCCACGGTGGACACCCAACCGGAATCTGAACCGTCCTTCACCATTGCATGCCAGCATTTACGGAGGCTCTGCCTGCTGAGCCCACCCATGCTGGGACTTCTTCTAGGCACAGGAACACTGATGGGGAGCCGCAGGGAAGTATCCCCCATGCGGTGCATGCTTCCTGGGGGGCAGGGGGCAGGAAAGGACAAGACCCTTTGGAGATGATGGGGAGGCTCTGAGGACAGTGAGATAGTAATGGGGCCTGGGTGACGGGGACAGGAGAAGTAAGGTTTTTTGAGGAGGACTCCAAGAAGATAAAAGGGGAAGCAGCCATTCCCAGAGCTGAGGATAGGAAGATCATTGCAGGTGGAGAGGATGGCATGTGCCAAGTCCCTGAGGCAGAAACAGATTAAGTCCCTGCAGGGAACAAAAAAACAGATCAATATGGCAGAATCAGAGGGAGAGGTAGAGGCCAAGATGAGGTCTACACAGGACCAGTGCTGACCCCTAGGCTGGGTCCTAAGGACAGAGAGGGAACTGAGGGGACTCTTCAAGGCTCCTGCCCTTAGGAGATGCACTGGGTATCTATTAGCTCTTAGATATTCCGTTATGTTATCCCCGCTCTCTTTCCTTTGCACTTTAAGCCCCTGCTATGGACCTGGTCACATTCACTCATTCTTCCCTGGGCTGTGCCAAATCTGGGGCTGAGTCTGTCAATGGCACTCTTTAGCTTTGTTACGATGATTTTCATTTCGAGCATTTCCACTGGATTCCTTTCTGAGGTTTTATGCCAATCACATATGATCGTGTGTGTTGTCTTCCTTTTCCATTATGTAACAGATCAACCTGTTATTTTGAATTTATTTTCTGTTCCTAAATGATCTTCCTATCCTCAGCTCTGGGCATGGCTGCTTCCCCCTTTATTTTCTTGGAATCCTCCTCAGAAAACCTTACTTCTCCTGTCCCAGTCACCCAGGCCCCAAACCTGTTCCAAAACCTGTGTCATATCTAAGTTTGATTCTTATGAGGTTCTCTCTCCACACACTATATTTTAAAATTGCCTTTAGAGGCCTCATTTTTTTTGTTGTTGTTGTTCTTGGAAGTCAGATATTTTCATAAGAATTTAGATGGTAAATATATTTGACTTTGTAGGTTACATGGTCTGTTGTTGGTCTTGTTTTCTTTCTTTACTTCCTTCTCCATCTTTATTCCTTAAAAATCATGGACCCACAAGACTGCTGATCGGTGCCAGACTAAATGTCAGCCTCAGGAAATCAGGGCGGCTCCATGGAAGGGAGGGCTTTGAGTTTTGAGGAATGGGTGGAAGAAGCCACAGATGCCACTTGTGAGGCTGTGGGTGTCAGTCAGAGGAAGCCGAAGCCCAGTACTCAGGTGGGGGCCAGGCACCCAGGCAGGGCCACTAGTGCTGAGGCCTGGCAAGAGCAGCCCACCCACCACCACGGCGGGGACTGTATTAAGTCATTTTGCAAGTTTAGGAACACACTTCCAATTTTGGGGGTCAGAAGAATAGTTTTCGGCTACAAAACTTTCTTTCCAGAGCTCACTAAAAGCACAGAGTCACCTGATTCATCTTATAGATGAAGTTGCATTTCAATCCTGTTGAAGATGTCACACCAGGTGTCCCACCAGCAGTGCTGGCCAAAAGGACCTAGGACTTTTGAAAGGACCTAGGATCTGGGAGATGCATCCAACTGAAGGGGTCTGACCTCCGGGCCACCCTCAGCACCATGAGGAGCCAGCAACCACTGTCAGTCATAGAGAGGCCCCTGTCACCAACTGGCTGACACTGCCCAGAGACCAGCTTGCTTTCCTTCTGAGAAAGGGATGAGCTGTGCCCAGTCAGACACAGCACCTTCTGTGGGGCAGATGAGGTGGGCGGGGAAGGTCAGCATCCTTACCCTGGTGGACTCTGTGCTCAGGGTTCCTGTAAGGTGGTGCGGGGGATGAAGCTAGACACTGCCTGTGACACTGCCTCCACTGGGGCATGGGCAGGGAGCACTGCCTCTGCCCGGAGGCCACAGAGGCTCCCGATGCGGGTGACTTCAGTGCTGGGCCTTGGGAGGAATATGGGGCTAGGCAGAAGAGGGCAGAAGGCCCTGGGAGGGCTGCAGCAGCAGGGTGCTGGGCAGGAGGCTCTGGGCAGGGGCCACTCGCCCTCCTCCAGGCAGCCATCCCAGCCCCAGGCTGTGTCAGTCAGCTTTCTGCACTGTAACAAAATACCCGAGACAACCAGCTTATGAAGAGGAGGCTGGGCCTGAGATGGGCAGCACTTCATGGCAGGAGTGTACGATGGAGCAGGAAGCAAAGGTGAGAGAAGAGGGAGCAGCTGCGGTCCCATCACCCCTTGGCAACACAGTCCCAGGGACCTCAACACTTCCTGCTAGGCCCACATCCCAAAGTTCCTGGCCCTTCCCATCAGGGCCATGGGTGGAGACCCAGCCTGCAACACGGGGCCTTAGGGGACACCTACCCGGCCACAGCACACACTGTCATCTGGGCCTCAGCACTGGCCTGGGCAGCCACTCACTGTGAGTGTGAGGCTGGGGGTAAGTCGATTTCCCACGCCTCAGTTTCCTCACCTGTCAAGTGGGAATACCAGGGGAAGCCCAGATGGTGATGTGTCAGCAGTGCTGGGCAGAGACTGGCACTCTCCTGTGCTCCCTGGACGTTGGCCCCACCCTGCCCCTCTGCCCACGCCCGAGCTGGTGTCCTCCAGTCCTTGCCTGGACCCGGTATGTGGGTGCTCATGTCCCTCCTTATCTCAGATGGAAGCCTCTTCCCGGCAACAGTGCTTCCCAAGGGCCCAGGGTCAGAGCGTGTTCCCCCTCCATGGACAAGGACTCTGAGGCAGGGAGTGGCAGGGGCCTGCAAGGCCTGAGAGTAGCAGCCAGGTTGTGGGGCCCCTGCTTCAGGGCCCCATGCGGCTCTGGGGCCTCTGCCTCGGCTGCCCCTGCTTTCCCTGTAGCAGGCTCTCCCAGAGCTCCCCTGGCCCAGGGCTCTCTGGACCTGGGGCCTCCCCAGCCCTGCCTGGCCCAAGTCACCTCAGCTGTGGCCCAGTGCCCCAGGAGCTGGGGGCCAGGACCTGCCTCCTCCCTATCCCGGGGCGCCTGCCGCTGACCCTAGGTGGTCACCCTGGCGGTGGGCTGAAGGCCTCCAGAGGCTGCAACCTGCCCCAGCCCTCGGCTGCTTCACTTCAGGGGGAGGAGAGCAGCAGGCCAGACTTCTCTGAGCTCGTCACCTGTCACACCAACAACCCCTGGGCCAGGCTTCAGAAAGGCTGAGCCCAGGGTGCAACCAGGCCCAATGTGGGGTGGGCTGCTCTGCAGACGTCAGCTGGCCAGCGTCCCCGAGCAGGCACCCTGCAGGCAGCACGCAGGCCCCAGGGACAGAGACGTGGCCCCACAGACAGTGCAGCAGGTGTCCTCTGAGCCAGCGGCAGCCCTCGGGTGGCAGTGCACAGGGCTGGACTGGAGGAGGTTGCCCATCAGGTGACTGTGGATAAAACCTCCAGAAACTTCAAGCTTTAAAACACTTAAAGCCTCAAGAAGACTTTTTATTTGCTCAAACCAGTGAGTGAAGGAGACGAGGCAGGGCTGCCCAGGCCGCCTGCAGAGGCCTCCAGCCGCGGCCACGGCCTGCCAAACCAGGGCTGCAGGCTGGCCAGGTCTCCTTTCAGGAGAGGTTTTGGGAAATTCAGGAGCCCCCTCAATGCCCTTATTTTACTAGCCCTGGGCCAGAGCCAGGCCCACTGTGCGTGCTGGGTGCAGGCTACTGCAGGAAGGCGCGGAGGAAGTCGTTGTAGGCGACCCTGGAGGACAACGTCTTGTCGTAGTACTCCAGCACGTGGAAGAACTCCTCCTCCGAGAGGTTGATGCTGTACTGCCTCAGCACCTGCGGGGCACAGCAGGCCACCGTCACCCAGGCCGGCCTGCAGCCCTCCCAGAAAGGCACGCCTCACAGGACACAGCCCCAGGGCGGCCCCTCTGTGCATCTGGGTGTGACACTGGAAGGGATGGAAACCCTGGCTCTCCCGGGCTGCAGGCCAATCACCCCGACCTTCCTGAAGGGCCACATGTCCAGGCAGGGTGAGCAGACGGAGGAGCGGATTGGGGTGGGGAGACCTGGCCTCAGGGCCTTAATGTGGGTGGGCCGCAGGAGCCCAGTGATGCAGCCTATGGCAGAGACAGCTATCTGTCGCCCAGAGCCAACTGCCCTGCCCCAGTGACAGAACCTGTTTTTCTTCTAGGCTGCTGTGGCCCACTATCAGGGACCACTTCTCAGCCTCCCTTGCAGCCAGGCCCCTGACCAGAGAAAACGAAAGGAGAATGCTATTTGGAACTTCTGCGAGACTGCTCTAGAGGAAAGGCGCAGGTCCTCTTCCTCTCCTCCTTTCCTCTCTGGAATGTGGACATGAGGCTGGGGCTCCAGCAGCCATCTTGGAGCATGAGTTGGCACTGGGGGAGGAAGCCAGGCATCCATGGTGGTCAATGGAAACACGTCCCTGATGACCGTCCAGCCACCATGCCAGCTCTGGACTCCCTGAGGTGGAGGGAAGTCAAGTTGAACCTTCAGCCACAAATCCCAAGAGACAGATTCTGGTCATAAAGCTTAGGCTACCCATTCTTATCTATGTTTTGTCTTGGTGTGTTTCCAAGAGGAAACCCCTGGGCGGAAGGCAGCTGGCCTGGCTGTCGGGCCCCTGGGATGAAGCAGCGAGTGCTCAGCAGGGCTGGGTCCTCTGCCTGTGCCCATCTCCTCCTCTGCTGAGGGCAGTGTCTGAAGAGGGGAGAAGAGAACCGCCCTCCTTCCTGCTCCTCGTTCATGGCCAGAGGAGAACCCTGGCTGCCACTGTGCCTGGCCCCAGGGAAGGTGGCCATGGGCAATGTGGAGCCGCTGCAGGGCTGCTGACCAGGGGCTGGCCTGGGCTCCGTTCAGCCTGAGCACCATGGCGCAGCCCCACTGTGTGCGGGCTGCATGGGAGGCCTGTGTCCTGCTCTCTTCTGGGTCTACCACGAGGCCCAGCGGCAGGGGCCTGGATGGAGCACAGGGTTTCTGCCCAGCACCCGCCAGGGCTCAGGAGCAGCGGCAGTAGGCGGGGCCCACAGGAAGCTGCCAAGGGCAGTGGCGCTGCAGGGTGGGATGCAGGCCAGGGCGACCCTCAGGAGGAACTGGAGCTTGAGGGGAGGGGCAGGTGGACAGGGCCAGGTAACCAGCCCCAGGGGGCGAGGGCTGGGATAGCAGGTCACCTGGGCCTTTGTGTGGCACCACAGGGGCCCTGTTTTGAGCTTTCTGGCCACTGATGCTGGGTGGTGGGTCCTGCTCAGAGGCCACCACCCCTGGGAGCTGGGCTCACCTTCCTGAAGTCAGCCACACTCAGAAGCCCCGTCCTGCCCTCGTCGTAGCTTTTGAAGCTGCGCCGCATGGGCCGCCAGCACTGCAGGATCTTGGGCTGGATGCGCAGCAGCGCCATGTGCAGAGAGCACGACTCTGTGCCCGCCTCCTTCTGCAACACAAGGGAGGCTGGGAGGGAGGCACCCAGGGCCAGGTGGAGGAGGGGTGGGAGCTCCCTGGGGGTGTCTGTCCTCGCCTGCCATGGACCCCTGCGGCCCTCCCCGCACCTTGTGAAGGGGGTCGAGCTCCTACCCCCAGGTCACAGAGGAGGAGACGGAGGCTCAGGAGGCCACATGCCCTCCTGCAGGTGAGGGCCTGGCGGGTGCCAGGTCAACTTCAAGATGGTTTGAGAAAAAAGAGGTTCCACCCTGGGAATTCCAGTAGATTATAAGGAGTCTAAAACCTCGCCCGGTTGTGGTCCCATCCAGCAACTAGAGCACACGCGCACACCGCCCCAGCATCGCTTAGGCGCCACTGACTGGAAACAGGATATTTTAGCAGGATTTAGCCCAACACATGTCTGGATATCACAGAGGTGAGTGTCGGCAGCAACGAGTAACACTTTTGGGGACAGTTTAATCTGAACATGGCGCTATGTAAAACAAATTAGCAGATCAAACTGCTTTCACTTAGCGCCTATGATGGAAAGACCCCAGATCCCCAGAGCTTTGGTAGCTGCTAATCTGCCTAATCGGTGGGTCCATGCACCCCGAGGACGGGGTTCTGGGCTCAGTGGCTCGTCCCACGTCCAGTTCCCATCACTCCACGGTGTGCTGACACTGTGGCACTCTTTGGCCCGTGACCCTGGCAGTGCCAGAACCAGCAGCCCCGGGGCCATCTCCCCAGCGGGCTCAACGCTGCTGAAGGCTGCAGAGAAGATGCCCAGAGGCTGGAAAGCCCACTCTCTTCCTTCTCTGCAAGAAGCTTCACCAGAGCGCCTCAGTTATGGTGGGGCCACGGCAGCTCCAGAGGGGACGGAGATGGGCTGAGACAGGGCCACAGCGAGTCAGGTGGGCAGGGGCTGCTCTCCCAGGGGCGCGAAGGGCAGAACCATTGTGAAGCGTGGCGTGGAGCCTGGGGTGGGCCAGGAGAGCAGTGGGCTGTGCTGGGCCATCTGCCACGAGGCCGCTCTCCCTGGTTGTCCCAGGGCACCTGTCACCAGCTTTTAGCCACACGGAGGGCAGATGAGTTCTGGAAGCTGGGCAGCCTCTCCTCGGGAGGCTCAGGAGGCCCAGCGCGCTCTTCCCAGCACTCTCACTGGCCACTCCGCGCAGGCCTTCCGGCCAGCAGACCTCGCTCATTCACAGGCCAGGCAACAGGTCGTGGGCATGGAGGAAGGAGGGAGGTAGGGGCCTCTCAGGCCACGTGGTCTCCATGGTCCCCAGCTGTGTTCCTGGGACCTGTGGCCTCTTCCCGCTCACCAGAGAGCTGAGCTGGCCAGAGGACGCCCCAACCTGAGTTCCCCTCCATGAGCTCGGCCTAAGCCTCACACGGGCCCTGCTTGTTTAAATGGAAGCTCCGCTAAGAGGGCCCCTGATTCTGCACAACACGACCAATGCAGCTGGGCAGACACCAAGTCATGTGCTGGCAGTGTGCGCCCTGACCTCTGCTGGCTGCCAGGGGTGGGTGGGTGGGTGGGTGGGGCAGGGCCCCTCCAGCTGAGTCCCAAAGTGACTGAACTCAGTGTTTGTTCCCTGAGTCGCCAGCAGCACTTGTCATCTAACTCAGCGCCACTGAGGATGCAGAGGAGCTTGGGGTCCCTCCTGGTCCAGGTCTGGGAGGCCTGCCCAAGGTGCGCGGGAGGAGAGGCCGCGAACCCGAATGGCGCCAGGGTCAGTGGAAGACTGCACACAGCTGAGAGTTATGAGCCGCGCCCTTGGGTGCCACCTAGTGTCTGCAGGGTCCCTTTGAGGGAACAGAGGGAGAACTCCATGAGGAATGAGGGGTCCTCCAGCCCCACCCCACGCCCAGGCGCACTCAGCTGTCTCCGGTGGTTGCCGCCCCGCCCCACATTGCAGGGCCCCGTGTGAGTGGCTGACACTGTGCCTGGTGTCAGGCTGATGCTCCCTCCTCATGGCTCTGGGAAGAGCTACCTGAGCTACCTGAGCTCTTCCCAGGACCCGAGGACCCGAGGTCCAGGCTCCAGGCCTTTCTGTGGTTCCAGAAGGAGAGAAAGGAGATCTCTGAATTATTTACAAGGAAGTAAGTCTCTGAGTTGTCTTCAACGTCCCTGAAGCCTGGCGGACACTCGCCTTTACCCTGCCCTGCTCCAGGCTGAGCCCTGACCCAGAGCTGCCCTGCAGGGCCTTTGGGTAACAGAGGAGATGGGGTCAGGCTGCACTCAGCATGTGTCACGGGTCCAGGAACCTCTGAGCAAGGTTTGTGGGCAGGTGGCAGAGAGGCCAGGGACATACATCTGGCAGTGAGTCCTGGCTGGTGGCAGAGTGGGGCTGGCCTGGCCAGGGGCCCCGTCCCGCCCGCCCCGCCCCGCCCCGCCCCGCCCGCGCTCCTACCATCTTCTGCGTGTTCTGGATCCTCATCCTGTGCATCAGCGCAGTCTCCTTGGCCTTCAGCAGCAGCACGCAGCTCTGGATGAAGTCGCAGTAGGCGAACCTGCCGTTGTTCTTCAAGTCGTACTTGAGGACGAGCTGCTGGCTCTCCTCCTTGCTCGTGTCCAGGTTGAACTTCTCCACCAGGGCTGCAGACACGACGGCAGGCCGTCAGTGGCGGTCCCCTCGCTCACCCTCCCCTCAGCACCCGCAGCTGGCCCTCCCTCCTGCCTCAGAGCTCAGGTGGGTGGACGGCCGGGCAGACAGACGCACGACAGACTCAGTGCCCCAGGAGAGGCCCACGGTCCTGGGTAGCCCGCTGTGCTGTCACCAGAGCTGTGGTGGCAGTGGGTGGACAGGGTACTGTGGGAGTCAGGAGAGGGGCTGGTGCAAGCAGCAGGGGGAGGCTGCTGGGGCGGCTGTGGGAGGGGGCTTGACGGGCGCTGGGGACTCTGTTAGGCCCTGACCATCTGCACGCTCTGCATTTTCATTCCAATGACATCTACGATCTGTGGAACTACTCCCCGTGCCCCGACCTGCAGTAGGCGTCAGCAGGGAGGGGAATGCAGAAGGACTGGCCGTGGGTCAGTATTGAATTTTGGATGCACTATTAAGCCTAGCAAGCTCCTGGGAATAATGGATCGGTGACTGACCAGGAAGTTCATGGTTAAGAAGAAAAACAACGACCGTAAGAACAGCAGCACCAATTAGGGTGCCTCATGCTCAGAATCAAAAGAATTAACTCAAAAACTGAGGGCAACTCGAATGGACATTAAAATCAGTTTTGCTGATTTGGTTTTAGCAAAACATGTTGCATTTGATCAACATCATAGTATTTGATTAGTATTGATCTCATATTTTCCTATTTAATTTACGAGTACTTTTTCAGATGTGCTGTTAAATGACACCTTATTTTGTGCATTTTAAGCCTCGGTTGTGATAGTGAGTGTGCACCGTGTTGGAGGGTCTTGAGGGAACTTCTTATGTCAGCAGGGTTACCAGGAAGAGCTAAGCGGCTGGTCCGACTCACTTCCTGGGTGTAGAAGACCTCGGCCAGCACGCCACACCTAGTGGTGTGTAAGTCCCAGCAGTTTAACCAACACCAAGGAGGGAAGGCCGGGCAGAGTGGGGCCCCCCCCCCGCCCCCGGACTGTGCCTATGCCCCTCCCCTGCCTCGCTGCCTGGTCCGTGAGCGCCACATTCTCCAGTGATACAGGTCTGGTCTCCAGCTGCCAGTCACAGAGGGTGCCGTGGTCAAGCAGGTTGCAGGCTGCCCACTCCCCAGAAGGCCCCGTGGCTCTCCTGCTCTCCTTTGCCTCCCCCCGGAGTATGGGCTTGTGCCAGGGAGAACAGCCTCCTGCGCAGGAGTGGCAAAGGGGACAGAGGCGCAGCGCACCCAGGAACTCAGAGGCGGAGATGGTGCCCTGCTTGTCCACGTCCTTCTCCTTGCACTCCTTCAGCAGCCCCCGCCAGCAGCCCTGGACCTGCTTCCTGAGCTTGCTCTCCAGGGGCTCGCAGTTCTGCAGGGGAGGGTTGCCTGGCGCTAGCCCCATGCTCGCGGGGGTCTGCTGGGAAGGAAAATAAAAGGTGGTTTAAAATGAGGTTCAAAGTGGAAGTAAGAGCTGGGTGCGTGGAGCACACCTGTCATCCCAGCTGCTTGGGAGGCTGAGGCAGGAGGATCGCAAGTTCAAAGCCAGCCTTAGCAACTTAGCAAGGCCCTAAGCAACTCAGCAAGACCCTGTCTCAAAATAAAAAATAAAATGGGGCTAGGGATGTGGCTCAGTGTTTAAGTGCCCCTGAGTTCAGTCCCTGGTATAAATAAATAAATAAATAAAGTAAGTGAAAATAATAAAGAACCAGCCGAGGGGACTCGGGGTTGGAGGTGCGCAGCGACACAGGTAGGGTCAATACAATGAAGAATAAAGCAGATAAACATCCTACAACTGACAAATTTCATTTCCATCAGTGAGCTGTATTTGAGCCAAAGCATAATGCCAAAATAGCTTGGGAAATAAATATACAGCCACAGTTGAAATGCACCAGTGGTATACGTGCCTGGGGCCTGGGGCAGGGGTCCCCTTGAGGAGGTCTTACCTAAATGAGGGACTGACCTGTCATTGGCCCGAGGTATCCATCTAGTAAACACAGAATATCTCTTATTTCGAAATGATGTGGACCAAGCAGGAGGCTGTTCTTGGTTTCCTTGTATTTTCCATTTACAGCAGGGAAGCTAATTCCGTCCAACCCGGACCTCTCTCCTGAGCCTCCTCAACGACCCTCAGCGGGGGGCCCAGGTCCTTCTTCCTGCCAGGGCCTGCGTAGCTCCTGGGGTGGGCATTCCCTTCTCCAGCCGCCATGCCAACACTGGGCGGCCTCCTGTGGGTCTACCCCGAAGACCGTCCAGGGTGTGACCCTGCTCCCACGCCCTCCCCACCCCGCTGCAAGACAGGGGCCTCTCGCCCAGACCACCCACCCACCATCTGCCTGCCTCTGTGGGTCCCTTCCCTGCCGCAGCCACAGTGGGCACCAGAGTTCCTCAGACCACGTCTCTGCTGCATAGCAACCTGCCATGGTTCGTGCCCCTCACAGCGAACGGGGTGTCCTGAGGGCCCTCAGGCCTATGTGTGACCTATTGCTGCTCTGACAGATGAACACAGACCTGGTGACTCGACACCCAAAACCAAAGTCTAAGTGGCCTTGCTGAGCTGAGACCGAGGTGTCGGATGTCTCTCCAGCCTCCAGAGACCTTCCCTGTCCTCAGCTTGGGGCCCCTCCAGCAGAGTCTTCAGGTCACCCCCGTGCTGACCTCCCTCCTGCCCGACCCTCCCTCCTGCCCTCCTCACAGCCAGTCCTCCACAGGAAGCCCCTTCCCGGGTCCCCCGTGGCAGGCTCCCCTGAGCCCAGTCTCTTGGTGGCCTGCACCCTGGGGAAGGAGCACCCTGGCCCCAGGCTGTGTGGGTCTAGCAAGGTGGCAGGGGCCCTGGCCGCCTGAGAACTCACGCAGGGCAGACTCCGCGATTTCAACCCCGCTTTCAGGTCATGGGTGGGCGAGGAGATGGTAGATCTGGTTCTTTCCAAGACCACGGGGACGCTGCTCCCTCTCTGGGCCCTGGTCGCGTCGTCTGAGACTGGTGGCGTGGCTGCCCGCGCCGAACCAAACCTGCTCAGGAAGTCGGGGTACTTCAGCCGCCCCTTGGCATTGACGGGCATCTCACTCCAGAGCCTGTCAAACTGGAAAGAAGCAGAAGTCATTCCCCAGTGTCGGCGGGGCCCAGCTGGAGGCCCGTGGGCCTGGTGCAGCAGAGGGACGGCAGGAGGGGGGGCGAGGGTGATGTCGCTGGCAGGGGCCCAGGCCCAGGTTGATAAAAAAAAAAAATTAAAAAAGGAAAAAATCCATTTGGCCTCCACTTGGCGGAAGCCTCTGGAAGACTGGGAAAGCCGAGACGCGGGGATTATTCATGGCTTCCGCAGGACATTTTTTAATTGAATTGGGCCCTTAGTGAGCAGTTTAAGGCCATTAAATCTTGTGATTAGTCACAGTGACTGAGCTGCAGTGTATAAAAACATTTTAGGAGAAAATGCAAATCAAAGCCTGGCCCGCCTCTGTCCCAGGGCGCTCCCTCACCCCCTCGGACACCCGGCTCTGCCAACTGCTCATGGGCGACAGCCCACCACCACCACCACGTTTGCATCCACAATCTATTTCACCCTCTGGGCAAAAATGTCCTCTCACAAGATGAAAAGGGAGGCCTTAGCTCACGGCTCTGCGCTGCGGCCACCCGTGCCACGCACGGAGAATGACTCCGGGTCTCCTCAGTGACCACCTTTAGATGACTTGAGGGTTTTTCAGGAGCCAAGAAGAGCAGCAGCAGCTTCCGGTTGGATTTTTTGCTGAGCCCTGAGCCCAGTGGAGCCCAGCCTCCTACGCAGGCTGAGCAGGAGCAGCCCCGAGAGAGCAGAGGGAGACGGACGGGGACAGGGACAGGGACAGGGAGGCTCAGCTCTCCCTCCTTCCCACCCCACACCTCTCCATGCTGCCCGGACCTCGCCAGGAGCCCCATCTGCTCTGAGTGTCCACTGGGGTGTCCCCATGGCAAATTAAAGTGACCATCTCTGGTTGTATTCAAAGCCCAAGTTCCCTCAGCCGCCACACCACCCTGATCTGCAGGGGCAAAGGTGTAGGTGACAAGTGTGTGCTGCTGTGTGACTCGGGCTGGGGCACGCACCGACCAGTCTCTGTCACAGCTTCTTGCCCTGCACAAGTAAATCCTCGGGTGTGTGACTGACAACAGGCTGGCACTAAGTGGCCTGAACATTCCCGGGGAGAAGAGCCAGCCTTTGCTTGGGAGGAGGGTGGAGGGCCCTTCCTACCTTGAGAACTTGCTGAAGCCTGGAAGAGCACGCTGGAAGGGCATGGGAGGCCGACTCATGGCCCTGCTGAGCAGCCTCCACCTACCCCAGGCCATTGGGACCTCCAGTCACAGCAGGCTGGGACTTCCAGAAGCCTAAGCCTCACCAAAGGCCCCCAGGGATTCTGCTGGGGAACTGAGTAGGGGGGCCTCTCCTCCCACCTCTGCCCCTCCCAGCCTCCACCCTTCCTCGGTGCCCCAGGGAGAGTCCCCACCACCTGCAAACACATCCTCACTCTGACACACCCTCTTCCTAAAACTCTGGCCCTGATTGGAGCTGCTCTTTCCTGGGAGGAGGGAGCCACTCAGCTGGGCCACCAGTGCCCTGCAGGGCCTGGAGGTGTGTGGGGAGGGGCCCTCCTAACCCCCTGCGCTCCCAGGCCCCTGACCTCTTCGCTGTGACTCACGTCCTACTGTAGCTTCTGGCAGATGCAGCACCCCAGCAGGCAGGTGGGGGAAGCCTTGAAACCGGACTCCCCCAATCCTTGGCCTCATCTCAGTTATGTCACCACCCTCGGTGGCGCCCTGGAGTCTCAGGTTTGAACACTCCCCTCTGGCCACACCTCTGTTTTTACCCCCACACCCACTTTATGGGTGCCGCCTACCACTTTGGTCTACCCTAGCACCCCCCCTCCCCAGTCCTGCTTCCTCAGTAAGTGTAGATTCCCCAGGTGACTCTCCCTGTCCTCTGCCCTCCTGGTCACGCTCCCTGCACCGAACTTCCCCAGCAGAACTGTGACTTCGTAATGGTCACGTAATGCCACTCAGGGGCCCCGGGTCAAATACGAGCTCTTAATGGAATAAAGATAATCAGGCACAGAAGCAGCAAGTCACTGTGAACAGGAGTTGGCAAGGACAAGCCAAGCAGATTTCAACTTCAGATAGAGAATTATTAATTAGAGAACGTAATGGTTGTGTATAAAGTAGTTAAGGGAGCGAATGGTATTAAAAATGAGCAGGGAGAACGATATTATCAAACTGACAAGGCATTTTTGAAATGAGAGGCAAATAGAATTTCTTGAAATAAAAAATATAATAATTAAAAAATTGTTGAACAATTAAAGTATAGATCAGGCCACAGATTAGGCAAAGCTGAGGGGTGACTGTGTGAACCAGAAGCAGACGAGTACAGTGGGTTTTGACCTCGAGCACATCAGAGCCCCCCAGGAGCTTGCTGGCCCCACCCACAGAGCGCCGGTTCTTAGGTGCGTCCTGCAGAAGCCACACCAAGCCATGACAAGCACAGCCGTGAAAGCTAGAGTGTGGGGGAATGCTATGTGTTTGTTTTACGTGTTAAGAGACAATTACTGTAGATTTACAGCTCTCCAACCAGAAAAATTACTTTTGAAAATGGCAAAAATAAAGGCATTTTTAGATAAAAACAGATCCTGACCCCAGGATATACGTCACAAAGAAAGGAAACAATCCCAGAAGAAAGGTCTAAGAAGTAAGGGGAAAGGAGGTAATTCCGAATGAATGCCTTGTATAAAAGCAAACCAGTCTAAAGTTTAATTTGTAAAGAAAAAATATTTAAAATATGAAATAACAATAGTACAAAACTCACTCAAGGAGACAATTAGAGCTACAGCAACTTAGTGTCTTTATAAGCCAGAGGACCAAGTATGTGCTTTAAACTCTGGATTTTGATTTGTAATATATGGTAAAATTTCCAGGGCAATAGTTGTTTGTTAAAAGAACAGAAATAAGACACATAGCTTTCAAAAAGGTTAGAAAGATAATTTTAAAAAGATTAATCCAAAAGAAAATAAGGAGATATTTTAAAAATAAAATAAATGAGTATTAAATAGAAAGCATAATATCACATAACAGAAACAAATCTATATACCATAATCACAATAAATGTAAATGGACCAAACATCCATATAAGTAAAAGGAAGAGATTATAAATTTAGATTTTTAAAGATCTGCTTATGTTCTGTTTATAACACACACATGCAAAATCTAAGTGACAGAAGGGTCAAATTTTTAAAAAAAGTTAGCAATAGATATACTGAGCACTCATTAAATAAAAGAGCTAGAGTAGTTACATAATACTACTAAGACAGAATTTAAACAAAAAACTATTTTCCAGGTTTAAAGATGGTCAATTCCCAAAAAGGACAAAATAGTCCATCCGTTTATATTTGATTTTTTTAAAGCCCTGAAAGAAATTACATATCTAACACATTGGTTGGAAATTTCAACATTTCTCTTAATTATTGACGGACCAAGCAGAGTGAAAGGACAAAGATTCTTTGAGGCCAGAAGTTACAGTGGGTCTTAATCAACAATGTGGAGCTCTTCACCCAACAACTGGGGGTTGCACACACTATCTAATCACAAATGAAACTTTTAAAAACTGACCACACATCAGATCTCAAGTATTTTCAAATACAATTCAATTCTATTCTCTAATCAATTAATTATCTGTTAATTTCTGTTAACAATCTTTAAAAAGTGCTTTCATTTGGAAATCAAAAAGCATATTTCTGAATGCATTATGGATCAAAGAAGGAATCAAAATGGAAATTAAAATGATCAAGAATTGAATTATGATTTTAAAACTACATATCAGAATTTGGATGCAGCTAAAATGGTAATTAGAAACAAATACATAGTTTTATATATTTGTTTTATAGTTTTAAATGCTCATTAAGGAAGAAACAGCTGAAATAAAACTGTGTCCAGCTTTGTTTAAAGAAGAACAAACAAGATGAAGAGCAGAAAAGTAGAAAACAGAGATATATGAGGCTCTACAAAACTAAAAGTTAATTATTTGAAAAAACAGGCAAATTTTGGCAAGAATAATTTGGAAAATAATAATATTAGGAAGGAGAAAGGAGGCACAACTACAAACACAATAAGTACTTAAAGAGACGCCATGGACCATACTATCAGTAATCGTACAGCAGTGAATTTGGAAACTGAGAGAAAAGTGGACAGATTCCTAAGCAAAAATATAATCCACTGAAACTGACAAAAAGAAAAATGCCCAAATAGCCCTGTAACCACAAGAGAAATAAACTCAGTAGTTAAAATCTCCCCACGAGGAGCTGGGGTTGTGGCTCAGCAGAAGAGCATTCGCCTATAGCATGTGAGAGGCGCTGGGTTTGACCCTCAATACTCAGCACCACATAAACATTAATAAATACAATAAATAAAGGCATTGTGTCCAACTACAACTAAAATATATATATATTAAAAAAAAAACTTCGGGCTGGGGCTGTAGCTCAGTGGCAGAGTGCTTGCCTTAGCACACATGAGGCACTGGGTTCCATCCTCAGCACCATATAAAAATAAAAAATAAAAATAAAAAAGGCATTCTGTGTATCTACAACTACAAAAGATAAATATTTTTTTTAATATTTATTTTTTAGCTTAGGTGGACACAATATCTTTATTTTATCTTTATGTGGTGCTGAGGATCGAACCCAGTGCCTCACGCATGCCAGGCGAGCGCGCTACTACTTGAGACATATCCCCAGTGCCCAAGATAAATAAATTTATAGATTAAAAAAAAAAGTCTCCCCATGAAAACAGCACTGGGCCAGGTGGCTTCCCAGGCATTTCTACTCAATGGTCAGGAAGCTGGTAGCTCTGACTCTGCCTGAACTCTTCTGGAAAAACAGAAAAAACTGATTCCAAAGTCAAATAAAACATCATGAGGAAATAAAAGGACAGATGAATGTCACAAACACAGATGCAACTTACATGCCCAACACTGTGAAAACACTTTTAATATATCATGAACAAACAGGGCTTGAACAAGGGACCCAAGTTTGGTCTAATACTAGAAAGTCCATTAATGTAATTCACTGTATTAAGAAACTGAGTAGGAAAAATGGCACGGATGTCTCAATAGATACAGGAAAAGATTTAGCAAAATCAATATCCATTCTCAGCTAATAGTTGTTAGCAAAGCAGGAATGAAAAGAAAGTTTTCACAGTTGATAAAGTTCTTATACTTGATACACAAAAGGTCTGTAGAGAAAACACTTAATCTTGAAACAGTAGAAACGTTTTTTGCTAAAATCAAGGAAAACAATGAAGTCCATTATCACAGCTTTTGTTTAACAACTAAAGGTTGTAGGCATTGCTATAAAGTAAGAAAAATAAGTAAAATGTATACAGATTAGAAAAGAACCCCTCACTGCCATTATTTACTGTGTTTTATCCATGCTCAAGAGAAATTCCTGATGATTGTTAAAATTCGATAATTTAGCAAGGAAGTCCCAACAGTGACAGAGTTTAATGCTAGAAAATACCATTAGAAATACTTTATTTACAGCAAAAATATAAAGAGCTTAAGTATGTAAAAGACCTTAAGGCAGAAAATTATAGAAGAAGAGGGGGGCGGAGGGAGGGAGGGAGGGAGGTGGGGGAGGGAGGAGGAACATGCTGCTTGCTAGGGAAGCTCAACATTGGGGAAAATTGCTTATCGTCAAAGAGACGAGATTTAATGCAATTCCAAGAAAAATTTCAACAGGGTTCTTTGTGGAAATTGACCAGATGATTGTGAAATATCTTTGGAAAGCAAGGGGCTCAGATGATGGCAGATGTTCCTAAAGGAGTGGAACAAGGGAAGAGAGAAAAGTGGACAAATTCCTGAACAAAAATATAATCCTCCTGACACCAAGACTTACAAACGCAAGCAATTTAATAATTATCTGTTATCTGGTATTAACTCAAGGACAGAGAAAAAAGGCCGGCAGAAAGGAGTAGAGTCCAGAAACAGACCTCGCCAGGAGCGTCCATCAGTGACAATGTCAAGGTTACAGGTGGGAAGTAAAGGCATGATTCAAATACCTGCTGGGCCAGATGTGGTGGTGCTCACCTGGAAAACCCAGCAACTGGAGAGGCTGAGGCAGGAGGATCACAAGTTCCAGGCCAGCTCAGCAACTTAGCCAGACCCTTCTCAAAATAAAGAACAACAGAGCTGGGGGCATGATTCAGTGGTAGAGCGCCTCTGGGTTCCATTCCCAGTACCAAAAACAAACAAAAAGTGGTGCCGGGAAAAATGACCATGTGCATGGGAAAACTGTGCCGATCTCATTCTGATGAAGAAAAAGAGAGAAAACTCAAATTACCAAATTCATGATGAAAAATGAACGATTATGATGGATACTACTGAAATACAGAAGATAATTAGAAACTATTTTGAAAATTTATACTCCAGTAAAATAGACAATCTTGAAGACATCAACAAATTTCTAGAGACATATGACCTATCCAAACTGATTCAGGAGGAAATACATGATTTAAACAGATCAATTTCAAGCAATGAAATAGAACACACCAACCAAGAAAAGCTCAGGACCAGATGGATTCTCAGCTGAGTTTTACAGGACCTTCAAAGAAGAATTAACACCAATACTCCTCAAAGTATTCCATGATACAGAAAAGGAGGGAACCCTTCCAAACTCGTTCTACAAGGCTAGTATCACTGGTACCAAAACAAAGACACATCAAGGAAAGAAAACTTTAAGACCAATATCCCTGATGAACATAGATGCAAAAATGCTCAATAAAATTCCAGCAAATAGCATACAAAAATATATTAAAAAGATAGTGCACCACGATCCAGTGGAGTTCATCCCAGGGACACAAGATTGGTTCAACATACAGAAATCAATAAATATAATTCATTGAATCAATAGACCAGAATAGCCAAAGCAATCCTTAGACAAGAATCACATGATCATCTCAGCAGATGCAGAAAAAGCATTTGACAAAATTCAGCACCCCTTCATGTTCAAAACACTAGAAATACTAGGGAAAGTAGGAAAATAACTCAAAATTATAAAAGCTATATATGCTAATCCCAAGGCCAGCTTCATTCTAAAGGGAGAAAAATTGAAAGCCTTCCCTCTAAAACCTGGAACAAGGCAGGGATGCCCTCTCTCACCACTTCTATTCGACATCATCCTTGAAACTCTAGCCAGAGCAATTAGACAGAAGAAATAAATTAAGGGGACTCAAACTATCATTATTTGCGGATGACATGATTCTTTATTTAGAAGATACAAAAAACTCCACCAGAAAATTCCTAGAACTAATAAATGAATTCAGCAAAGTAGCAGGATATAAAATCAACACCCATAAATCAAACGCATTCCTACACATCAGTGGTGAATCCACTGAAAGAGAAATTTGGAAAATTACTCCGTTCACAATAGCCTCAAAGAAAAAAAAATACTTGGGAATCAATCTAACAAAAGAGGTAGAAGACCTCTACAATGAAAACTACAGAACACTAAAGAAAGAAATCAAAGAAGACCTTAGAAGATGGAAAGATCTCCCATGCTCCTGGACAGGCAGAATTAATATTGTCAAAATGGCCATACTACCAAAAGCATTATACAGATTTAATGCAATCCCTATTAAAAAAATCCCAATGACATTCCTCACATAACTAGAAAAAAAGCAATCATGAAATTCATTTGGAAAAATAAGAGACCCAGAATAGCCAAAGCAATCCTTAGCAAGAAGGGTAAAGCAGAAGGCATCACAATACCAGACCTTAAACTATACTACAAGGCTAGAGTCACAAAATCGGCACAGTATTGGCACCAAAACAGACACATAGACCAATTGTACAGAATAGAAGAAACAGAGACAAATCCACTTAAACACAGTTGTCTCATACTAGACCAAGGTGCCAAAGACACTCATTGGATGAAAGTCAGCCTCTTCAACAAATGGTGCTGGGAAAACTGGAAAACCATGTGCAACAAAATGAAATTAACTCTATCTCTCACCCTGCACAAAACTCAACTCAAAGTGGATCAAAGACTTAGGCCTAGAACAGAGACCCTGTGCCTAATAGAAGAAAAAGTAGGCCCGAATCTTCACCGTGTTGGCTTAGGATCTGACTTCTTTAACAAGACTCCTAAAGCACAAGAAGCAGAATCAAGAATCAATAAATGGGATGGATTCAAACTAAAAAGCTTCTTCTCAGCAAAGGAAACAATCAATAACATGATGAGAGAGCCTACAGATTGGGAAAAAATCTTTACCACATGCACCTCAGATAAAGTACTAATTTCAAGGATATATAAAGAACTCAAAAGACGTAATGCCAAGAAGCAAATAACACAGTTAATAAATGGGCTAAGGAACTAACAGACACTTCACAGAAGAAGAAATACAATTGATCAATAAATATATAAAAAAGTTCAATATCTCTAGCAATTAGAGAAACGCAAATCAAAACTACACTGAGATTTCATCTCACTCTAGTCAGAATGGCAATTATTAAGAATACAAGCCATAGGGCTGGGGTTGTGGCTCAGTGGTAGAGCGCTCACCTAGCATGCATGAGGCACTGGGTTCGATCCTCAGCACCACATAAAATGTAAAATAAAGATATTGTGTCCACCTAAAACTAAAAAAAATAAATATTTTTTTTAAAAATTAAAAAAAAAAAGAATACAAGCAACAATAAATGTTAGTGAGCTTGTGGGCAAAAGGGCACACTCACACTTTGCTGGTGGGACTGCAAATTGGTGCAACCACTATGGAAAGCAGTATGGAGATTCCTCAGAAAACTTGGAATGGAACCACCCTTTGACCCAGCGATCCCACTCCTGGGTTTATACCCAATGGACTTAAAATCAGCATATTATAGTGACGCAGCCACATCAATGTTTATAGCAGCTCAACTCATAATAGCTGAAGTATGGAACCAACCTAGGTGCCCTTCAACAGATGAGTGAATAAAGAAAATGTGGTACATATGCACAATGAATTATTACTCAGCCTTAAAAAAAGAATGAAATCATGACATTTGTAGGTAAACGTATCGAACTGGAGAATATCATGCTAGGTGAAGTAAGCCAATCCCCCAAAACCAAGGCAGAATGTTTTCTCTGCTATGTGGATGCTAATTCACAATAAGGTGGGTTGGGGGGCTGGGGAAGAATAGTGATACTTTGGATTAGGCAGAAGGGAGTGAAGGGAGGGGAGGGGGTATGGGGGTGGGAGGATAGTAGAATGAATCAGACAGTATTAATACCCTTCTGTGCCTAAATGACTACATGACTGATGTGATCCTACATCATGTACTACGAAAAGAAAGTTATATTCCACTTATGTATGATGTGTCAAAATGCATGTATAACTAATCAGAACAAATTTTTTAAAAAACTGTATCTCTAGGTTTTACAGAAGAAGAAAAATATATTTCAGGCACTGAAAAAACATGAAGTGAGTTGGGCTCAATGGTGTACGCCTGTGATCCCAGCGGCTCGGGAGGCTGAGGCGGCAGGATAGCGAGTTCAAAGCCAGCCTCAGGAAAAGAGAGGCACTGAGCACTAAGTGAGGCCCTGTCTCTAAATGAAATACAAAATAGGGCTGGGGTGTGGCTCAGTGGTTTAGAGCCCCTGGGTTCAATTCCTGGAACAACAACAACAAAAAGCCCAGGGAGTGAAAACTTCAAAACCTGTGAAGAGAGGAGAGGTCAATCATCTTACGACCTTGGACAGGTAAGGATTTCTTAAGCAGAGCGTGGAGTGGACATGGGAAGTGAAAAGATGGATGCACCTGGTTACTCTCCACTGAAGTGCTGCTCTCCATCTGGGGACACCCACGGCCCGGCCTCCTCCAGACTCCCCCAGGATCTCCTGTGCTCTGCAAGCCGCTGCTCCGACCCTTGGTGGGTCCCTCCTGTCTCCCTGATTGCAAGCCGGGCACTGGGGGCTCGGGGCTCTCTGGGCTCCAGCTCTCCTGGCTCTGCTGACCCGCCCGCCTCTCCTCCGCCTCACCTTCCGTGGAGCTCCCCGGGCACAGCCCGCTCTGGACCTCTGCGGCCGACCTGCAGCTGCTCCCCAGGCCCCCACTCTCCCGTCCGGCTCCTGGCTTGCACCCAGGCCATCATGACCTCCCGCGGGCTCCGACTCTGGAACAGCTGTGACCCACCGCCTCACCAGCCTGTTACCCCACATGCCCCATCTCACTGGTGCCCTCCTTGTGCCTGGGTCCCCTCCCCCCAGCCCGGGACCGGGCCTGAGCAGCCCTGACATTACTGGCTTCCCAGTTAGCGCTCAGCACCGTCCCATCCTCTGGTCACTCAGGTCTTCTCTGCCAGGAGCTCTGCTCCCAGCGTCCTCTGCCCAGGTGCCCAGTCCTCACTCCCGAGGCCGCCCGACCAGATGGCCTTCCCTACTCCGTGTCTGCAAGTCACCACGGCCCACTACCCTCCGGCTGCCGCTCTGTGCTGTCTCCCTGGCATTGTCACCACTCGCGCACCCCACGTTTTACTTGGTTTGCTGACGTCTGGAGAACCCTCGAGGGCACTGACCCCACAGAGGCAGGGGTGGTCTGCTGGCACGCTGGCTGCAGGCAGCAGTCCTGACACCCACCGGCTGCGTCTGAAGTGTTCCCTCCACCTGCCACCCTCCCGGTCTCCTTGGGCCCAGCACCCTGCCTGGGGAACCGCCCTCACATGGTTCAGACCCTGCTGCACCCTGGCTGCTGCGCCCCTCCTCAGCAGGCAGAACCCGTATTCCTAAGTCCCCTCCCCTGGGTGCCCTCCCCGCCTTTCCTGACACGAGCCCACCACCACCACCACTGTGGTGAGTTGGCCCCCAGCGGGTGACGCACACCACCCTGACACGCCCCGCATCGTCAGCATGGACAGCTCTGTGCCCCAGAACCTGCAGGAGTGTCCGAGGACTCAGCCAGATGATGCGGAGCCCAAGGTTGGCAGGTCAGAGGACCTTGGTCAGAGGAGTTGGAGGGAGGAGGGCCGGGGGCTGGCAGAGGCAGTAGCAGGCAGAGGCAGGGAGGGCACCTCCCTTCTTCAGGGAGGACACAGGCTAGGGGGGTGGACTCATATCTGTGGACCTAGCTGGACAGGTGCAGAAGTGGTCTGCTGCCCGAGGGTGGCATTTCTTGGGCTTCCTAAGGGCATCTGCTTGGAAAGTCTCAGATCTGAAATGCTCAGACACCCCAACAGCTCCTCCCCTGATACGGTCACACGCGCAAGTGCTCTCACAGCACCACGGGCCGACCTGGACCGCCGGCAAGGAGAGAGCGACCCCGCATCTCTCGTCTTAGCAATGGCAAGTGGACCCGGTTCCCACACTTTGTTTGACACACTTTATGCAGATCCACGGAGACGCGCCAGTTCCCCATTCGGCCTGCTCAGGAAGATGCTCTCCTGTCCTGAAAGGTCAAAGGCACCCAGAGGTTTCAAAAGACCAGGACCTTCCTCCACAGAGCTCTGTGAGCCAAGAAAGCAGCCCCCAACAACCGTCATTTTGAAAGTGTGAGATGTTTTAATAATGTAGATAAACTAAGTGATGAATTCTGTAGTTAAAATGAGATTTAATATGGTCGGAACTATCTTGGTGACTTAAGTCACCAATAGTGGCACGAGGGGCCTGGATTTGTCAGGGCCCAGTTACCTCTGAGCTGAGCTTTAGTCAGCACAGAGCCTCAGCCAAGAAGGGCGCTGGCAAAGTGATCCAGGCAGAGAGCGCACAGAGCCCTGGGGCTCTTGCTGACCCCAGCCCATTCCAGAAGCATCCTCCCCAGGTAGAACACACTTCCTGCTCCTTGTACGCACTGTCACCTGTGGGCTCCGGTGCTGTTGTCAGTGAGCTCAGTGAGGCAGGCGACATTCAAGACCTAGCAGTTTATTTTTAGAAACGAGCATTTTAAAATAAATGCTTCATTTTGTTTGAGGGGGCTTTATTGCTAGGGATGATGAAGTCTTCTTGGTGGAAAATTAAAATCAAATTCTCTGTTAGGAGTGTCAGGTGTGTCAGCATGCCACTAATTTATACCAATAATTAGAGCAACATTGTATCCACGTAGATGAAAGGGAAAACCTCCACTAGTCAAATCCTTACTGGTGAACTTCTACTAGCTGGTCCCACAGAATCGCAGCATGACTATGTTCCTTTTAGGTGTCCACATGTAACTAAGAGAGGGAAGCGACTGCCAGGTCAGGCCTGGCTCCCCTTTGGTCCTCCGAGGGACAGGACTGTTCTGAAACAGTGATTCCATACTGAGCAAAGATGGTCATAAGAAAATGCTTTCAGAGGTGGAATCTTTTTAAGCATTCACACTCTTGGTCTCTTTGGGGGCCTCTTCAGGGTGGTGCTCAGAGCCCGAGTGGGCTGGGGTGCTGTGATGATGGCCCCCAGCTCCCCGTGAATAATTTCAAGTCCTTACCCCGAACGCCGACAAACAAGACTCGAGTTCAGACGCCCAGACTCTGGAGGTGAAGGGAGATAGCTGTGCCCCCCGTTTCCCCCCAGGACCCCCAGCCCCAGGTCTGCTTGAAGCCTTCGATTGAGCCTGGAGGGGCCTCTGCTTGGTGGGAGGGGACTCACTTTATGTCTGAATCCTGTGGCTGGAGGGGGCTGGCACAGGAAGGTTTGGGGCTAAAGGGAAGTCCTAGGGTGTGAGGCCGGTGGCACTGTGACGTCTGGCTGCTCAGCCACCGGGCTGGGAGAGGGGCCACCCCATGGTGGACACTGTGCTCATGGGTACTGGCTGAGCATCCACTCTGTGCCAGGCACTGTGCCAGAGTTTGGCACAGAAGGAGAAACAAAGTGGGGGGTGGGTGCTGCCCCTGGGTTCCAGCAATTAGCATGACCATCCACCAGGGACAGATGCTCCCTCCACAGCCCTCGAGATGGTGTCTGCTGGGAGGTGCTCTTGCCTTGGCAGGCCATGAAGGCCCAAGAGACCCAGGGCAGCAGGTGACCAGAGACTCCCAGCTGAAGAAGCCCAGCTGGGCCGCAGGGGAGGGAGCTGCGGGGAAGCCCTTCCGGGGTTCTGTGATGGGGAGCAGGGACCCAGACAGTGATGGCCTGTGTCCAGCCTGTGCACAGTAAGGAGGCTCCCCAGTGGGCGTGTGCCCAGCACAAGGAGCGGCAGCCCCAGGAGTGGCAGGGAGAGGGAGGTGAGCAGCAGCAGGCCAGGGCAGGGAGAGCCGCCCCTTCCCGGGATCTTGTGTGCCCTGGGTGATCACAGGTGGGGAAGGGGAAAGGGAGCTGGGGCTGAGTTTAATTCGATTTTAAAAATGAAAGGGACATTGTTTGCACCCCGATGGAAACTGCGTGATTTATAGCTGTCACATAAATATGAAGCTCCCATGGGTCTTTGGTAAGATTTAAAAACAAAGCAAAATAAGTAAAACCTGCCGTGTTTTTAAATGGAGAGCGCGCAGGGAGGGGGCACGGGGCCACCCGCCTGGGGCTGGACGGGTCTCACCTGCTCGTCCGTCAGGATCTGCACATGCCGAGCGCAGATGGCCCTGAACTCTTCTCGGGAGACCGTGTTGGTCTTCATAGTGTCGAAGTTCTCCAGCTCCTGGGCGATGGTGTGGGGGTGGGAGGCCACTGCTTTGTGGAGCCGCTCTAGGATGTCCCTGTTGGCCATATCCCCAGGCGATGAGGGGGTCGGGCTCTGGGGCATTTTCTCAGCCCACTCATCAGCAGTCTGCACAGAACAGAGGAGAGTGACCTGCTGAGCAGGTAGTCAGGACTTTTTGGCTCTGGGCCCAGTACCCAGGCGAGTCCCAGGGAAGCCCAGCTCGAGAGGGGAGAGGCCAGGACACCAGCACCCCACCGCGGCAGGTCTACATCCGTGTCCAGGGGCAGGTCTGTCCTAGCTGGGAGGGGGCTTGGGCTGCCCTGCCGCAGGGTACCGGGCGGGGCAAGCATGACCATCCACCAGGGACAGGCGTTCCCTCCACAGCCCTCGAGATGGTGTCTGCTGGGAGGTTGCCCCACGTCCAGGGGCCAGTCCTGCCCTGCTGGTCCCCCGCTCTGTCTTTTGGGTCATGTAACAGGCACATGGTGTGTGCTGACCGCGTGGCCAGGGAAGCAAGAGGATTGTCATCTGCACTTTGGTTTCAGGACGTGGGTTCGGCTGGTCGGCTCCAGCAGCTGGACTCGGGAAGCCCTTCACAGCTGCTGGCCAATGCGCCCTGAAGCAGGAGGCTTGTCACGACCCCAGAGATTTATTTCTGGTGAGTGTGGAGGGATCTGCTGGAGCAGTGGGGCCAGGCTCGTGGCCTGGGGAGGGCTCTGGTGGCAGGGGCGCTGTCCACAGGGCCTGGGGGTGTCCTGGAGTGAGGAGGAACTGGACCCCAGGCAGGAGTGCAGCAGAAGCCTGTTTAGGCTCATGTGCTGGTGAGCAGGGGGCTGAGGGGACTGCACCACCTTCACATCTGCTGCCGGTCACTGTGTGGACATGCAGGGGACAGATGGCAGGAAGAATAAGCAGGGGAAGCCGCTTGGTGAGTGTCAGCAGAGGGACCATGACAATGGCAAGGGCCTCTCAGTTTACCCTAAGGCCAGTCAGGAGGGAGTGCTGAGGACACTGGGCTTGGGAGACTTGTGGGCAGCTGAGTCCTCAGCCTTCTGCAAGAGGCCAGGAGCCAGGGAGGCAGCCCCTACATCATCCACCTGCTAAGTCAGAAAAGGTTCTAAAGCCAGGCCTCTGGCGGTGCCCACAGGCCAACGGGGGGAGGGCTGGAGGGGTCCTGCCTCTGAGAGCCCAGGGCTGGCGGTGTGGGGAAGCTGCCCCTGGACCCAAGCATCTTCTGAGCTACCCTGGGCGTCCCTATCCTGCTCCTTGTGTCAGTGACAGCCCTTTCCGTGTCCCACACTTGGTGACATTGCAGCAAGCCCAGGAGGCTGCTGGGAATGCCCTCAGAACCACCATCACAGGCTCCCACTTAAGCCAAAGCCCACCATGTCCTCGGCCACCCACAGAGTGACAGAAGCTTTTCAGTATGTCCATCAGAGCCATTTGGAAGTCAATGAGGCTTTTCTTCTCTCATTTCGGAAAAGTGCTACCACTGATGCATTTTAAGCATTTTTAGAATTCCAAGTTGAAAACGAACTTCTCAGAGCTAACCAGGCATTTCCTTGGAAGGCTGGCTTCCAAGGGACGTCGGCACCCAGAGAGCCGAGGACGGACGCAGAGTCTGGTCTCACACCCTCATACAGCGGGGGGTCTGAGGAGGGCCCAGACAAGCACACTGGGAAGAAGAGGTGGTGGCCCAGGGAGGGCACAGCTCTGGAGCTGGGTCCACACTCCTCCCCCGGTCGGGCCCTGTGGCCCTGCACGAAGCCACATGCCCACCTTTTGCCTCAGTTTCCTCATCTATCCAGGAGGACAGAGATTCACTTGAGACAATGTATGTGGATGTTCTTCCAAAGTATTAAAGCACAACTGAAATACCATTAAGGTAAGGCAAACTGAAAATACCATTATTCTAACAACAGATTCGGGAGGAGTCTAACAAAGTATTGTGTGCAACCTTAGGTTAATGTGCTTTAAACTCCAGAGGAAACGGAATAGATTTCTAGCAAAATATAGATTACTAAATTTAACTGAGGTATTAGAAAAGCCTGAATAGACTGGGAACCACAAAGAAATGGAAAAAGCTGTAAAAGAGCTCCCATCTATCATTAAGAAGGTGTCAAGCCCAGACAGTTCTAACGGCGAGCGTGTGGAACCTTCAGGGAATAGACGATTTTTACATTAGTCAAATTATTCCAGCACACAGAAAGGGCTATGTAGGGTTTAAATCATTGCATATTATCCTAATACCAAAATGAGATAATGAAAATTATAAGCGAATCTATTTTATAACTATGGACGTAAGAATTCAAAAACAAAATGTTAGGAATATTCAACACCACATTTAATAAAGATTCTCCAGCTGGGCATGGTGGGGCACACCTGTACCCCAGTGACTCGGGAGGCTGAGGCAAGAGGATCACAAGTTGAGGCCAGCTTGGGCAACTTAGTGAGAACTTGTCTCAAAAATAAAAGAGGGCTGGGGATGCAGCTTGGTGATGAAGCACCCCGGGGTTCAATCTCACCAAGGCCAGCTGGGGTTCATTCTAAGAATGCATCAAGAGTCAGCAAATCTCTCAGTTCCTCACATCAGGGAAGCCACATGTTGAGGGATGGCACAAAGGCACCCAACAGCACTCGGCAGCCATTCCTGGTAAAGATGGCAGAGGACAGCAGGGGATGGGCCGACGTCAGCCTGGTGGGCTTGGGCACTTCTACACCACATTTGTAGAAGATCCACTGCTGAAATGATCCAGGAAAACAAAGCAGCAAATGCTGAAAACGATATTTATCCTCATTTTTGAGGAGGTGATTTTACAACTAGAAAATATCAATAAGACAATTTAGGAAAGTGGTCAGTTTCAAGCTAGGAATACAAGAAAGCAATACCATTTTTTAAAAATAGTAACTATGAGAGAAGTTGAATTGTGAAAAAAAAATCTACAATCACATTAATGACAAAGCGGCTGAATACCCAGGATGAAAGGCCCGGACCTAAAGAGTCCTGTACACACACTGTGAAGGTACTAAAACGAGAGGGGAATAAATGGACCGATGTGTCGTGTTCCGGATAGAAAGACTCAATTCCAAAAGAGAAAACCTGTTGCAAGTTGTAAATAAGCTTAATAAAATTTGAATAAAACCTCCACGGATATTTGGGGAGCTCGTTAGACATACTGATATTAATGTTGACGTTGAAAAATATGCGGAAGTTGCCATGACATTTTTAAAAAAGGTCAGCAACAAAGTTTTGAACCCATAAGAGGTTAAAACTTGCCATAAACTTGGTGAAACGCGAGCGGCAGAGGCAGGCTGAGATGTAGCAAGGGTGTCAAGAGCAGCCGCCCCAAGGCGGAGGCCGACATGGGAGCAGCAAGTGTCCCCGAGGCAAGGCCGTGACATCAGAAGGCCCATTTGTCACAGCATCCTAGGAGTTCGAGAGCAGTGTGGCCAGGGCGAGGGTGGCCCGCCTAAGGAAGACAGAGCGTCCAGAGTCAGTTCTCTATTCTCCCCAGAGCCACCAGCTTCAAACATGGTCCTCCCAAGGTCCCCAACTAAGCAAAGCAAACTGCCTTCCAGGTGCTTGGGCCTGGGATCAGCTGTGACATCCCTTTCTCACTCACACCCACACCGTCCACAGGTCCTGGGGCCCTCAAGTCGCGTTCCATCCTCACCTCCTGGTCAGGGCCACCATCAACCCTGGCTGCAGCAGCTGCCCCTTCTACTCTGCCCCCTTCCTCTAAAGGGACAGATCAATTCAAGTGGCTTCAGGAATCATCAGAGTAACTCTGCCCTGCCCTCTGCGCCTCTGGCCCACTCTGCTCAGGGTCCCCCCTCGGTGCCTGCACTTCTTGTGGGCACTGGTGGCATTTCTGAGTGCTGCTCCCCTGACCCTACTTGTCACTCCCCTTCCCCCGCTCATCACACCTGGTGACCTGTGGTCCACCATCTTCGTCATCTTTCTGACTTAAGAGAAAACAAGTTTGTGAAAGCAAGGGCTCTGGTCGTTCAATGGCAGCTGAGTCCCCGGGGCTTGGGCAGAGGCTGGCACGGTGGGGTCTCGGGGCTTGAGAGGGAATGAATAAGGAAAGAGGCCGCGGCCGACAGGCACACAGTGAGGGGAAGGATGTGGCCGGCTCTGCCCGGGCAGTGGCCCAGGCCTGTTACCAAGCTCCGATCTTGTTAGGATTAAAAAGAGAAAGAAGAAATTAAAACAAGAGTCTACTTCTTTCTAACAAAGTGTCAGACTGTCCTCGGAGCAGCTCAGTGTTGGCAGGAGGAAGGGCTCCTGCCGCCATCGGCCTTCCCTCCCTTCAGCCCACACCCCGCCCCTTCCCTCAGGGTCCTCCGCAGTAAACAGAAGCCCAGGGTTGCGATCCTTACAGGGTTATTTTAAAAATTCATAAAACCCAAGCAATTGGCAATGACCTGGGGGTCTTCCACTAGACAGTGGCCACGATCTCCTACACGGGCCCCAGGCTGAGGATCATGTCACAAGTCACCGAGTGATGGATCCAAGCAAATGCACAAGTGAGCCTGAGGGTTGTGAGCCTTGGAGGCCTGTGGTGGGGACCGGTGGGTCCAGGAGCGACAGCCAATGGGCCTCACGCAGTCCTGGACATTGGTCCCAAGCCCCTGCACTCACCTGTGTGGCCTCATCCAGAACGCACAGGCAGGGCGAGTCTCAGAGCCCCCAGGGTGGGCGACAGCCCTGCCTAAGACACACTCCTCACAGGATGAGCACACTGTCACCATCTGGCTGTCAAAGTCACCATCCCCTGACATCCAGGGCATTCCTGCTTCATCCTGGGGACCCAGGTAGGAAAAAATCCTTCAAGCCTCTTCCAGGTGGAGCTGAGGGCCCCTGGGTGAAGAGAGGTGGGCAGTTCCCCAGGGGAGTGGGGACGAGGACCACCACACATGCTCTGAGGAGGGGACACGGCCCTTTTGTGACTGGGAGGTGTAGCCAGAGTTCAGGCCACCGTGACACGAAGGCCTCCCTGCCCTGCCCCGGCCAGGAAGAGGGGGGAGAGGTGAAGGGACCTCCACAGGCCTGTCAGGGGAGAAGTAGAAGTGGCAGCTGTTGAGGGGCGCGGGAAGCCCCAGGACTGCATCTGCAGGGCACCCAGGGGTGGCCACTGGTTGGATGTGCGTCTCCTGCCACAAAAGCAGATCCTGCAGGTTCACGTCGGCAACTTGACAAAAAAGTCGCAAAGAAAGCTCACTGAAAACCCCACCGTGGCCCGCACTGTCATCACTTCTGAGCTCAGGGGCGAACCTCTGCCCCACAGGTCCCCAGGCCCGTGGGCCTAGCCGCAGCACCCCAGCCCCACACTGTCCCAGGAACCCGCTGGCCTGGAGGCATAGCTCCGGGGGCTTCAGCCCAGGGCGTTTTGCTCAGAACCTGTGCGGCCCCTGCACTCCCATCCCACCGCCCTGGAGAAAGCAGCTCAGCCGCCACCAGCCTCGCTCCAGTGAGGAGGTGCCAGGGAGAAACAGATGGCTCCTGGTCTGGCACTTTTGTGTTCCTGGCACTGCGCATGCGATCATTACATCTGAATGGGGAAATAAGGCTCTTTCTGTAACCAGAAGAAATGTCCCTTCTAATCAGAAAAGACATCACCATCTTCAGATGCAAACGACACCTTCGAAGGTTACCGAGCTCCGCAGGAAAGAACCCCCTCAGAACAGGATCACAGGCGCAGGAGGGGGACTGGGGAAGGAAGAGGTCCCAGGTCCCAGGATCACTGGGAAGAGGACCCCTGTCCCCGCACCTCAGGCTCCCGGCAGCCTCCATCTGACACAGAGAAGCACTTTGGTGACTTTAAAAATGTGAAACAAAAAAATGTTTCGCACCCCAGGCCTGACCTGATTAGAATGACAGCCACGCTGTGGAAGGAGCTCCCTCACAGCGCCCATGGGACCTCGTTGTAGCAAACAAGGGCCGTTCTGGAGGTGGCAGAAAGTACAGGCCACCACTGCGGAAAGGACAGTCTCCACCCTCTGTGAGTACCCCATAGTGCTGGCAAAACAGGAGAAGGAGCAAGTCTGCGATGACGATGACGACTGAGCCCAGGGACAGCCCCCCCCCCCCCCCC
>NW_025999962.1:4337841-4432879 GCF_001458135.2 Marmota marmota marmota | reverse complement strand
CCCACCCCCGCCCTCGAGGTGTGTGTCCTGTGGGGAGCACATCCCAGTCCCCAGCCAGCCACGCCAGCCTATGGTGCTGAGGGCTGAGGCTGCCTGCCAAGGCCCAGGTGTCAGAGGGGCAACAGAGGCCTGTGTAGGGTCAGAACCCACCTGGGCCCCTCACCTGCACCAGCCCACTGCTGCCCCTTCTCCCCAGCCTGACGCCTCTCTGTCCCCCACTGACCCTGACCAGGCCCCTCCTGGCCAGCTCCGTTGTCTGCTCACACCTGGGCAGAGCCCTCTGCAACTCAGCCACTGCTGTCCTCCAGCGTCACCTGGGCTTCACCCTGTGAGGAGTGAGGGGGCGGCAGGCTGGGCTCTGGAGAGAGCAGCCTCAGTCCTGCAGCAGTGTGGCCACATGTGGCCTCCTCAGATGTGATGAGTTCAGCCAAGGGCCAGTCTGGTCCAGAGGAGGGTGCTAGGCCTGGAGGGTGGGACAGCCCACCATTTACCCAGGGCTCACCCCAGCTCTTTCTTGTGACCTCGGGGAGAAAAATACCCCAACTGACCTCCCTTTCCTCCTAAAGTGGGTATAAAAAGGAGCCTCTCCAAGGGAGGCCCAAGGCCCGAGCAGCAGGGGCCTGAGCAGTGGGAGACCCACGGCTGCTGCAGCTGGGGCTGTGGCAGAGTGTTTTCCTGAGTCAGGAGGTCAGGCAGACTGGGGTTGAGCCCTGGCACCTGGCTGACACCATGTCCACCCTGGATAAGCAGGACAGAAGCCTACTGGTGCCCATTACTGCCTGGGGGCAAATCACCCAGCCCCGGTGTTGTAGGCGTGTCTCCAGGAGAAACCAGGCCTGAGACTTGGTCATGCTGCGGGAGCAAGAGCTGGGCCCATGTGGCATTCCATGGAACAGCATCCCTGGACTGGCTGCCTGGACAGCAGGGTGTCAGGGCCGAGCAGTGGGCTCAGACTCCAGTCAGGGCCCTGCTCTGCCATCTCCTAGCTTGCTGAGTCAGCCCGTCTCTTCTCTGCCTAGTGCTCTGTCTGTAAGATGGAGACCGTTGGAGAGGATGGCAGGAGGGGTCAGTGCAGAAACAGGGATGTGCAGGCCACGTCCACCCCAGGAGGGCGCTCCCGGTGTCTGTGATGAAGATGGATGGATGGGGCTCTGCCGCAGGGCACTTGTAGAGGTGGGAAAGCTCTGGGGTGCTCGCCTACACCACCCAAACCTCGGGCAGGAGCCAGCAGGTCAGCCAAGGACAAGAACCAGCGGGCGGCCTGGGCGAGCCCCGCGGGGCTGGCTGAGTCCAGGCAGGCTGCACTGGCAGCCCCTGGACTCTGTTTAACAGCTCCGTGAACGGGGTGGGCAGCTCTGGACAGGACGCTCCTAGTGGAGAAGCTAGGTCCAGCCTCACTCTTGGTTGACTGGTAAAGTCACACCCAACTGCGCCCTAAAACCTCTGGACGATGGGGGCTGGGAGGTGAAATTGTCAGATCATGCAGGAGGTGGTGGTGTGCTGTAGGCCTGTGTCCTTGGTCCCATTTCTTCAGCTCTCCCTGTGTCCACGTGTGACATTGTGGCTTCTCCCACTCCAGAGAAAGAAGACTTCCTGACCCCTTGGCCTTGGATTTAGCCACGGCCTTGCTTTGGTCAATGCATGTTAGGGAGACGGGTTCCTCAGCTCAGAGTGGGGCCACTGAAAGGCCTGAAAATGAAGACAGGCTCAGCTGCAAATGCACCTGATGACCTTGGCCTCGGGAGCACCCTCGCTTAGCTGCCACACACCATGCACTCAGTGGTCTCCTCTCGTGGTCGCAGGGCTGACAGGGCCTGTGGTCACTGCCACTGCCCAGCATGGAGAGAGACGATCAGGCCACATGCTGCCAGCCTGGGGAAGATCAAATTCAAATTCCAAAATACAACTTCTACTGAATGTTGCTCTTGTGCCACTTGTAAAGTTGAGAATCTTAAGTTGGGGACTGTCTATATAAATGTGATCAAAGAGTTAAACAGCTCGAGCATAACTGGGAAAGGCTTGTGTGGATGCCACCACCCTGAGAATATGACCTGGCAATCGAGCTGGTCTGAGGAGGACGAGAAAGGCATGGAGCAGAGATGCCCCAGCCCTGCCCCCAGACCTGGGCCCAGGCCAGCTCAGCCACCCACAGAGGTGGAGGCCAAGCCCAGGTAGACACTTTGTGCCCTCCGTTAGCAGTTGCTGGTTCCTTGGCAATAGGTCCTGGTATGGTTCTGAATTTCTGATTACAAGCAATGAAAGGGGGTGAGCTTAGAATATGGGAAAAAGTAGCCATATACCACATAGCACAGAGCGCGTTTAGACCTCAGTGTTCCTTGACCATGAGCCCGCTCTAAGGGCGTTTTGTGGTACCTTTGTGGGTTTCTAAGACAGCCGTTGCCTGAGTCCCAAGTTAGTACGAAGTGGCTTTTCGAGGTCAATGCCAGCTGTCAGATTATTCGAATAATGCGATTATGTATGCGAATATAATTATATGGAGGTGATTAGTAGTTCACTGGCTGCATGCTTCATATAGTAAGTTTTGTTCTGAATACTTAGGAAGACAATTATATAGTTTCTTTCCATGATATCTTATAGGAGGAAAACAATCCTGAAACTTCATACATAATAGGAACACAGCAGGTAGCAAAAAACACTAATTAGAAATAGTCAGTAAAGAATTCCTGCTCTCCTCTTAAAGAATGGTATAATTACTTCTAAGAATTGAAGAATTGCTTCATTTGATCAAATATTTTGATTAGAAAAGAAATTAATTGTACTGTATCTTCATTTGTATTTACAGTGAATAAACCGAATGCTAAAAATAACATCAGCAAAACTCCCTGTCAAAGAAAAAAAAAAAAGATAAAACATTTAAAAATCCAGATGGAAATCCAGGGGGGGCCTGGGTGGGAGCTGACTGCTTGGCCTGGATCTGAGATCCGGAGGTGGACAGTAGCAGCCCAGGCCCGGCACGTGCACCCATGGGGCCCCAGAGTGAGTTCTGGGTGAGCGTCCATAATCCGGCACATGGTTTGCACAGGTGAGGCTCTGACCCCAGAATTCCAGGTGCCACTCCAGGTGTCCTGGGCACCATGCGGCCTAGGCCTGGGACCTCCATCTGTACAACGAGTGGGGCCAGTGGAGTCCGAACGTCCTTGGAAGTCCAGTCACTTCAGTGATGCTGACGGGGCATAGATTCTTCTCTAACCCCCACATCACCGGGGGCAGCTGTGGACCCGTATTTTATACCCAATCAGTGGGACTGGTTCCCGGGACAGCCCTGCCGGTGGGTGGAGCTTGGGGCACCCTGTTCCAAAGCCGAGCTCTCTTGCCTGTCTCCAGCCTGTGGCCCACCACACATGAGAACACGGGAGCCCACCCAGAACAGGAACCCAGTAACTCAGAGACACCCACGCGGCCACTGGGTGCCAGGCACCACCCCAGACAGTACCAACAGCACAGTGAGTGGCGGACCAGACCCTCTGCCCTGCAGAAGACGACACACTGAGATGCTCCTCCTCCCCAGCCAGGGAAGCCAGGAGAGGCAGATCAGCCCTCCAGCCCTCCAGCCCTACCCACAGCCTCCTCACAAGATTCTGGCCATGGGCCTCCCTCACGTCCCCTGTGCCCTGGCCATGCCCCAAGTGCTGCCTCCCAACCTCGCGGCGCTGCACATGCCATTCCCCCACCCAGGCGCCCCTTCCCCCTGCCCGGCTCCAGAGCTCCTCAGAAGGCTGTTCCTGCTGGCTGTCCCCAGCGCAGAGGCAGCAGCGCCTCCTCCTCCCCCCCTCCCTGCCCCCCAGCTCCTCGTCTCACCTCCAACCTTCTGCTTGATGTTCACAAAGGATCTAGGCCAAGACCTTTGCAAACACCCACCTCACAGATCCTCTGGTAGCATGCAATTGCCATGAAGTGCGGAGAGCTTCAAGGGAAACCCTGAAGCCACCCCTTGACCCTTTAATGATTCAATAAACTCATGGGTGAAGCCATTTGTAAAACTGTTAAAATAAATTTCTCCACCCAAATAAATTCTACAGCATTTAATCACATCATTACTCAGCATTAAACATGCAGCCTCTGGAGCAGGGTGGAATACAAAATAAAAAGACTGCAAACACTCGCCGTTGGCTCCTAGGGACCCTGCAAAGCCCTCTGCACATTGGCTCACCAAATGTAAAAAATGGTGAACATTGAGCCAGCTCTGAGTCCACAGGAAGGAGGCTGAGGGCCTCGGCCAGCACTGGCCAGAGCCCTAATCCCAGCTCTGGCATTCCTAGTCAGGTGACCTGGAAGAATGCTGTGCCTCTCTGAACCTCTGTTTCCTCCTCTGTAAAGCAGGGCTGATGACGGATAGCAGCCTTGGCTTGCAGGACCATCGTGAGGATGAGGAGAATGCCTGCAGCAGTGGCTGCTCGTAGCACCTCCCAAGTCCATCAGCCCTCACTGTGACGATGTCTGATGTGGTGACAAGAGGATGGCAGCAATCTGCCAGGTGCAGTCACAAGGTCGACTCGCTCCTTCAAGTACTGGTCTAGAGATGGAACTTTGGTTAGTTCACGAATGGCCACAGCCATTTCTGCTGGGGCACTGGCCATCCTGTAGGAGCAGTGAGTGAGGCCAGCTGTCTGGCACGAGCCTGGGCCCAGGGCCTGGCCTGCTGCCTGCCTCTGCTTCTCACTCCTGTTTTCTGAGTGCTGAGGTTCCCCCAGCACCTTGCCCAGGGCCTGAGCAGCCGTGGGACAGCAGGAGGCAGTGCCACGTGGAGCGGGCTCCCTTTGCACGGCCACTGCGACGAGCCCCGTGACGGCTGCTGCGCCGACAGGGCCCGACCTGGCAGATCGGCTGGTGCAACTCCGTCTGCTGCCCGTCTATCCAGAAGCTGCTGATGTGGCTGTGGAGGGGCAGAACCATGGGGAGCCTGCTGGGGCTGCGGGTGCCACGGTCCATTTACCAGATCACACAGCGTCCGGCTGAGACTGGGAATCAGGAGTCCCAACACAGTCCCAGGAGGGAGGGCTGGTGACAGCGCATCCAGAGGCCTGGGGCGAGCGGCTCTGTGGCGGCGACTGCAGGAACCACACAGCCGGCGCCCGGGAGCCTGGCTGAGCACCTGCAGCAGATGCGTTGTCTGAGGTGGGTCATAAAGGCGGGCAGACCCCGACTCTGCCGGGAATGCAGGGGTCTGAGAAAACTTGACCACCTGAATCGACTGCTTGACTGGAAATCAGGGCGGGCATGGTGTCCTCTCTCTGGGCCTCGCAGGCAGGGCTCCTGCAGAGCCGGCTTCGGGCGACAATGTCTGTGTTTGCAAGAGGCCTCTCCAGGGGCCACAGGGACTGTGACCAGGCTGCACGGGGTCAAGCCTTGCTGGTGTGCAAGCTTGGAGTGTCCACTTTCAGCCTTCCACAGAGGCATCAGAAAACAAGCCACCTTTGGTGGTCACCCTGCCCTGCTTCTAGCAGAGCTCCATTGGCAGCCGCTGGAGCTGAGCAGGTGCCCAGTCCCTAGACTGTCCACTCTGCTGGAAACTGAGGTCGGAAGGGGCATGTCCCCCTGCCCCAGAAGAGGCTTCTGGTCATGGTGGGGCTCTGAGGAGCTGCTGTGGCCATACAGCCTCCACACTGTGCTGGGAAGGTCCCTTCAGCAGTGGCCCCACCAGCTGCAGCTTTCCATGTCGGTGTCATTCTGGTCACCCCAGCTTGCTTAAAGCAGGAGATCTGGGCACGGTGGCTACCTGGGCAGCACCGGGGCCAATGTAGTGCTGGTGCTCAGAGGAGGCAGCGGCCTCCTGGGCTGGGGTGCCCCTCCCCCTGGCGGGCTGGGCCTGAGGGCGAGAGGTGAGCACATGCTGTCCCCTGGCTTCTTTCCGAGGGTGGGCCGCTGGTAACACCGGGACTGAGGGGGCTGAGGTGGTGCGTCTGCTGCCTGTGTTAGGTGCAGTGCCAGCAGCCGCGGCCCTGCCCCAGCACCGAGGCCACTCCAGCATCCAGGCTGGCCTGAGTCACCCTCGCAAGCTGCCCAGCTTCGAGAGTCCACAGGACGGTGGGCACTGGATGCCACGAGCACACCTCCCCTTTCTCTGTCACAGTCATTAAAAATACCTGGACGCCACTGTAGCTACAGTAAAAGCAAAGGTCAGTTAACGCGAAACTCACCCAATGTGGCAACTAGTAGGGACAGCATCTGACCACACAAGACTGCCGACATTTTTACATGCTTCACAGTCTCTTCAGCTGAAAACTATACTCTCACGTTCTCTCAGAAAGAAACTCATCTTGAGTTATTTAACACACAAGTGAATGGCTCTAAGATCATATGTACATTATAAACAGAGCAAGAGAAGGTCTCATTGGCTCTCTGCTTGCTAAAATGTGACAAAATAATTACTCTGTATTGAATAAGCATGTGTTTTGTTTAAAAAAATTCCATTATTTCCATGGTAATAAAGTAGCAAGATTTCATATGGGTTTTTACTATGTCTTTTAAAATTTCTATTTCTGCTCTGAGCATTATTTTTATATTCATGGAAGATACTGAAATTGCACTTTAAGGTTTAAAAGGAATGTTAAACAGGAACGATTTTCTAAAAACGAGGTGATACTCTGTATTTTGTACAAAGAATTGGAATGTGAAATGCTTTTCCAGAAGGGCGGGGAGCTTGTGAGAACTGGCCGTGGTCTGCGGGCGTCTCATGAAGAGGCTCCCAGCTCAGCCAGCCTGGCCCGTTTTCTTTCTGATCAAGCCGCTGGGGCCACACCCGTGTTAGCGTCCATCTCTCCCTTCCTCCTGCAGGCCAGTTTTCTCATCCTGAATCAAGGTGTGAGGTTCCCGGTGGGAAGGGCCCAGGGCTGGCTCCTCTCTGAAGGGGCTGCCGCTGCCTCTGCCTTCCCACCCGCACAGGCCTCTGTGCCCACAGGGCTGCTCTCTGGAGTGCCACAGGCCTCTGTGCCCACAGGGCTGCTCTCTGGAGTGCGGTGTGCAGGAACAGCCAGGGGGCCGGGGGCACAGGAAGGCTCCAGGCTCTGTCACCGACAGATCCTGCACCCCAGGGTGGGGTGGGCCATGCTGGGCAGCGCCCCAGGCCCTGAACCTTGAGAAGTGCTACCTGTGGCCTCAAGGCAGAAGGAGCAGGCGAGGCGCTTGGCAGGCCCTGACAGGGGAGGGGCGTGGCACTGCCACACGTGTTGAGGACAGATTTAGAGCTACACTCAGCATTAGAAGTTGATTGTGAGCAGGTGTGACTGTTGTCTTCTCTCCTCCTGCTTCAGTTTCCTCCAGGTCTCACCTGAAGCCTGCAGTACAGTTCCCCTTCTTCCCTCTCCAGGAGCGGAGTCGGTCTGGCTGGGGATTACTCTCTGTGAACTCCTTTGCGAGGGGGCACTGGCTGCCTTAATTACATTTTGGTAATCTCTTTTTAATTACTCGACTCCTCTGTGTCCCTCGAGGGAAGGGAAGACTGGTGTCATATTTAATGAGCTCGGGGAACAGGCACCAAGGACTCCGTTGTTACTTCTCCTCCCTCCTATTAACCAAGCCCCAGGATGAGACTGGAGAGCTTTGGGATGGTGTGCCAGTCCCCAGCCCCACCCACCCATTCCCAGAGCAGGAGGCACCGACGGACGCCCTGCCACCACCACCTGTGCCTAATGGCAGATCCACAGGACAAAGGGGAGCCTCAGTACTCTGTTATTTGCTATGACAGAACTCGTGGTCGCTCCTGTGGGGGTCTCACTGTCCTCCTAGCCAGGCGTCCCACTGTAGGCAGCCCTTTCCTGGTGACTGCACACCTTCCGACCTCCTGGGCTCAGGTGACCTTCTCAGCAAGGGGTCCTGTGCCCTCCTGGGCTGGTGGCAGACACTGGTACAGTTGGCCCAGAGCTCTGAGCACACCCTGCAGGCCACGTATCAGGAGGCTGCTCTGTGGCTCCCACGGTGGCCCTGCAGGCCACAAGGACGAGGCCATCTCTGCAGCTGCTCCACGGCGATGCACACTTCTCACCGCCACTCCTTTGCAGTCAGCCCTGCTTCTTGGCACCTCACCCGCAGGCGAAGGTGAGGGCGATCCACGGGACCCGCCAGGGTGGGGCGCACTGGTCACAGGCAGCTTTAGGGACGTTCACGCCATGACTCCTGGGTGAGGGTATGAGCAGGAATGAGCAGGTCCTTCACAGGCAGCCTGAGCAGACCAAGACTAGCCCTGTGTGACCTGGTTAAAGCCCAGGACCCCAAGCCACCGGCTGCCTGGCCCACCTCTTCTGACAGTGTCCCCTGCTGACCTCCCTTCAGCGACCTCACTGCAGCCCCACCACCAGCTGGTGCCCCGATCTGGCAGGGACCCCATCTCTCCTCTGCATGTCCTGGAGAGGGCCCTGTGACCTACCCCCTCCTCTGTCTTCCTGGCCACGACGGAGGCCCTGGGAGGCAGGGACTGCCTCCATGTGCTCGTGCTGAACCTGGCGTCTGCTCAGTGCCTGGGACACGTGGGCCCATGGGAGACTCGGGCCCACCAACAGTGAAGGAGGTGACACAGTGAAAGGGCGCATGCCCACTCCAAGCCCCCTGTGGAGGGAGGGGCACAGAGTGGAGAATGCCGGGGGGAAGGCACTGAGCAGGCCAGGGCAGCCGAGAGGGGAGGAAGCCGCACCTCCGCTCTGCACCAGCACGTGCCAGGGAAGCCCCAGGGGGGGCTGAGGCAGGCAGGAGACAGGAGCAGCCAGCAGCAGCCACAGTGCGGGCTTTGGGGAGCAGGCTGGGGCCGCGGGTGTCAAGTGACCTGTTCTTAAATCTCTCAAAGCGATTCAATAAATATCTGCCTGGGCAGAGGCTGAAAATATTTGTCAATAAAATAGTTGCAAGAATCCAGAAAAGCCCCAGGAGTCCCCAAACTCCATAGCACACCCAGGTGTCCCTCATCCTCCCAGAGGGCATCCTCAGGAAAGGGTGGCGCGGGCGGGCGTCAGGAGGGGATGGCAGTTGTTCCCAGGGTGTTTCAAGTCTTTTCTTCAGAATTGTCAGTATATTCCAAACAGTGTGCGAGAGGTATCCACGCCCCTCCAACACCAGCCGAAGCCACCTGAGTCAGTCAACGTTCAGTCATTTGTGACTTTAAAAATGGTGACTTCATACGACTCAATCCAAAAGAATAAATAAACTATTTAAAAACACATACAAGGGGCCGCTTTCAAAATCAATAAAAATATCCCTGTCCTCTGACCCCAGCTATTTTTATTTCTTGGATTCTTTCCAAGAAAGAATGGATGCAGATTTGCACATGCACTCACTGCAGAGTAGACGACGTGGCCGAGCTCGGGAAAGTCAAAAGGCTTAAAAGTCAGGAGTCAGTGAGCTGGTTCAGACATCTTAACTGGTGTTTGGAAAATCCCTAAGAGACATAGTACAGTTCCATGTTAAGTGAAAAAAATAAGAAACAACAAGATACTCAAGTATATTGTCATCTCCACTCTGAAAAGCGTATTGAAAATTGAAAAGTCATCTCCAAGGCTGTGAGTCACGTAGAACAGAACTCAGCCCCACAGCTGAGCCCTGCCTCGTCCCTGCCACGGAGGCCACGTGGTGGTGGACTCCTGGAGCCGTCTGCTCTGCACCGTCCCCTGTGTGGAGAGGCACCTGAGGGCCAGAGCCCTGCAGCGGCTCCCTAAGGGGCTGAGGTGGCTCTCACCAGCCACCAGTGCGGGCTCCAGAGGCTGCCTTCTTTTGTATATTTCCTCAAATTTCCACAATTAATGTTTTAAATCACAACAGAGCAGTCATTGAAAAGCGCAGTCACGATACTGAAGGAGCAGACGCAGGCCAGACAGGAGAAGGTATTTGAAACTCAAGCGGCAACAGAGGACTGGGAACTTCCCCGGTACTTGTGGACGGTGAAACCGAGACGGCCGACTCGTGCAAAATCACTTGCCCGTACCAACCACCAGATTGGCACCAGAGTTGGAACATCTGACGCGCCAGGGCCCAGCAGGCTGGGGCACATCGTCAATGCTCACACACTGGGAGCTGTGGAGGCATCAGGGAAGCTGAGCACGGCCACCCCATTACCAATGGCACCCAGAGCAGCCGCACGTACACAGGAACAGGTGTCAGGGACTCGGGTCCTAGAGGATGCCCTCACTGCCCTTCCCAGGGCCTCTCCTCCTGTTGCCCTATCAGAACCCCTACCTCCACATTCACCTCTGCCTCCCAGTTCACCAGGACACAGCCCAGGGCACAGCAGGCCTGCTTCTCTGGACACCGGATCATCTTCTAGGACCTAAGATTCCTTAAAACTCTACAACAACCTGACAAAAGCAAGCTCCCAAGAATTTTTTGAAAATAAAATAAATAAAACTTTGCAGGAAAGTAGAAGATGCATATTCACCTTCTAATACTCTATGTAGAATTCACACCAATTCTTCATTTAGAATGAGCTATTACATGAGGTGATTGCCAATTTATCTGATGTGGTTTTAATCAATTACCATTTTGTAAAAACTAATTTCAGTTCATTTTCATAAAAAGACACTTATGTATTGCAGACACCTTACCTCCTCTAGGAAAGAGCTGAAGTTCTCTAGAAAATATTTCCAATTTATGTAGGGCACTAGATGAATTCTTAGTTTCCTCAAAAAATAATGGTACTGATTGTCCGATAGTTGGCAGCAGGCGTCCTTAAGGACTTGCCCAAATTCCGTGGCATTTACAAAACCGGTGTCCTCTTTATCCAGGGCAGAAAATGTCTGAAAAGAGCAGAGAAGAGTCTGATGACAAGGGCTGCCGTGAAGTGACCACAACAGGGGAATCACCCTCAGCCTGTCTCTGCTGAATGCAGATGAGGCCAGGGCACGCGAGCGACTCTCCACTGTGGACGGAGGGCTTCTGAGGTCCAGAGGAAATTCACCTAATCAGCTCTTACTGCCGTTCACATTGGGAGGAAGAAGGGGCAGGGGAATCCTGGTCTAGGGCCCTGAAACCTGTTGGAACTGCTCCTCAGCCTCCTGGACTCCATTTTACAGAGGACAGAGTGACTTGTTCAGGTCCCTGGACCATTAGATTCTAGATCCTTTAAGCATAAATAGCAGGGGAAGGTGCAGGGCATCAGGCAGGGCTCGGGCCGATGTCGGACTTGGGGAACACCTTGGGGGAGGGTGATGGGTCCCTCCCTACCAAACCTGTCCCCAGCCGGGCTTTCACACTGAGACTGCTGTCCTGGCCAGGGCCTTAGGGGCCTCGCATCCCGAGAAGATGGCACCGCCCTGAGCCTATGCTGAGGGGCTGAGGACCACTGCAAATCCAGCCGTGCCGTAGTCACACTGAGAGGTGCAAAAATGTGCTATAAAAAGAAAGCACATTTTTTTCCATCTGTTGAAATGAAATCATTCATTTTTATTGCACTAGGAAATCTGTATCAAGTGGTAGATTAAGATTTTTTTTTAAGTAAGAAATTTAATGTGCCTGTAGACCCCAACCAAATCCTCTTGTGGTTGGTTTTCATTCTGGGCTCATTAGGCACACCCTGGATGGGGTCAGGTGTGGCCAAAGCCACGGCAGAGGATGACCCAGAGCTTCAACATTTCCTCTGGCTGCAGTGACGTGAGGCAGCAGGGCAGGGGGCCCTGGCCCTGGAGTCAGGGGTCGGCCTTGAACTGGGCTCTGCTGCCCACCTTCCGGGCGTGGCCTCCCTATAAAAGTGGCCTGCACTCGGGGTGGCCTCACTGCTGCCCGTGGTGGCTCCCAGCACATGCTGAGGATGATGACCATAGAAATAGACGCTGCAAACCAAGTGCTTGGTGCTGCAAGGACCTTAGAGGACAGCATGGGCCCCACCATCCCAGCCCCCCTGGGCCTGCGGTAAGCCCTGCCTCCAAGCCGCAGGGAGGAGGTGTCAGAAGGTCGTGGTGGCTAGAAGGCACTGTTAAGTCACTCCACAAACAAGACGCGCGCACACACACACACACACTCACACACACACCTGCCTCCTGTCTGATGGCATCGCCCGCCCTGGCCCTCTCCCCCCCTGGCCCTCTCCCCCTCCAACCCACCTCCGTGTTCTCTGCCGGGGCATCTGGCCCTTGCCCAGCCCCTCACTGCAGAAGACGCATTTCCCACAAACAAGCACCCGGCTCCTCCCACAGGTTCCACGGACCTCAGTGCGAGAAGCACCTGACTGAGTCAAGCGGTGCCACTTTAGATTAGAAGGGACCAGCCATCTGAACTGGGGTTTATCTGACCTGCACGATACTTTTGAAAACCGGAACAGTGTGCTGACCTCAGGCAGCAGGAGACTCACAGCCTCCTGGAGGACGTCCAGACCTGGCTCGCAATGTAGGGCCATCGTCAGTCCACGTGCTCGCCAGGGACAGGGCCGTGCTGCCTGGATTGCTGTCCACAAGCTTTCCAGGTGACCACTGGGCAGGGAGGCCTCTGGCAGCAGGTGTGGTCCTGGGCTCTCTTCTGGCCCACGACCTGCTCACACTAATTTTTCTCTAGACAGTCATCAAAGACACAGCTACTTGCCCACGCGAGACCCCGAGGTGCTGACCCTGCTTCTCTCCAGGACGCAGGCCGAGACCACCGGCTTTTCCCAAGCCAGCTGGGCCATGCTGGCCTCCTGCTCCTCTCCCCATCCATGGACCTCAGTGTGAGAAGCCCATCAGCCCCTCTCCCTGGACTCCAGAGCCCACTTTCCCCACCCACACTGAGAAAAGAGGGATCTGATTCACTCACACACAAAGTTCAGATCTCGAGCGTGGAGAGCGAGCATTGGCTGGGCCTCGCACCACACTGGTGTCCATGGACAGCTCACAACACCAGTGGCTCTCGGCCTGGGCTCCTTCAAGACCCAGCGCACTGGAGCTGATCCTCCTAATAAATCAGTTCCAGATCTTCAGCACTTCAATTCTTCAAACCTCTTGGACTTGGAAAAGAAGGGCCAGGACGATTCCCTTTCTCTCTCTACCCAACAGCCAGTTCCTAACTCACATTCCCTACGTGACCTTGGCAAGTTTTCATCCTGAGCTTCAACTTCCCTCCTGTCCAATCGTCAGCCCTAGCGTCCAAGGCTGTGACCCAAGAGAAAAGACTCAGAATCTCACCAGGGTTCCCGGCCCGTGAGAGCTCCCCGGGAAGGAGCGTGGCTGTCTGCAGAGCTACGGAGGCTCCTTCCTGGGGCCACGCTGACCTCCCGTGGTGTGGAGGTCAGGGCTCTGCAATGTCTGGGGGCCTTTCATGTGGGGGGCTAGGTCACCGGGGCCCTGAAGTTTTGACCTGATGGCTAGTTCCGGTTGGCCTGTGGTCATCTGGGGGGGCCGGCTTCCTGCGGGACCCTCTGCAGGTGCTGCCTCATTTCATGCACATGGTGCTTTCTCTCCTGGCGGCTGCTGCAGGAGAAAACACACCTGTGGACCACCCGCCTCGCCTGGAGCCTGAGGACACCAGCACGGGTCACAGTCCGCGCCACACCAACATAAAGCCAATCCCTCGGCTGACCCTCAGCCGACCCTCCCCCTCTCCCTGCTGGCCGCCTTCACCATGAGGTCGGGGTGGCACAGCCACCTTGTGTCCCTCATCTTCGTGGGCCCAGTGCCTGGCCACACTGAGAACTGGCAGGTCCCGTGGGCCTGCTCTACCTTCTGTGCTCTCCTGACCCACCCCAGCACTTGCTGAGCACGGGGGACTGGCCCTCCAGGGGCTGAGTCGGGCAGGATTTTACAGAGTGAGAAGGGGTTGAGCCCTGGCTCAAATGCGCCATCCCATCCTGATGAACAGGACGCCCGGAGCAGGAGCAGGATCGAGGCAGCGGGGCCCCGCAGGTGGTGACTGGGGCCGTGGTGGAGCCCAGTTTCCACGCCAACTCGCAGCTGGCCTACCTGGAGCAGAGCCGGTTGCGCAGACTCCACGGCCTCCTGGATGTTCTTGACGATCTCCTCTGGGTTCAGCGTGGAGACGTTGATGGGCAGGCTTCCTTCTTGGTCTCTGGACTGCGGTCTGCCCAGCTGGCTCTTCTCCAGCGCTCTCAAGAAGTCAAGGTAATTGACGGGATTATCCTGCCGGCTGATGCCCCAACTTGACCCCCCCCAAAGAAAAGAATATATTACTTTTTCAAAGTCTATCACTCACTCATTCAACAAACAGTTGCTGAACAGTGCTGTGGGGGACATGAGCCATGTCAAGATGCTGTTCCCTGCCCGTGGGGACACGTGCCAGTCAGCTCTGTTATTAGACAGGCACATAAATACTACAGCTAGGGGCACTCCAGGTGGTAGGGACACAGGCCACTGCACTCTGAAGACCTGAGACTGGACAGTGGGCTCACTGCTTTGGAGTGTGGATGACAGGAAGGAGAGGACTGGTCACAGGAGCTGGGCCCGAGGGAGGTGCCTGAACAGGGACGTGGCATTGCGGCGCAATCCCATGACGGTGTGGGGCGTGGGGTCAAGACTGACAGCAGGGTCTGAGACCCGGGGAGTGAGACAGCAGGTGCAGTGACGTGGGGTGCCCGGTCGCCAAGGCCGTAACCGAGGGGGCTGTGACTTGGACATTGCCATGGGATTTGAGGAGAATGGAAATCTGTCAGAGAGTGGAAAGCACAAGAGGAATCGCATGAAACAGACATTAAATTATTTTGCAAGAAATGAAATTGTCAAGCCAAAAGCTCTCCAAAGGTATCTTTGCAAAGCCTAGCTGGCTTAATATTTTTTCAAATAAAAATTGTATCTGTGTTGGCCTCCACGAGGACGTCTGGGTGGAAATGGAGGTTCCCTTGTGCCCTCAACTCCAACACTGAGGAAATTACCTTTAAATTATGAAGGAACAGATGGTGAGTAGAACCCAAAGGTTCCCTAAATGTATAGAGCATATTTATTAAAGATGTAAAATAATTCGAAATAAAGTTTCGTTGTGTTCAGAATTCACATTTCTGTAACCTAAGTTCTTGGGGCGCCATTGGTACCCGAGGGCCCAAACTGTCCTTCAGTGGCACGGGGTGCAGGTGTCAGAGCAGGACAGCTCAGGACACTGGTAAGTTAGAGAGAGAAGTTTCCAGCGACTCAGAGATTGGCTTCCAGAGAAGACGAGCCAAGAGCCGGGCTCTGCCAGCTCACAGCTGCATGGCAGCCTCCCGCAGCCCGCATCGGGTCGCCCGTGTGACGGAGACACCACGGCAGAGGACAATCAACGCCATTTCATCAGCAGGATGAATTGCCAGCATGGTATTAAAATGTAGTAATAAAACCAAATGCATATGCTAATCTCCTCTGTAGTATTTAGAAAAGTCTATTTCGGATCTAGAAAAGAATAATCTCCATGTAATTGCCAATAGCCAAGATGTTTATCATCAAGGGTCTTTGAGAAAGAACAAGCAACCAAGTAGTGGATCCTTATTAAGGTTTCAGTGCGTGAAGAAGTTGATCACCCATTGAAAGGTGGACTACAGAAATCCCACAGTTCTTTTGTGGTTGTTTATAAAAGTATCAAGCCTAACTACGTTCTAACAAGTCTCTCTTATAACCATTTAGTCAATTATTTATCTACTGCGATTTCCTCATGGCTCATGCATTGAATTCATATGAATTCTTCTTCAGCTGGAAATAGATTCAGTGGGAAGAGATGATGCTGCTTGAGGAAGAAGAGAACATGAGAGTATTTGAGGATGAAATGCCCTCCCTTTCTACACACACGCACACACACATCCTTGGATGACAGCTTCAAAATTTAAAGGGAAAGTGATTTTCTTCCTAGGATTCTAGGTTCCAACAAGCTAAGAACCTGTGTGAGCAAGCATTTAAAAAGTTTTAGACCATAAGAACTCAGAAAATTCACTTCCTGTCCAACCTTTCTTTGAAAACTACTTCAGGAAGTACTCCAGCAAAAGAAAGGAAAGCAAGCAAGAAATAAAAAGATGTGGATTGGAGGGATGGGGACGAATTAGACCTCAGAGTCTCCCTCTCATTCCATCAACTAGAAGAAGCTGAACAAGCTGAGCACTGATGGCTTTTCTTGGGTCCAGGGAAAAACAGAGGTCACAGGGCAAAAAGTCACCCTGAAATCTGTAGAGAAGTCATATCCTGAGGATCGCAGCAGAGACCTGCTCTGTGGGAGCAAAGCTCTTGTTGCTGTAAGCTGGTGGGAACTGTGAGGGTTCTCCTGAAGAGCTGGGAGCTGCTGAGTGTGGCCCAGAGGCCGCCAGGAACCACCACAGAGAAGACCCGAGGGAGAGCCCACGTGTTCTGGCAAGGAGGGAAAGAGTGACCGTTGGGAAGTGTGCTCAGACCCTTCTCTGCAACAGGGAAGAGACTTGATCAGACCTTCTCCCAACCCAGGACAGGGAATCAGCCCCTCAGGCACCTTCCAGCTTCCTGTGCCACCTAAAGAGGGAGTAGAGCTACAAGACATGTCTGCAGGCTGCAGCCGGGGACCTGGCCCACAAACAGATGGCGCTCCAGTCAGAAGGCACAGAACTGCAACCCAGCTCTGGCATCGCCACAGTGGGTACAGAGGAGAGAGCCCCGCAGCCACCCCACATCAGGAGGAGTCCCCAGGCAAGGCTGAGGAGGGAATTCGTGTCCACAGAAGCCTCCCAACTGAAATGAAATGGAAAGAAGAATGGGAAGGAAACCCAGGAACCCCACACCAAGAGAGAAGGTCTTGAACTGTGGGGAGACTTCAAAAGCTCTGCTTCATCGAAACCCAGGAAGGAAGAAAGGGGCAGAAGCACATTGGAAGTAACAATGGCCAAGACTCTTCCAATATCCATGACAGACACCAAGCCACAGGTGTCATCCGGAAGCTCCGAGGATGCTTCTCAGCAGGATGACACTAAGCAGCACCTGACCCAGCACTCCACATCCCAGCTGCAGAGACCCAGGGTCAGAGAGAAAGCCCTTGAAAGGCGCCAGAGGGCAGAGAACACAACAAAAACAGAAGTAAAAGCACAACAGTCGCCTACAGAGGGACAGAGATGCGACGAAATGCGACGACTCTGGGTTTCCGTCAGAGATCAGGTGGGAACAAAGGAAGTGGATGAGATGAAGTTTAGAAAGAAAAAACCACCAACCGAGAATTCCGCATCCGGGAGGTGCCCTTTGGAAGCACTGCTGGCCTCGGCAGCGGGTTTCTCTGGGGCCATTATTCAGCCCACAGCACCTGTCACTAAACCTCCGAGTGGCTCCCCAGGCAGCACTGAGTGCTGGCAGCAAGGGACCCAAGGTCCTCTCGCCAGATTTAGCAAGCAACAAAAAACTAAAGGGTGTGTCCAGGAATAGAATTGCAAACAAATGACAAAGTGTCTCAGTGTGAGTGTTTCCTAGGACTGCATGGGACACACTTACAGACCAATTGATTGTTCACCTGAAGTTCAGATTTAGCTGGGCATCCTGTATTTTATCTGGCAACTCTGTTTTCTGGTAAATCCAACCAGCCCCAAAGAAAGGCTTTAAAGGTGCTGACATTGGGTGTCCTCCACAGACACGGCCCGCCAGGGTCCCCTAGAGCCCAGGCCAAAGTCAGCCCCTTCCGCTGGCTGTGCAGAGCTTCTAATCTGATTTTTAGTAGCCCACTCTTAAATGAGCCTATTTTGGGGAAAGAGTCTAATATGAAGGACTGTTTTAAAGTCACACTGAGGAGATGCTTTTGGGTAAAGAAGTCTATGCTGGTTTCAGAGCACAAGAAACAGCAGCAGGGTGCGGGAAGACAGGGACTTTGGGAAAGCCAACCGGGGATCCGCCGTGGGGACTGGGAGAGAGACGGCTCCACACAGAAGGGCTGGGAGCTAAAGCAGGCGTCTCCCAGAAGTGGAACCAAGAGGAGAGGTGGAAACAAAAGAGAGAGACTTAAAACCACAGGGAGAGCGCGGGGGCTCGGCGGCGGGCACTGATCAGGAGCAGCTCGGGAAGAACAAAGGAGCGGAGCTCGTTAACCAAACACATCAAGAAAGTCCCAGGAACGAGACCATGAAAGGGACGGTTCAAGACGATGACGATGAGCTGGCAGTGCGCAGGCGCGAACACGCAGAGAGAGTCCACACCCCGGGCCAGCTGGGGACCTAATTAGGCACAGCGAGTACACAGGAAATGAAGTGAGTAGGAAAACAGGATCACCACGTCAGGGAAAGAGCAGTGTAGACAGGAGAAGTGGTCAGCGGGCTGCAGCAGTATGGACACTTCGATGTCTCCCAACCTGGGTGCCACCACACAACACGGGGAGCCCTGGGGAGCTCTGCATTCCCGTGGGGTGGAGGGGCCGAGGGGCTGGGTGGTTGGTGGCGGGTGATGCGGGAAAAGGCTTCAACCACGGCTTCCAGGAGGAGGCCAAAGACACCACCCACAAGCACAGAGTCAGGAAGTGGCACGGGCACGTCCCTTAGAAGTGGGGACGGTCAGTCCAGGAGCCACCAGTCACAAGCCCTGGAGCTGGGAACTCTGGTGAGGAGAGGAGGACCGTGGCAGGGCAAAGGGGCCACAGCTTTTAGGAACAAGCCTCACAGAACTGCAAGACTCTCCCCGAAGCGAACGAGCAGCGTGGAGAAAATCAAAACCAAAATCAGAGCAGAGGTCACGCTGCTGGGGGAAGGAGCACACGTGTCCCCCGTGGCGCAACAATGACGAGGGGACAGGAACCTGTTCAGCAGGCTGCTCAGCTCCACCTCCTTGAGGGGACACCCACAGTCTCGCAGCACTTTCCGCAGCTTGCAGAGGGCGACGGAGCCGGTCTTGGATTTATCCAGTGTGGCGAGGGCTTTGCTGATGTCTTGATAATGGTCCTTGAGTTTATCCCTGAAAGAGAGCATGCTTCAGACCCCTCCAAAGCCAGGGAGACACTTTCTTTAAAGCTCGGGTTTTGTGATCACTCTAAGGCAATGGCTTGATGGCTTCTCTAAGAACTGATCTGGAAGGTGTTTCGCAGGCTCAGTGTAATATTTATGTTAAAAGGTATCCCAGAAAAAATTATATGTGTCCCATTATCATTTTATCATCATTAGCAAACCTACACTGGAGAAATTACAACCTGTCTTTTTACTGAAATTGGTACTTTGAAAATGGAACCAAGGATTTAAAATTACAGGGATATTACAGACGTGAGATACACCTTCGCTCTCAGGAAACGCTCCCGGAGCACCTTCTGCACGCCATGCCCTGCCCTGGGGGAGAGTCAACAGGAATCCCTGGGGCATTTACATTCTAGCGGGGGCGAGGGACGACGATGACAGAAGCCCCAAGGGCACTGTGGCGAGGTTGGTAGGCAAGAGAAGGAGCCAGTAGGGGACCGTGATGCCCACGTCCAGTGGGCGGGGACTCTCGGCGGGAGTGCAGGAGGCCTCACTGGGACAGGACACTGAGCAAAGACCAGGAGGCAGGGTTGGCTGTGGGAAGGGCTTTCCCAGGGGTCCAGGGAAGAGCTGGCCAAGGCCCTGTGGCAGGAGTGGGAGAGGGCAGGGGCGGACAGGCCAGGGTTCCAGTGGTTGGGGGACAAGGCAGTGTCCCCGGATACCTTGTTTTTTGATTTGGTCTTTTTACTGTTAAGAAGCACAGCCACCGTTGGGTGCAGCGGGACCGTGCGTCTTCTCAACAGCCCTGCAGGGCTTATCAAGCCCACTTGACAGATGAGGGCGAGGGCAGGGTGGGGACAAGACTGGGCCTTCCCCTGGCAGCCAAGGACTCGGCTCCCTGTTCAGCTCCCAGCCAGGGCTGATTTTCTTGCAGAACACATTCGAGAGTCTAGGAGTCAGTTCGTCAGTTCAGGAAAATCCTTCCCTGACTTCATTATCGTTAGTGACTAAAAGGTGGCGTCTCTAAGAATGATCAGCCTGGCCCCTGACTTGCGGTGGGCTGACCCTAAGTTCTGTAGCCAGCTCAGCCGGGGGTCTGAGAGGCCCCTGCTCACCAGCTGAGGAAGGGTCACACTCAGGGTGAAGCCCTGTCTGGCTGGTGGTTGTCCATGACTCAGATAAGCGCTGGTGGGAGAGGAGAGTGCCTTGAATCTGCCTGAAACAAAAGTGCCAGGGGACAGAAAAGTCACCTGGGAGAGGTAAAATTCACAGGGACTATTCAGGGGCCTGAGGCAGGGCAGTGGTGCTCAAGCTGAAGCCATCCAATGCTCTGTGGCCTTCCCTTGAGGGCCTCTAATGTGGAGTCAGCCTGCAGGACACGGGAGCGCTTGATACGAAGGGGCTGCAGTGACCGTCCCCAATGTCCAGCAACAGCACGGATCTTTTGGACTCCCTACAGGAGTCCACCAAACTGAGTCCCACACTTCCAATGGCTGCTGGCCACCGCAACATCATATCCCACTTAATCCTCCAAGATGAAAGCAAATGAAGGTAGATAAAAAATCAAAACATTTTTTTGAGATACATATTTTTAGAAAATTGAAGCATTCAGCACTTCTTGGACTGGCTTCTCGGCAGTAATTATTTCTCTTTCAGAGTAAATATGTGCACAGAGTAAATGAGGGTTTGGAACCCAGATCACGAACACTGCCAGACAGAAGCGGTGTTGGCCCACATGGAGCAGCAGAGCCGTGCAGGGTCTGTGGCCCGTTCCTGGTCTGGACCGGGAGCCTGGAGAGGGCACTGCCATGGCCAGCTGTGTGGCCACCAGCTCCTCTCGCACGCCACCTCCCCAGCCCCAGCCAGCTCTGCTGGGTTCACCCCTACCCTCCGCATGTGCTCTGGAGCAGCTGTGTCGCGTGGCCAGTTCACTACTGCTGCTCCGATTCAGGCTGAATGAAGAGCAAGTCCCGGAAAAAGAACAGAAGGCTAGATAGGATATTTCCTCTTTACAAGGTGTTCAGTACACTGCAGACAAGACATGTTCCTTAGATCCAAGGGACAAATGTACAGCTTCAGTCCCTTTCATCCAACATGACTCCCATGTACCAGCCCCACCTGAGTTTCAGAAGGAATGAGGAGGTAAAAAGATCCTGAGGACCCCGACTCCCAGGCTCACCCGAAAGTTCCACCACAGTCCCAACAACAGGCCCGAGGGCAAGCTCCTTCGTGAGTTGGAGCAGCCCATGTTTTTGAGAGAGCAGAAGCTGGTTGTGTTTGGGGTCAGTGGCCTGCTCATGGGGTGGCCCGTGAGCGTAGTCAACTACGAGGTCCTGCAGCCATGCTCAGCAGAACAGGGGAGACAGCATGGCCCTGAGAGCAGAGAAGCCTCCTCTCCGAGCCTCTTACACACAGGAGTGGCAGAAGAGAGGACGCGGGGTGACGAGGCCAGCCCTGTCGGTGAGGAGAGACTCCACTTTTCCCTGGTCTGGAGGCAGGTCTGGTTCACTCCAACCTGGCGCATGCATCACGCTGAGTTCCACAAGCCCAACGCTGCCTCTGGGCTCTGTGACTCGGTACCCCAGGCCCAACGCAGGGATGTCCCACGCGCTCTGCTCAAGGCTACCAGGCACAGACTCCCCCTGGGTCCCGGCACCTCACTTCCTCTGGGGATTCTTCAACAGCAACTCGTCCCTTCACTCAGGTGCTAAGCCAGGTACTGGGGACGGAGAGCTGAGCTCTGCCATTTGAGATGACAGACGGGACAGACATGTGAGCAGAGCCAGGTGCAGCTACGGCAGAGCCACGGGCAGAGGGTGCGGAGGGCGAAAACGAGGGCGGGCTGAGGCCCCTCAGTGTTTAGGGTCACCACACACAGCCAGTTTGTCCTACATGGTCAATGTTAAGAACTGGACGTGAGCAGCTAGTTTTAAATGGAAAACAGTCCTGTACAATCCTACATCCAAGCCCAATGTACTGCCATTGGCTCTGCCCAGCCTGGTCCTTGGGCATGTGCGCGTGCCCTTGACGGCACTCCAGTCGTGGTCCCCGGGCCATCCCAGACCTCACCGCCAGCTGGCCCTCCGAGGCAGCCGCTGTGTTTATCCACGGGGACTTGGACAGCCGTACGCCGCTCCAGGCTCTCCGGGGCCACCCTTCACTGATCTGGGCCTGGAGGCGTTCCTGGGTTGTTGCTGTAGCTACAGACACCCTGCCAGCCACCCCTTGCGACTGCTGAGCCGTTCTCAGCTGTTTCTTTGGATCAAGCCCTCACAGTAGAAAGGGTGGGCTCAAGGCTGTCTCGTCATTCATTTACACATCCATTCACTTACCTGTCGGGTGCTATAGGACAGTGATGGGCATCCCAAGGGCTTGCATCCTAGCGGGGCCAAGGAAGGGGTGGGGCTCTATGCAGCATGTGGCTGAAAAGGGTGGTTTCCCAGGGTGGCCCATAAATCATAAAAGAATGGCACGGGATTGTGCCTGGGGAGGGCGGCAAGGGCTTGACGCTTCTTAACTGCTTTCTAACTCTGATTTAGCACCAATTTCTAGGATCTGGGCAGTGAGCACATGACAAGTCCATGATAACTTGGCCAGCACAAGCCAGAAGGCCCCATTTTGAAGCAACTTCTGCAGCCAGGGTAGAGGCAGGACAGACAGCATCCAGCCACGGCCCCAGCACTTGCAAACCCACCTGGCAGGCACCGCTCTCTCGGTGCTCTGCTGCAGCTCCTGGATCTCTTCCTGGGCCTGCTGGGGCTTCGTGAAGTGGCCCAGGAAGTTGAAGTCATCTTCTGCATACGGCCGGTGGACGGTGGGCGAATAGCGAAGACCCAGCTTCTGTAGAAACTCCTGGTAAGTGATGTGGCCTCTTCCTTCGGTGTCATAGCTTTAAAAGAAAAAGAAAAGCTCTCAACAGCCACCATGGAGGTGCGCTGGTGCGCAGGGCTGGACAGGAGTCCTGGGGGGAGTCCCTTCTGCCGCCTCACCACCCGCAGTGGCCCTGTGGGCAGCAGAAGCACAGTCTCAGCTCTAGCCCCCGACCTGCTCTGAAGCAGCACTCACCAGGGTCCCCAGGTCACATCAGAATGTAAAAGTCACTGCTCTATCCTTAGCAGAATTATTGCCAGTTGTCACCCACCCCAAGAGAAAGCCGTGTCCTGTCATACTGTGGGGGCACAGCAGTGGTCACAGAATATAATGCCGACCCCCTCCATACATTCAAAATGTTCACAGGGTACCTGCAGTAAAAGAAACTATGTGAGAAAATTAGCAGAAAATCCTTCAAAAAGTATATTCCGTCTTAAAACTTGAACAAATAAATGCCACTTGATTCAAGGATGGAAAAGTCCCTATCTTCTCCTGAGGAGACGCCAGTCACATGCACCCACAAGAGAGACTGCGGGGAAAGCAAGATAAGATGGGTGCTGCATGCCTTTAATGTCGTTTTCTATTATTGAGACTTTTCTGAATTATAATTCATTAAAGAGGCCTGATGGAGAGGTTTTTACCTCCCAATGTTATTCACATAGAATAGAATTACTTCAATTAAACATTTTAAGGCAAATTGTCAATTTTCCTTAAAGAAAAAGAAAGCATTTATTTCTACAGAAAGATCCTCATCTAATCCATAAAATGGTGCTTGCAGATGTGATTTTCCCCCTGATAAGCTCAGAGCTACGAGGAACAAGACGGCACAGCCCCTGGATCCCGTGAGCCAGCTCTTCCTCAGGACTCTGCTTGGGCACGTGCCTGCCTCGGCCTCCCTGGGGGGAGACTCCTGTGGGACAGCGGCAGAGCCCCACGGTCACTTGGACACACTGATCCCTAACAATGGAGAGAACGCATCGATTTTCCTAGTTCTCGTCCTCACGGGGTGGCGTGGCGGGCAGAGGAGGAGGTAAGAAGCTTCGGGCCTGCTTCCGCTCTGTGCAGATGTGCAGAGGAGACAGGAGTTGGGAGGCCGCCATCTTTGGGAAAGCCAGCAGGCCTGCCCCGAGGCTCCGTCCTCCTGTGGCCTACGCCCTCTGGCCATCCCCTGCCCCAGTTGGAGCAGTGCAGCTGGAAACTTTGAGACTAGCAGGTGCTGGCCGGCTTGGAGCCGCTGGCCAGGCTGACGGGCCCTGGGTACAGTCCTTCAGGGATCACCGTGGCCACTCCTGGTCCCTCGAGACCTCTCCCAGGCCTGTGCTTATCCAAACCCCTCCCTGCACCCCACAAGAGAACCACTCTGACTTTACTCGGGGTTTTGCTTCTAAAACGAAGCCCAGGAACCACCGGCAAAGGAGCTGGCAGAGCCTGTTTCTGAGGCAGATGGTGGCAATGACCCAGGCAGGGCCATCGAGGGCAGTGGCTCCAGCCAGGGCCGTCCTGCTTGCTGGTGCAGGTCAGCTGCTGGAAGGGCATCTCTCCTAATTGCGTCAGGACCATCACTGGCCTTGGGCCACCAGAGTGAGGTAACAGGGCAACTCTGTCGAGACCCCACTCCCCTCGGCAGGTGGTCCACGGCCGCCCCTCGACAGCCCCCATCTAGCAGTGTGCCTCTTCCAGAAACTCCTCTCTCCCTCTAGTTTAGTCTAGACACCATGATCCTGGACCCCCTGAGCTCCTCCAGCTGGCGAGGAGGGGTGGGTCAACGCACACGGGCACCAGCCAGGGTCGGAGACACCAAGAGCCCAGGGCTCTACCGCCTCCGCCTCCCTCTTCCTCCCAAGTGCAGGTCTGATTCCCTGTGGACTGCAGTTTCCTGGGGCCCCTGTCCTACTCTTCACCACTCAGGGGGCCCAGTGGCTCAGCTCTGCGTAAGCTGCGCTACCCTCCTGCCGCGGAACCAGGGGGAGGCCCCTCTCCTGCGGTGACCCACTCTGGCCGTGGTGCACTCCTGAGGGTGCAGCTCCCCGCTCTAAATCATGACACTTGAACTGAATGAAAAGGCACTTCTTAATTACTTCATTAATAAAGATCATAAACATTCTCTTCTCATCACGAGGAAACAGAAGACCAGATTGCACAATCGCAACTAAAATATTGTTATGAATGTGAATAATAAGAGAGTTAATTCAGCATACATAACCTCACCCTTCATTATATAATCCTTTGTGTAACATTAAAAAAAATCAACTTGCCTATAAAGGTTGAATTTTATAATGGTTCAGCAACAGATGTGCCAGGGAAAACGTACACATAACAGAGGCCCCATAAAACCCGCGTTTGCACACAGCAGCGGCCATTAATTTATGGTATAATCAGATTACTCTGCCCACTTATCGTACACACGGCAGTTCCCTCGTCCACACCATTTGGATGTTCACATGGGTTGTCTGCTTTGCTGAGAAAGCCTCAGTCCTTCACGCTCAGTTGCAGATGGTTTGTGTCATAAAGTTCAGAAGGAGCTTTGACCACCACTGCCACAGAGGTAAGGGGCAGTCAGAGGCGTGGGATATGGCCTGCTGGTGACCCAGTCATGCTGCAGAGGTGGACGTGGTACCTCGTGCAGCTGGGACATGAGGAATTCTCCCAGGCCCCCCCGTCTTAGAGATGGTCTCATAGCTCAAATAGGGTTTCTTCAGCATGGGAAGTGACCAACGCCCATGCTGGCCCTGTGGGCACATTCAGCAACCTTGGTCCATCACGGAAGGGTAGACACGGTCTGCTCCAGTCTCCATCCAGGGCCAAAATCCTTCCTCTATTCTCCCAACAAGTGGTGGTCTAGCTTCAGACAGAGCCATGCCGGAGATGGGAACCCCGCTCCCTCAGAGACTGCTAGAGCCCTGGACAGCTCGGACCTCTGGGATGTTCTCTGCCGAGCCAGGAGCCAGCCCCCTGGCAGCACGTCTGCAAGGACAGTCTCCTTCAGGCAGGCGCCTACTGCTCAACCCCTCTGGTCACGGCACATTGATCTCCCTTTGCTAAGCTAAGGAACCCATTCACTCAACTTCTTCCAACTTTTACCACCTCTAGGTTCACCCTTCCAGTGTCTGCCAGCAACTCACCCACTGAGTGTCACTCTGGACATGGCCTTGGCTGAGCAACAGGAATGGCCTCACTTCCTGTTAACTGAAAGCCCGAGTCCTCTCCTCACAAAGCTGCTGTCCACGGCTCTTCTTTTTACACCTGGATGCTGTCCCACCGTGTGCTCACTGTGGGTCACTGGTCCCTCACGTGTGAACGTGGAAGGACCTGACCACAGCCTCCGCGGGCCGCGTGGCTGGCTGGTCGCACACCTGGCAACCTGCGCTGACGTCCTGGGTCGCTGCCTGCTGTGGGGCCTCTCTGTGGTGCATTTTTGTGGCACCCTTCCTTCCTGCCACCAGGCACCCCAGGGAGACGGCCCTGGCCTGTTCCTTTCGGGCCCAGCCTGGCTCCCAGCTATGAGGGCGGCTGAGGAGGCAGCTCCAGCTGCCAGGACCACCCACGGCCAGCAGGCCCCGTCCGCGGCTCGGTCACTACCACAAACACTCTGCAGGGTGAGGAAGGAGCCAGGAGGAATGGAGGACGAGGACCCTGGAACTGAGGTCACGACAACATGCCGAAAAAGGGAAAAAGCACGGAGCCCCCTCCTCATCCCCAGGAGCGGAGTGGAGCCTGCAGTTGCTGCTGGTTTCCTCTTTCTTTGTGCTTTTCTGGATTTTCTTGTCTTCAGAAATGAGTAGGCAGTCTCACTGCAAACCAGGGTCCAGTCTGTGTTTTCATTTTGCTACCAATCTTTATGCTCCAGATGCCGGGCAGTCCAGAACCAGCCACTCATGGAGGGCCAGAGCCCAAGGCCTTGCGCCTCTCGGGGACAAGGTGCAGGGGCCGGCTCTCAGCAGAGCCTTGAGCTTGGGCCGCTCGGCTCGGCCGCCATCTGCACAGGCCGCAGCCTGGGAGCACCCACTGTCCCCGCACAGCCTCTTTTCTGGGCTCCTGAAGGCCGATCCTCGCCTCCTGCATCTCTGGCCAGCTCCTTCCTTCCAGCCCCCTGGCACAAGCCCACACAGCCACAGCCTCCTCCTGCTTGGACCGTGACCACTCCTCACTCACCTCTGGCCCTGAGACTTGGCTCCTGCCAGTCACCCCTCCCTGCAGCCAGGTGATCTTCTAGAAAGTGGCCTGTCCAGCCTGTTTTCCTGTTAAGTGCCTGGCCTTCAGGACCAGGTCCCCTCTGTCTTGGCGTCATGATGCCTTTAGCTGCTGTGCAGGCCACTCCTCTCTGAGGGTCCCTTGCTGTCCTTGTGGCTGCCCAGTTGGTCAGCAGTCGCACTGTGACCCTCCCTTGCTCTCCAGGAGGGTGTTCGCCAGGTGGTCCCTGGCCTGGCTTGTCCCTCCCCACGTCCTCTGTGCCACCCCCAGTAGCTCCAGGAGGTCGGCCTGGTGGGGGAGGCAGAGCTGTGGGTTCCCAGTGCCGACCCACTAGGGCAATGGCCGTGGCTCCTGTTAGGCCCCAGGTTGAGGTTCCCATTTGCCTTGGCAGCATCGGTGGACCTGGCTGGGCCGGGCCGTGGGGTGACGCAGGGTGGAGGCAGGAGACACGCTGCTGCCCTCTGGGCTCCACTCAGCAGCCCCTGGTCCCTGATGACACCACATTCCCCTCAGACTTGCAGCCCGTCCCGCCTGCACCCTCATTCGCTGTAGGAACGTCACTTTGCATTTTCCCCCTGGACACTGAGGACTGTGCTCCTGGACCTCCCTCTGCCTGGACGCTCCTCCTCATGTGGCAGAGGCCACTCTGAGTTCCCCTGTCTCTGTCGCCTCTTCCCTTGGAAACACGTGCAGACCGCCAGTCCCAGCCTTCCCTCAGACAGGTGCAGCCCTGTCAGTGGGTCCGGCCAACAGCTTGGGGCAGAGTGATGGCCACCTCTCCAGCCCCAGCCTCTCCATGTTGGCCGCGTTCTGCTCTCACTCCCTCCCCTCTCTGCAGGCCAGGAACACGGGCTCCAGGCCCGGGGGTGGCACTGGCTCCTGATGATCCTGAGGGGGAGCACCATCACCCACCCTGACCCCACACCAGGCCACAACACCATCTGGGGAGCCGCAGAGATGGCAGTCAATAGCCTGCCCTGGCCAATGTCACTCAACTACCCAGCTTAAAGCCACTTACGAATTTCACTTTGACAAGACAAAGAGTGATGGTGATAGATGGCGGGGACAGCTACACACAGTCATGACTCACTGAATGCCACAGAGCTGTATGCTTTCAAATGCTCAAGATGCATGGACCAGGTGTGGTGGCCATGCCCGTAATCCCAGTGACTTGTGAGGCTGAGGCAGGAGGACCTGAGAAACTTAGTGAGACCATCTCTCAAAACAATAATGAAAATAAAAAGGGTTAGGGATGTGGTTCAGTGGTAAAGTGTGTCTGGATTCAAGTCCCAGTGGCAGAGGAATAATAATAATAATAATAATAATAATAATAATTTTTATATTGTGCGTATTTTAGCACAAAAAAATGGAAGGGGGCAGTGGTTAACAAAATTCGAAATCAATACAAACTTGAGTTTTGAAATGTAGACACAGCATGATATACTGCTTAGGAATAGTTCATCTAATGAAATAAAATTAAATAATTAAATAATAGGTGCTTTAATTTGCAAACACTTCCTGGGAACTGCCTTACTGAGTGGAAAACAAGCCCCTGGGCGGGACTGAGAGGCATACCTGCGGCTGACAGAGCCTTGGCCCTGCAGTGAGGGGGGTCCCTGAGGGAAGGGCAGGAGGAGGGAAGGGGCACCACAACCGGCTTCAAGGCTCCCAGGTTCCTTTCTCGCGCCCCACCCTGTGCCCTGCTGCTATGAACCTCTCACTGCTCAGCTAACTGATTTGCTATCTGAAAAGTAAAGATCCTGAAGTACTCGGCTTGGAGACCTGGCGCAGCACCCTCATCCCCAGGGCTGTCATCCATCCCTGGGGACATGGCACGGGGTCTCCAAGTGAACCTCTTAAAACCAGGTGACACTGTTGAGAGGAAACTTCTGCTCTTCATCCATCTTGGTCTCACCCACCCAGCCACCCAGCAAAGAGATGGGGGTTACCCAGCCCAGCCTGGTGGCATCCCCAGGTGGTAGGGAGGAGAGTGAGGACCAGAGAAGTCAAGTAACTTGAGAAGGGCCACACAGCTGGAAGTGGGGTAGAGGTCACACCCCACACTGGCTGTAGAACAGTCACCCTTAACCACTCAGCATCTTGATGCGAGGCCAGGCCGACAATGGTGGACATTATTCTAACCACAGCCAGTTTTCAAAACAAGGTGAAAAATTTATATTTCATGATGATGTTTGTAGCGTCTAAGAAACCTCAGCCTAACGACACAGTGTCCACCTCCAAGGAATGGCCAAGGCTCCGTCCCCTCTGGAGAGGCACATGTGTGTGCTGTCACTTTCCAGATGGGACACATGGACTCCTGCGCCTCTTGCTCCCAAGACTGGCACCATGGGAGCTCGGGGCGCTCACGGGCCCCTGATGGTGGTGGCACTGTCCAAGGCCCACGCCTGAACCAGCGCAGCCCTGGATGGGTTCCTGACCCTTGCCCTAGACCACAGCTCTGAGCTGTCACAGCCACACTGAGTGTCGCTGCCAGTGCTCAGTCAATGACACCCAGAAACCATGACGGTGAGGGGACTGGCCTTCCTTCCCCTTAGGCCCGGGTCCTGGGCCACTGCCCAGGTTGGGCAGTCTCCACTCAGAATGTCCTCCATCTCCATCTTGACCTTGAACGCTGTCTCAAGGTCGTCTCTGTCATCATGCTGCCCAACCCTCCAGGGCTTTTAGCGTCCACCACCTGACCTGCTCTCTGCCAGGGTGGGATCTTTTAAAACTAAGGATTTGTGATAATTCAAGCTGCTTTTCCAGGCTAGACACAAGCCACTGCCTAGTTCCAAACTCAGCCACACTCAGCCTCCACTGTGAGCAGGTGAGAGCTAAACCATGACAGGAACCGCTTTGTGTACCTGCGTCCCGAGCGGATGTGTGACACCGGTACATCCCGGAGGAACACCAGTGGCAACTAACAAATACTGAAGGAGGAAGTGATTCAAAGATGGATCCGAAACTGAGAAATAGCCACATTGTTGGGGCGCTGGGAACTTAGCCGTCTACACAGGGAGCACCGAAACAGGAGCCTGGTCCCCAGACAGCTACATCTAAAATACATTCTGACAAATAGCACTACATTAGATACTATTCCCAGTTTAGGGGACCTTTGGGAAACCACTCCAAGTTTTCAAAAGTTTGGTTATTTTCTTCTAACAAATTACTTATCCATAAAACAGCTTTGCAACTTGGTTTCCATCTCTGGGCTACAGGGAGCCACTTGTTCCCTTACCACTGCCTGTAGCTCAGGGCGTGGTGCGGGAGGAAGTCTTCGGACAGGACTTACTTCACTAAATGGTGACAGTATGGGCTTGAACTCCCGGGACCCTGGGCCCGCAGACCTGTGAGTCCAGCAGTGCTGGTTGGGGTACTCCGGCTCTTCCCAATCCTGAAGACTGGCCTGGCCACAGCTCTTTCCATGGTAAATGAGGATCAAGGAGACGGACACAGGACCAGAGACCCCCCTCCCCTTCCTCTGGAGAAATGAGGAATTTGTAAGGAGCTTGTTGTAGCAAGTGAGCCCAGACGTCAGACGAAACCGCCAGCCTTCAGGTACCGCTTACCTTTGCCAAAGCTTCTCAAATTCTCTGGGTGTGAGGGGAATATCAAAGCCATAGAGTGCATTCTTTATGTCCCTGCGTCGAAGAATGCCGTTGCCCTCGTTGTCAGTTTCTATAAAATTCTGCAAACATTAGAAGATGGTGTTTAGGAACGTAAAATGTGCAGGATGACTTAGAGGACTCTCAGTGATCGATATGTGGGACAATCTGAGGTGGCTTTCTTCCCATCCACCTGAACACCTTTTAATCTAAGTTTCAGGGCCTCACTGATCCCCTGGAGAAGGTGGGAGAAACCAGGAACAAGGCTGATGGGCACAAGAGGGCTGTTTCTGGGTGAGTGAATGGTCTCCGTCGCAAGACCTGGAATCTTGTTCAGATCAACCTCTTGGGTCCATAGACTATTGGAAATAAAGGTCAACCAGGTCCTGGGAAAGGAGACCAAGGTCATGACCTCAGCCATGCAGCCCGGGGACTAAATCTGTGAATGGTATGTAAGACCTCCACGTAGAAGAGGCTGAAGCTTTCCTGAAAGGTATTAAAGAGGGTCAAAATAAGTGGAAATACACTATGTTCCTGAATTAGAAGACTCCAAAATAGGAAAGAGGCCATTTTCTCCAAACATCCCAAGAGATTTTTTTTTTTAATAGACTATGTCAAACTGATTGAAGGATGAGTCAAAGGAATGCCCACCAGTTAACTAAGATGCACCAATAAGTTACAGCAACCATGAAGATGTGGTGTGGGGCTGGGATGGACGAACTGACCAACAGAACAGAGCAAGGCACCCAGTGGGCATGGGGTAAGATAGTGGGGAAGACAGGCTACAAGGAAATGAGGGACACCGGGAAGGTCATTCCCAAGACATGAAATGGGTCCAGGCCTCATAGCACATCTGAGTGTCCAGTCCAGATCTCAGGAGCTCAGTGAGAAGCCAATCAGGTGAGTACCCAGGGGAGACGTGAGAGCACATCGTCATGCCTGCAGGGGTGGGAGACAGGACTTCTTACACAAGACCCACAGAGAAAGGTTAATAAATGTGACCACATTAAAAATACATTTGTCAAAGGACACCAGATAAAAAGCATAAAAACAGGGCACAGACTAGGAGAGGACATTTGCATCAGAGCTCACTTAGGGAAGAGGATTGACCAGGGCCAGGGCGTGGCTCAGTAGCAGTGTTCATCCAGCACATGCGAGGCCCTGGGTTCCACCTCCTACACCACACACACACACACACACACACACACGAGTGTCCAGGTCACCAGTGGGCATGAGGTAAGGCAGTGGGGGAAGATAAGATATCGCCCAATAAGAAAGAATATAGCTTAGCGTGAAGACTATAAAAACTCTCGAACAAGCACTTTGCAAAAAAGAAAACCTGATTAATGAATACACAAATGAAAAGATGCTCAACCTCATTAATAACCAATAAAATGCTAATGAAAACTGCAATCAAATACTATTACACATCCACTAGAGTGGAAAATATCAAGTCTGAAGGCACCAAGGGCTACAATAAAGGGTCAAGTCTGTGTGATAGAGCTGTGGGGTCCACAGGGCCAAACGTATTCACTGTCTGGCCCCTCACAGAAAAAGTGTGCTGACTTCTGGCCTAAGATAATGACAGGATTCCTTTCCTATGCCTGGACAGTGGGCCAATGGTGACCACTTTAAATTTATTTGAATTACAAGCATTTTATATATTCCACAGTAGAGTCACAAATCAAAAGACAAACTTTAAAAAAATTAAATCAAGAGAATTTCAAATCCCTTTAAAAACACACAGCAGGTCTGAAACATAAAAATCTTGGAAGTCACCTATCTGTCCCAATGACTTGTAAAAATCTGAGCAAATTGAAAAATCAACAACTCTTTTTAGGTTTATAAGAGAAGTGAGGTCATGGGTCAAACCATGGCCCCCAACTGCAGAGACAGATGGGGGTTCAGAGAGTCACCACTCGCTGCACCAGATGATCATGAGCACAAACCTCCACAAAATCAGGGGGACAGGATCAGAAAGAAGATCCCCTGGTCACTCCTAGACCAGCACCACACTAATACCACACCAGACAAGGCCTACAAGGAAAGAAAACCACACACTAATGTCACTTCACATAGAAGTAAGAATCCTCAAGAAAATATCAGCAATGGCAATATGTAAATCAGTGGATATGTAACCGATGTGATTCTGCAATCTGTATACGGGGTAAAAATGGGAGTTCATAACCCACTTGAATCAAAGTGTGAAATATGATATGTCAAGAACTATGTAATGTTTTGAACAACCAACAATAAAAATTAAAAAAAAAAAGCTTAAGGAGGGAATGTTCGTTAAATAGTGACACTCAACAATAAGTGCTCAACAATCTTGCTCAATAATATCCTTTCTCTTCTTACCACTTAATTAAAACAAAAAACAAAAAAACACCTCAGCTTGGCATCTAAGGTCTTTACTGTGCCTCCCCCATTTTCACGTAATAAACCCTTAAAATAATCGCTCTGGGAATAGTTTTGGAAAAAAAAAAAAGAAAATATCAGCAAACTGAGTCCAACAATTATAAAGTTACAGAGTGTGAGCTAGTGGTTTAACCTGGAGTGCAAGGATGGTTCAACACCTGAAAGTCCACTCATGTAATCCCTCCCACAATGGAGAAAAGGAGAGAAATCACATGGTCCTGCCATAGATAAAGAAAAAGCTCTTGGTGATGGAAGACACCTATGGAACAGCAGCAGACAGCACCACACTTAATGACGGGAAACTGGAAGCTTTGCCACCAAGATCAGGACTGAGATGAGGATGTCCCCTGTCACCACTGCTTTTTAACACTGTATTGCAAGTCCTAGCTAAGACAGTGAGATAAAATAAATTAAAGGTACACAGATTGAGAAGGAAGAGCTGACACTGTTCACAGATGACATGACTGTCTATGTGGCAGATACAAAAGAATTGACAAAAAGAGACCTCCTGTAACTCATGAGCAATGAACCAATGTTGCCCAATACAAGGTTAATATACAAAAGTCAGTCACTTTCCCAAATAGCAGCAATGAGCAACTGGAATTGGAGATTAAAATACAATACTCTTTACATTAGGACCCCCAAGAATGAGATATTTAGCTAAAAATTGACCAAAATACGTACAAGATCTGTATGAAAGAAATCAGAGAACTAAATAAATGGAGAGATGCTCCTATGGATGGGAAGTCTCGATTTCATCAAGTCAGTTCCTCCCAACTTGATCCAGAGGTTCAATACAGTCCAATTAAAACCCCAGGAAGACATGGATAAAGAACTGACTTAGGGTTCATATGGAGAGGCAACAGACCCAGGATAGCCCATGCAACGCTGAAGCGGAAGACCAGAGATGGAGCAGTGACCTGTCCAACCTGGAGGTGTGCTGCAGAGCTGCAGGCGTCAGGACAGTGTGGTGTCGCAGAAGGACAAAGTGGTCCTGGAACAGGATGGAGGCCTGGGAGCAGACCCTCATAAAAACCATCCACCAGTCCTTGGCAAAGGGGCAAAGGCACAACGACGGAGAAAAGCGCTTCCCAGCAAGCAGTCCGGAACAACAGGACAGCCCAGGCCTTCCACCCCCCACAAGAGACGGCTTAGATGGGGTCACGGGCCTAACTGTAAAGCCCCAAATTAAAACACCTAAGAAATAACAGATGAAAAATATCAGAGAAAACCTGAGTGATAGGGGTTTGGCAGTAACTTTCAGAAAAATGTAATACATGAAGAATTGATGAGTCAGACTTCTCTAGAATTAAAGACTCTGCTCAGTGAAAGACACTGCCAAGAAACAAAAACCAAACCACACCCTGGGAGGAAGAATTTGGAACAGACCTTATCTAAGACAGGACTATTATCCAGAACAATTCAACTTACAAAAGGGCTAAGCCCTGTTACGGTTTGGATGTGAGGTGTCCCCCAAAAGCTCAAGTGTGAGTCAGTGCATGAAGGGTCAGAGGAGACGTGATTGGGTTGTAAAAGCTTGTAAGAGCCTTACCCCAATCAGGGAGTTAATCCCCTGATAGGATTAACTGGGTGATAACTGAAGTGGTGGGTGTGGCTGGAGGAGGTGGGAACTGAGGCGTGGCTTTGGGGTATACAGTTGTATCTGGAGAGTGGAGACCTCCTTCTCTGCTTCTTGATCACCATGAGCTGCTTCCCTCTGCCACACTCTCCCACCATGATGCTCAGCCTCACCTCCAGCCCCCAGGAACGGAGCTGGCCTTCTGTGAACTAAGACCTCTGAAACCGTGAGCCCTCAAACCTCTCCTCCTCTGTGATGGTGCTGGTTGGGTCCTTTACTCACAGTGGCGAAATAGCTGACTAAAACAAGACCTTTACAAACAGCTCACTGGAAAGACACGATAGATGACAAATAAGCACATGAAAAGATGCTCTACCTCACATGTCATCAAGGAAACGGAAATTCAAACAACAATAAGGTGCCACCTCATGCCTGTTAGAAGCCCTTATCCAGAACATGACCACACAGACCAACAGGGAGTTGGGGGAGGGAGGTGTTTCAGGGACGAGGTGACCCAGCTGCTGGCCACACCAGCAGCCTGCTCACTGATTTGTGCTGTGAATAATCTGCTTTATTGCTCATGGTGATCAACTCTACTGGTTTGTGAGGACCACGAGGCAAGGATCAGACTGATCTTGGTTAGCACTGAGTCTGGTGCAAAGTCAGTCAGTATGTGCTGACTAAATCAGAGCATGGAAGGGCGAGGCTGGGCAGGTCCCTGGGGTTGGTTGTCAGAGTCCCTGGGCTCCACAGGACAGCAGCAGCAGCACCTGGGGCAGAAGGCTGGTCTGTTCTGCGTAACAGGCAGACTATAGGGAGAGGAAGAGGAGCCGCAGTGTGTGTGAGGGAAAGGTGGCTTCCGAGAAAGGGGGCTCAGGACTGCACGAGCTGGCGGAAGGTGGGGAAGACGGAGCCTGGCAGCGTGTCCCCCTCTTCCCCAGCTGGTACACACTGGGTGTCTAGCCTAGATCCTGCTCCATGCTCCTGGGTCCACAAGGCAGCTCCAAAAGCTGGCTGGCTCAGTGGGCCATGCAGAGCTTTGTTCTGGAACTAGGTGGCCTGGCCAGCAGCATAGCCAGTCCATCCATTGAGGACAGGGTCTAGGAGAGGCGGTCCTGGTCATGTGAGGGACATAATGGACAGAACTTCATATTGGGCGCAGGCCCAGAAAGAGCAGACAGAAGGAAAACTAGAAGATGAAACGAATTGGAGACTTGGTCAAGATGATGTGAAAGTACTTTCATCGTGCAGTTTTAAAATACTTTTGAGAGTGAAGTTCCTGTGTCCTTGTGCCACATAAAATGGTGATTCCACGTCCTCTGTTTCAGAATGAACCTAGTTTTGTCCATTCCATTCTCGAATCCTGTAGGTAGAGCTAGCTGTCACTGTCACTGCCAGATACACATCCTCAACTCAACGTCATAACCACAATCTGTGCGACTGTCATAGAGGCGTTTGCCCTATACATGATTCCTATAATTTTGGCAAGATAGGAAGAGAGAGCTCTTTAAAGTGTATGTTTATAATTGTGCAAAATTAGGTATGACAGCTTCTCATACTTTTCATTTAAATTTTTAATTCTGATCAAGCCTGAAATAACACCATGAATTTCCCCGATGTAACTCCTACAATTACTCACCTTCCTAAGTGTCAGTTGACCTTGAAAGTGAGAATTTAGTTTAGAAACATCTCAAAGACTCAAGATGGCGCCCACCACTCGTCTACTTCTCCCCGAGGCAGAACCAGAACAGCAGCACTGAGGGCCACGCCTGGGGCTTGGCAGACGTCAGGCAAAGGAACTGCACCTACCGCAGCCACCACCTAGTCCTGCTCCAACTTTGGCAGATACCTCAATTTAAACAATGGGGGGACAAAAGCCCCCAACCAGTGATCTGTCCCTAGGTGGACACAGCTAGGAGTATCTGACATCCTGCTCCTAGATAGTCACCCTCACATTAACAGCAGAGAGAAAAACACAACCGTTGTGGACATCAGATAATGTTGAGGGTCCTTGACATTAGTCCCTCCCACCCCCTGCCAGATGGCACATCACTGTCAAGATCGGACGTGAGTGCCACCGAGGGGGAGCTGTGATCCCAGCCCTAGCTTTCCACATAAAACACCAGAACTATTCCTGCGTCTACAGAGGCCCCAAACTGCAGGTTCTTTAATCACAAGTGGAAAAACCAGCATTGGAATCTCCTTTAAGTAACACAGTCAGTATCAACAGTGTCCATGCAAACCCTAGCACCTGACAGGAGGAGAAACCACAGAGGGCGCATCCCAAACACTCTTCTATGTCACACCTGCCCGAATTACCAGAGGGACCCCACTCTTGTGGTACTCTAATGCGGTTCACATTGTGTCGAAACCCACCCGTCACAGCCACAGGAGCCATAGGGAGATTACACTGTAATTGGAATCAATTCAATCCTACACGACAAACGACACCCCAAGACACAGTGTCAAGGGAAGGCCCTTGCATAAAAATGGAGAGAGATCCATCCCAAAGATGCATAAATAGCACAGAAACTCAAGAAATATGAAAAAACAAGGCACTATGACTCCTAAAGTTCATTTTTCTGCAATAACAGATTCCATAGACATAGAAGTGAATGAAGTGCTGGAAAAAGAATAGTTTTTAAAAAGATTATTGAATTCTAAGAGAATACAGGTAAACACTTGAATGAATTAAGGAAGATGATGCAGGATATGAATGAGAAATTCAGTAAAAAAGATAGAAATTTTGAAAAAGAACCAAATAAATCTTGTAAATCAAAAGCTTAATAAGCCAGATGAAAAACTCAGTTGAAAGCTTCCCAACCGACCAGGTCAAGCAAAAGAAAGAATATCAGAGCTTAAAGACAATTGTGATGAAATATTACATTCATACAAAAATAAAGGGGAAAAAAAGAAACAATGAGTGACACAGACTCAATGGGAACACCATAAAAGACACAATATTTCATAAATGGCATACAGACTGAAGGCACAGAAAACCTAGTCCATGACATAATAGAGGAAAATCACCCAAATCTTGGGAAAGACATGGACATTGAAGTACAGGAGGCATTCAGAACTCCAAATGGACATGGCAGAAAAGAACCTGTCCACAAGATATTAAATTGCCATGTTAATTGATAGGACAGAGAAAGAATATTAAAATCTGTAGGAGAGCACCAAGTCACATTCAAAGGCAGACCCATGAGACCAACAGAAGATTTCTCATTGGAGATCCCGAAGGCCAGGAGAGCATGGAATGATCTATTTCAGTCCTGAAAGAAAATGACCACCAACCAAGATTGCCCTACTCAGAACTGAAGGAGAAGTAGACGTCCAAGAGAAGCATGAACTAAGGAATCCATGGCCACCAGACCAGCACTAGGAAGACGCCCAGGAGAGGAAGGATGATCGTCACAGCTCATGAGACAGTAGACCTCACTGAAGAGTAGGCCTGCAAGTGAAAACCAGGGAATCATCAAACAGGAACAACGCAGACGCCACCAAACTCACCAAGAATGTTCAAAACAACCAGAAGAAACAAGAAAAGTTCGGGAACAACACAGACCTTTCGATAATAACCGAACGCAAATGGTCTCAAACTCCAGTTCAAAGACTCAGGCTGAATGGATCATAAAACAAGGCACATCAATAGGCGCTGCAGAGAGACTCGCCTCACTGCAGACGGACACAGACTGAAAGTGAAAGGAGATAACACTCCATGCAAATGAAATCCCAAGTGAGCAGGGACAGCCAGGCTTGTCTCTGACAAAACAGCCTCCAAGACAAAAATGGGAAGAGACAAAAAGGTCAGGAACATCAACCGGGAAAAGTTCATCAAGAAAATCTAAGGATCCTAAATATATGTGCCGTGACTGCCAGACGTCGACTCTGACAAGGGAGAAGAGCAGGCCCAAATCTGATAATAGTGGGAGACCTCAATACTTCACTCCCACCAATAGACAAAAAATTAGCAAAGAAGCATCAGTTACATTGAACTGTAGATCAGAGGACTTGACAGACATGTTACAGGACTAACAGAATGTTTCATCTAACAGCTTCAGAATATACGTACTTTTAATTAGCATATGGAACTTTTTCCAAAATAGACTATATTTCAGACTACAAAACAAGTCCAATAAATTCAAAAACTGAAATAATTGATTGCATCTTATCTGATCACAATAGAATTAAATTAGAAATCAACAGCCAGAGAAATTTCAGAAATTATACAGGGAGATTAGACCACACACTACTAACTGAACAGGTCACTGAAGAAGTGGGGGGAATTCAAGATTCCTTTAAACAATAGAAATGGGAGCACAACATATCAGAACTTCTAGGACACAGAGAAAAAGCCCTACGATGGAAGTTTATAGCAATGAGTGCCTATAACAAAAAAATATCTCAAGTAAACAATTTAACAATGCATCCCGAGGTCTCAGAAAAACAAGAACAAATCAAACCCCAAATCAGTAGAAGGAAAGAAATAATAAAAATTAGATCAGAAATAAGTGAAATAGAGACTGAAAAAACAGTACAAGGGAGCAACAAATCAGAGGTGGTTCTTTGAAAATAAAATTGACAAAACTTTAGTGAAACTAACCAAAAGAAAGATAGAGAAAACTCATATAAATAAAATTAGAGCTGAAAGGGGCTGGGGCTGTAGCCCCGTGGCAGAGCCTTGCCTGGCATGTGGGTTTGATCCTTTGCATTGTATGAAAATAAACAAATAAAATAGAGGCATGCTGTCATTCATCTACAGCTACAAAATATTTTTTTAGAAAAATTAGAACTGGGGCTGGGGATGTGGCTCAAGTGGTAGCGCGCTCGCCTGGCATGTGTGCGGCCCGGGTTCGGTCCTCAGCACCACATACAAAGATGTTGTGTCTGCCAAAAACTAAAAAATAAATATTAAAAAATTTCTCTCTCTCTCTCTCTCTCTCTCTCTCTCTCTTTAAAAAAATAAAATAAAAAATTAAAAAAATGAAAATTAGAACTGAAAAAGGTGACATTACAGCTGATGGCACTGAAAGTAAATAAAAAAGGATTGTTAGGGAATATTTTGAAAAACAATCTATGCCAATAAATAAAAAAAAGGTCTGGATCCTATGGGCTACCAAAATTGAACAAAGAGGATATAATAAACCAAATAGATAAATAACAAGTACTGAGATTGAAACAGTAACAAAAAGTTCTCACAAAAAAGAAAAGGCTAGGACTGAATTTATTCATGGCTGAATTTTACCAGACTTTTAAAGAAGAATTATCACCAGTGCTCTTCAAACTATTTCATAAGTTAGAAACAGAATGGACCCTTCCAAAGTCATTCTACTAAGTCAGTATTACCCTGCTAACAAGCCCTGATAAAGACACAACAAAAGAAGGACACTATAGATTGATATCCCTGATAGCATGGATGCCAAAATTCCCAATAAAATACTCGCAAATCAAACTCATTAGCACATTAAAAAGATCCCACACCATGATTAAGTTGGTTTCATTTCAGGGATGCAAGGATGGTTTGACACGTGCAAATCAATGAACATAATATAGCACATAAAAGGAACTAAAGATAAAAAAAATCACATGGTCATCTCAATAGATGCAGGAAAAGCCTTTGACATGATAAAATCCCTGAATAAATTACGTATAAAAAATCATACCTTAACATAATAAAGATAAACCCATAGCCAAAACAATACTGAATGAGCATTTCAGACTGAAAGCATTTCTTCTAAGATCAGGAACGAGACAAGGGTGCTCATCTCACAATTCTTATTCAATACAGTACTAGAAATTTTAGCTTAAGCAATTAAGCAAGTGAAAGAAATAAAAGGGATACAAGCAGGAAAGACAGAGTCAAATTATTCCTGTTTTCTGGTGATATGGTTCTTTGTATGGAAAAAAATTCTAAAACTATAACAAAAGACTTTTAGAACTGATATGTAAATTCAGGAAAGTAGCAGGATACAAAAATCAACATATAAAAATAATAAGTTTTTCTATATAACCAATAATAAATTTGCTAAGAAAGAAATCAGTAATGTAATTTTGTTCACAATGGACCCCCCCAAACACACACACACACACACACACACACACACACCCCTAAGTAATAAACCTAACTAAAGATGTGAAAGACCTGTACATTGAAAATTACAAAACAAAGAAGAAAGAAACTGAAGACACTAGAAGGTGGAATGATAGCCCATGTTCATGGATTGGGGGAATTAGTATTGCTAAGATCACCACACTACCCAGGTGATCTATAGATCCAAAGTAGTCTCCCATCTAAGTACCAATGACATGAACTAGGAAAAAACCAAAAACTAAAATTCATGTGGAATCACAAAAGACCCCGAATAGCCATAGTAATCCTGAGCCCAAAGAGTAGTGCTGAAGGCATCACATACTTGATTTCAAAACATACTGCAGAACCCTTGTAACAAAAACAGCATGGTGCTGGCCTGAAAATAGGTGTGGAGACTAATGGAATGAAATAGAGGACCAGAAATAAATACATGCATCTTCAGTCAAATGATTCTTGACAAAGGTGCCCAAACCTACACTGGATAAAGAACAGCCTCTTCAGCAAATGGTGCTGGGAAAACTGGATATCCTCGTGGGAAAGACCGAAACTCTCCCTCTCACCGTGGATCAAACACCTTAATATAAGATGCGGAAATCTGAAACTACTAGAAGAAAACACAGGACACTTCAAAATCTCAGTATAGGCACTGGTTTCCTGGATGGGACTTCAATAGCTCAAGAAGCAAAAGCAGGAATTGAGAAATGGGCTGACATCCGATATAAAATCTTCTGCACAGCAAAGGAGACAGTCAGCAGAGTGAAGAGAGCGCCTGTAGACCAGGGAAGATCTGTGCCTGCTCTCATCTGACAGAGAAGTAATATCCAGAATATATAAAGAACTCAAAAATCAGGCAGGCGTGGCGCACACACCTGTAATCCCAGTGAATCAGGAGGCTGATGCAGGAGGATGGTGAGTTCAAAGCCAGCTTCAGCAACTTAGTGAGGCCCTAAGCAACTCAGCGAGAGTCTGTCTCTAAAAAATATATAAAAAGGGCTGGGGATGTGGCTCAGTGGGTAAGCGCCCCTGGGTTTAATCCTCAGTACCAAGAACAAAATAACCAAAATCAACACCAACAAAAACCTCCAAAACTTAACAAAAATAAGAATAATCCAGTGAAAAAATAGGAGAATGTCCTGAGTAGATTCTTCTCAAAAGACACACAAGTGAATAATAAATAAAAAAAAATTTTCAATATCTTTAGCTATCAGGGAAATGCAAATCAAAACTACACAGAGATTCCATCTCACCACAGTTAGGATGGCCATTACAAACAAACAAATAAACCAAAACTAGGGGATGCTGGATGCTGGATGTGGAGGAAGAATCCTTTTACCCTGTTGTTGGGAATGTAAATTAGTACGACCACTACGGAAAACAGTGTGGCATTTCCTCAAAAACAAACATAGCCACCAAATGATCCAGCTGGACTTCCCTGGGTCTACAGCCAAAGGAAATGAAGTCAGCATACAAAATGGTGCATGCATTTCCACATCTATTGCAGCACCGTTCACAAGAGGCAAGGAGTGGAGTCAGCCCAGGTGCCATCAACAGATATGGATAAAAATATGCTTTATGTACACAGTGGAGTACTATTCAGCCATTAAGAAGAATGAAATTGTAACATTTACAGGAAAAGGAATGGAACCAGAGGATATCAGGTAAAGCAAAACACATGCAGAAATACAAGTACTGCTTGTTTTCACTCCCGTGTGAGGATAAAGATAAATAAAAATTAAACCCACAATGAGCAAAACACAAAGATGACCTCAAAGTAAAAAAGGGACTACTTGGGACTATGAATGGGGCTGGTGGGAGGGTGGAGACAGGGGCAGGTGAGAGGGTGGAGACAGGGGCAGGTGAAGGGAGGGCAGGGAGGGCGGCATGACCAAGGCCCTGTACCTGCCTGTGTGGAAATGTCCCTGCGGAACCCGTTAACGGGTACGACTGATGCATGTTGATAATGGTAACAAAGAACACAAGAGCCAACAATCGGCCCACGAAGCTGTCCCCGTCTCAGTCTCAGTGGCTGACTCCAAACAGCCTGGCTCCCAGCAGCCCTGACACTGGGATCCATTTTCTTCCTTTTAAGGGAACAGTCGTCTTCTTACCTTAGACAAATCTGCCCATCTGTTTTTCGCTTTGATAACAAGATACTGATGAGCCTGTTCGCAGGCTAGTTCAGAATCCGCAACTTTCTGTTTGGTTCTTGAAAGAAAAAAAATAATAAATAACTGTGTTTAAATTTAATGGGCTCATGAATCTCCTGAGGGGTTCTCCTACCCCCTATCTGTTTCAAAGACACCATTAAAGTCTGTTATTTCACATCTGGTCTAACTTAATTCTTAAAATACAGTCGCATTTCCCCAGCTGCATGGTAGGGAAGTCTTCTTAAATTTTCTAAGTCCTTGTTTATTTTCAGATAAATGCTATTCAACTTTTTTTTTTTCCTCTTCCCAGAGCACAAAACAAACAGGGCTCATTTCTTCTCGGGGAAGGAGGGAGCACCACACAACATTGAGTGTCTTAGGAGGAAAATAACCAAAACCTTTTCTTGTTTGTTTTTTGTTGTTTTTTTCTGGAATTTGCAAGTTGGAGGGAGAACGCTGTCAAAGCGGACAGAGGGGCCCGACCCGGATCGCGGCCTGGGCTCCGGCCTCGGCTGACTTCGCGGGGCAGGCTTCAGGACTCAGCGCCATCCAAACGCCTGCTCCTGTACTCACACAATGATGCTGTCTGCCTCACCTGGCCCCCGGGCCTGCCTGGATAGGTGGCCTGAGGAACCTGGGTGTCCTTGAGTAGTCCTCCCACTAAAGCCAATCGGGGGGCCCGAAGGTCCTGAGATCTGGGAGCGCACCTGGGTCTGCACTGGGCTCCGGCTGGCTCCCGCCCCCGGGGCCTCCCTTTGGCTCCCTCCTGAGGCCCCTGACCGCCGTGCTGCTCCCCACAGCGCTGGACCTCACCTGCTTTTCTGCGCCATCTCTCCAACTGCCTACCGGACCCCGCAGCCACGGAATTCAAGGGTTCCCCACCCCTGCTTCACCCCCGGAGCTGGGGAAGGTCGCGGGGCCTTGTCACACTTTTGCTGACAGGAACTTGAAGTCCTAGTGATGTCCTGCCTTCACTTCTCCACCTCCCCAGGGCCTGCTGCGCCCAGGTGCTCACCTGGACCTCCCCAGGGGGCTGTCTCGAAGCCCCCGGGGCACCGCTGCCTTGGCAAGCCAGGGCCTCGCACCTCTCACCCACCAAGCACTCGGCCAAGAGCCCCGCAGCTCCCGGGCCACACGGATCCGCTGGTCCTGAGTTGCCTGGCTCAAGCCAGGAGCCCCCCTGGGTTTCCCACCATTTCTCCTGGTTCTCACTTGGCGCCTGTGCCCCTCGAGAGGGAGTGGGGCTGGGGGGCCTCTTCCCGCCGTGGCCTGCTCCTTTCTCCTGGCTCATTAGGCCTCCTGATCACCAGCCCTTCAGCCACAGTACGCATGGTCATTCACTTGCCAGGCACTCGGGCCTGCAGACTTGGTGACCAGCACAAGGACAGTCCATGTCCTCAGGAGCTACCGCTGTGGCAGCCACCATTGGGGACAGACATGCTGAAATAAGCAGCTCAAATGACTTCAGACTCCGAGCACCTCAGGAGGGCAGGGCATGCTTCAGCAAGAGGGCGGAGGCTGCTCTCTGAGATGTCATGCCTGTGTGACACCCAGGCCATGCCAGAGTCCTGGGGTGAGCTCTGCTTCCAGGGAAGACGGAGTAGGTACACGTCCCCCTTCCCCTCCCTCCCCTACAACAGAAAAACCCTGCACAGAGCACAGCATGGGACCTGAGGGCTGATGGAGGAGGAAATCTAAACTGAAGGACGACAGACATGAGTTTCTTGGGAGTCCGACTTCCCAGGATCCAGGCTCAGGTAAAAGAGCAGCCCAAACACTGCAACTGTGCGAGGTCGTGGAGGGAAAAGGTGCAAGACCACGTCTGACTTTCTGACCCGAGAGCCAGGAAGGGGGCCTGCAGCACAAAAGCTGTGTGGACCCATTACTCTCCTTAACGATCCTGGTCCTGGTCTAGAGGAAGCCCCGCCAGGACACTGTGCTTTCGTGGTGGGGCTCGCAGCCACACTGGCCCCGGAGGGTCGGAAAACTCTGGGTTCTTCTGCCAACCAGAGGAACGGGGGTCAAGGAGAGTCGGGGAGAGGTGTGTTATTTTTCCACCTCTCCTTCTCTCTTACCACGTTACCCTGAGGGTGGCCCAGTCATGGGAAGCGTAAACAGCCAGACAGGCTGAGGAGAGGGGACCAGAGATGATCCCACCTGGACCCCAGGGGCAGGGCAGGAAACGCACACAGGCAGCCCAGAAGCCAGCACCACACGAGAAAGAGGTCGAAGCCCCATGGTAAGGTACCCAGAGGAGACAGGAAGAGATGGTGCATACAGATATGTGGAAACTGTAGCTGAGTACTCTCCAAATTAGGCAAAAGACTTAAGTATGCTATTCAATAACATGCACATTTCATCCATCTCAGCGACTCCATGCTTAAACAGCATGCTCAGAGGGCTGAAACCTGAAAGTTTTGAAGGCGACCTGAGAGAACACCACGTGACCTGTAGGGGGCACCACCACTGTGCACAGGACTGCTCACCACAGCTGGCCAGGAGGCCAGAGGACAGTGGACAAGACTTTTTAAATGCCAGAATTGTCAATCCCAATATATCCAGCAAAAATACCTTCTAGGAATGAAAGAGAATAAAGGTACTCCCAGAGAAGGCAACTGAGACGACTTGTCTCCAGCAGACCTGTCCTCAGAGACGTGCTGAAGGGTGCTCCTCAGGGGAAGGAAAAGGTACAGAGAGGATCCGGAGCCTTAGAAATAGAGGAGGAGCGGCAGAGGTGATAAGGTCTGGTGACCACAACACACCATCTCTCCTCAGAGGGCCAAAGCACGGAAAGCAAAAATTGATAGGACTAGAAGAAACAGAAAACTCCAGTTATTGTCACTGTCCTCGTTTAGTCATTGATTGATGAAGCAGACAGAAAGCCAGCAAGAATTCAGAGGACCCAGACAATCCTAGCAGCCAACTTGATTGATGTTTCCAGAACACTCTGCCCAACTCAAGCAGAGGACACCTTGTGCATTCTCCAGCTGGAGCACATCAGGGTCATCAAACAAACTTGTAAAAGGACTGAAGTCACCCAAAGCCTATTCCTTATCAATAACTGAATGAAACTAGAAATGAACAACAGAGAAGTATTCGGAAACTGTGCTAATGGTTTAAATTAAACAACAGTAATTCTAGATAATCCATGGACACAAAAGCATGCCTCAAGGAAACGAGAAAGTATTTCGAAATGAAGGAAGACAACAACTATAGCACATCCAAATTCGTGAAACGCAGCTGAATCGGTGCCCACAAGGAAACTTGCGGCATCAGGAGCTTATATGAGAAAAGAATGGACTAAAAAATCTGAGTTTCCAACTTTAGAAAACAAAAAGAAGATAAAACTATATTCACAACAAGCAGAAAGAAGGAGCTAATAAAGATAAGACCACAAACCAGTGAAACTGAGAGCCGGAAAGCAACGGAGGAGGCTCGATGAAATGAGTAACTGGTTCTTTTAAAAGATCAATAAGATTGATGAATCTTAGCTAAAATGATCGGAAAAAATGGGAAGGTGCCACCTATCAGTATCAGTAATAAAAGCAGGACTATTCCTGAACACTCCACAGAGTTTAAAGCAATAATAAGGAATTACTATGAAGCATTTATTGCCCTTCGTTTGTCGACTTTGATGAACTGGACCAACGTCTTGAAGGACTAATTACCAAGGCTCACTCAGGAAGAAATATGAAAGACTCTATGGCTACTAAATAAACTGACTTATAGTTGAAAACTTCCCAACAAAGTCACTTCAGGACTTGATGACTTTATTTGTGAATTCTAGAAAATGTTTAGGGAAAAAAATAATACTACTTCTCTAGAAGCCAGAAACGAGATGAGGGGAATTCTTCTAGTAGTGTGATGCCGAAGCCAGGACTGCACTACTTACGGCTGCTCTTCTTTCCTAGAGGTCATCCAAAGAATAAAAATGTTTGAAATTATTTTCTTTATAAAATAAAGGTCATTCTCTCCTGCAGTGACTGTGAGGGTCCACGGACCCGCCTACATGTCTGTTGTACATCATAGGGCTTCAGCAATGTTGGTTTTGATTTTACTTATCTATTTCATTATCCTAAAAATCTGTGATCATTGCTCGATTGTTCCAAACTAAGAAAAAGAGATCATGATAAGAAGGAACAAAAAATGATGGAATGGCCCGCAGGAGAGAGTATACCAAAGTGGGCCACCACCAGCTTGTGACCCTTCGGTTCTCTGGCTGTAGTGCCCAGGGTTTTACAGTGTCTTTCCAGAAAACAGTAATACCATCCACACAGTGTCTTAGTAGATTGTAGTGAACACTGTGAAAAATTCAGAGGCCTGACTTCATGCTTAACTGGCTAAGGGACAAGAGTGAGCAGGAAGCTTCACAATCAGGAGATGAAACAGAAGATGATGGCACAGACGGAGGGCGGCTCAGGCTGCGAGGGTGAGGCACACCCAGCACATAAGCCCAAGCTCCCGATGAACACATGATACATTTCTAAGGGCAAAAATTCTCATCAGCTGACCATTCAACAGCAAGGACTGGGTCCTGCGATCCTTTGTGGTAAGAAGCTGCACCGTCTCATTTTGTGAGGAGGACACGTGACAGTACTCGTTCAGCTTCTGTGATGTTCTTGCACCTGAAGGTACTTCATGGGGCTGTAAGTGGGCCAGCCGTCAGGGCGGATGTGTTTCAAACAGGGATTGGAAGGCGACGGATGAGGGGGGAATGAAGCGAGCATGGAGTGGCCCTTCTAATGGGTATTTATGAATCTAAACACAAAAACGCTTTGCGGTTTTGAAGTAAACAAGATGGCGGACCCTCTTCAACAAAGTTACATTTCCAAAGCATTGTGTGTTGATGACGCAGGTGGAAGTGAGGGCGGGGAGGGCAGAGGGGCCCAGGGGAGAGGCCAGAAGGCTCCCTCCTCTGCCCACACCCGCCCACCTCCCCTGGGCCTGCGAAGATGTCTGCTCTAACCCAGTCCTTCACCGTGGAGTCAGGTGGAAGGCCTTCTTGCAGGCCTCAGGACACCAAGCCCAGCACAGCACCTGGCCCTGGAGGCTGGGCTGCTGAGGCAGCACCTGGCTTGGACTTCAGAACTATCGTTCCCCAACCCTGGAAGCCAAGCCAGGTCCCGCTGGGCTCAGCCTCTCCTGCTAGGTGCCATCCTCCACTCTGGATTTTTCTAGAGCACACTTGACAGCACATGAACCTCCCTGCCTGGTGACACTCCGCCTGGCACACCTGCCTCTGCCAGGGCCTCCCGCTCGCCTCCCCTCCACACCCACCAGGCAGCCCCTCTCCCCCACATGCATCTGGCCTGGCCTCCCCAATGTGCTCAACTCCCACCTCGGATTTTCCAAGTGCTGTTCCCGGGCCTTGAATGACCTTTCCTCTGGCCTGCACCTGGGGGACTCCCACTCCCATTTCAAGACGAGTGAGATCTTCACGCCTGAGCACCTCAATAGCCCTCCTGCCCCCCTCGGTTCCTGTGGCCCTTCAGTAATCCTGCAGTTCAGTGTAGCTCTTTATGTTTGTTCCTGTCTCACGTTCAACCGTGAGCCCCCTACACGGGAGCAGCTGGGTCCTATTCAAGGCATTTGCACCACCCCGCCCTGGGACAGCATCCCGCAGCATCCCACTCTTAGTAAACATCTAATTAAGGGACAAATAAATACAGATAAGGAGGTTAAGTCACTGGAAGGGGGAGATCACATTTTGTGATGGAATTTCCATGTTCTTTCTGCACACATCCTCCACAAACTTCTTTGGAAAGATTTGTTTGTTCTGTGTCAATGTTGTGGGATCAAGCCTCAGATCAGAGCTCCTCGGAACCTGAGCGATCGGGTGCAGGTGTTCAGCTCACTTGTCACATGATCGTTTCACTTAGAAAGAGACTGCAGTCATTTTCTAGCCTTTTCTTTTTCTTTTTTTTTTTTAAGTATTAGTTAAAATAAACCCTAAGAATTCAAGAGGGGAAATTTAATGAAGTTCAAGACCAGAGGGCCTCCTGCAGCCTCGCCAAGTGTCACAGCAGGCTGGCACAGTGGCCGTGGCTTATGGGTGCTCCCTTTGCTGGTCAGAAGGGTGTTTGTCTGAAGCCCCTGGGGCCAGGAGCACGTCCACATTATGCTGGGTCGTCTTGTCAGGAAGCGCACCTTGCCGTCACCACACTTCAAAACACGAACATTATAACCACGGGTCAAGGAGGGGCTGCTCATCACACCTGTCAGCATTCAACAGGCCTCAGCAGGAGCTGCCTGTGACAGGTGCCGGGGCGGGGCTGGGGGCCCCGCTATGCCTCAAGACACATGCATCTTGCAGAGAGGAGGCCGAGAGTACAGGGCACTGGGGCTCCGCGGAGCACTGAGGTGCTCCTGCTGGCCAGGGGTGAGGCTGTGCAGGGTGGGCAAGGATGGGGGCAGCACTGCTGTGAGGAGCTGAAGGTGTCCCTGCATCTCCTAAGGCAGTGGGCACGGCCAGCATCTCAGTCCTATCATGGCCTGTGGCTGCCCCACTCCCACCTTGGGCATGATTAACATCTGGAGGGGAGGAGACAGGAGCATCTACCAGGGAAAGAGCATCTGCAGGAAGGTGACCAGAGCCAATTCTTGTGTGGCCTTCCCTGGCCTGCCGCTGGCCCCGGGGAGGGGCTAAGTCTTTGGCAGCATTCAGAGTGCATAGGCGTCTCCCAAGCCGCATTCTTTCTCTCTCTTTTTTTTTTTTTGGTGGGGGGCAGGACTGGAATTCAACTCAGGGGCACTCGACCACTGAGCCATATCCCCAGCCCTATATTGTATTTTATTTAGAGACAGGGTCTCACTGAGTTGCTTAGGGCCTCACTTTTGCTGAGGCTGGTTTTGAACTTGTGATCCTCCTGCCTCATCCTCTCCAGCCACTAGGGTTACAGGTGTGTGCCACCATGCCTGGCTCAAAGCCTCATTCTTATTTTTTTTTAAATATCTTTTTAGTTGTAGATGGACACAATATCTCTATATTTATGTGGTGCTGAAGAGTGAACCCAGTGCCTCACACATGTGAGGCAGGTGCTCTACCACCAAGCCACGGCCCCAGCCCTCAAAGCCTCATTCTTGAAAAGCTTAAAAAAAACATACACATCTGACCTCAGATTAATTAATGCACAGAAAAGTAAGTGTAGGTGTATACTGGAATGCCTCCAAAAAAAAAAAAAATACTGGAGCTGGCACAGTGGCCCACGCCTGTAATCCCAGCAGGTTGGGAGGCTGAGGCAGGAGGATTGTGAGTTCCAAACCAACCTCAGCAACTTAGCAAGGCCCCGAGCAACTTAGCAAGACCCTGTCACTAAATAAAATATTAAAAAGGGCTGGGGATGTGGCTCAGTGGTTAAGCATCCCTAGGTTCATTCAATTCCCCGTCCAAATAGAAATACCGGAAAGATGCCCTGTGAACATAAATGATGCCCCGGAGGAGGGTCGGTGGCTGTGTGTTCTGCTCACTGTATGTTGACACACGCCTTGTTGCAGCTGCTGGCCAAGCCCAGGTGCATACGGTGCGGAAAAGCACCGCCCCTTACCTGATGAGTCTTTGAGGCGCATCATCTGTTCTGGGGGTTCTCTTCTCACACAGATGTTGAAATTCCCGGAAGTTTAAAGTGACGGTAACTCTCAAGCCAAGAAGGCCAAGGAAACGCTCGAACTCCCGCTCCTTCAGGTTGAGCCGGAGCTGCAGCAGCAACTTGTGCAGGTCGTACATGCTGATTATGCCGTCCATGTCGGTGTCCATCTTGAAGAAGGCAGCGTAGGCGTCCTGAAAACAGAGCGCCGCTCAGAGCCCTCCGCTGCACTGACACACACCACTCCCCACTGCAGGGGCAGTGCACGGCAAGGGGCGGCGTGGCCAGGCTGCCTGCTGCTCTGGAGATTCCACCCTGCCCTGCCCTCCCTGCAGGCTCTGCTTTTCTCAAGAGCCATACATTGCTCTCCAGCCCTCTCTCGGTCAGGCAAGGAGCCGGAGAGGGGACAGAGTGGCTTCTCTGTCCCTTCCACTCTGTGACACCTGTGCTCCTGCACCTAGAGTGAAAAGAGCACACTGTGACTTCCTAGGACCATCAGACCCGGTGCATGTCTTGATGGAACTGCCATGAGGTCTGGCCACTCTGTCCTGGGCAAACAAATACCGTGCTGCATGTCACCCAGAGGAGACCCCCAAAGGCCAGGGCTCTCCCCAGGGCCTCTGCCCAGGACCCCCTGCTCAGTCCATGGTGCTGAGGGCAGACGAAGAAACAGAGGCTCTGGGTCTCCAGGGCATTGGGACCGAATGGAGCTACACCCTGGAGGCAGGTGGCTTTGCAGATCCCAGCTCTGCCACCTACTAGCTGTGGGGACTCAGGACAAGACATTTAACCTTGCCACATTCTCTAAAGTGGGGATGTTAGAGAAAGTTCCTCCACCCCTGCAGGTCCTTGTGGGGACTGAACACACTAATATATGCAAAGCTCTTAGAGTGGTGCCTGGCACAACCAGTGCTCTAAGTGCTGTTTGTCACAACTTCTATGCCCAAGGTCACACGGCAGGGTGAGGCTGTCTGAGCCAACACCTGTCTCTCCCCAGTGCTTCCTATGTCAGGGCTTGAAGAGCTGTAGATGTGGCCTCAAGCCCCCATTTCCATCAGCATCTGATTCGGGGACTCACCCGGGGGTTATCTGGCCATCTTGGGGACTGCCCCATCCTTTGTGGTACAGCTCTCCTCCACAAGGGGCTGTTAGGATATAAAGCAAGCCCTGCTTCGACTCCTGGATTTGGGGGACAGGTCTACCTGTATTCTCTCCTTTATTCATTCACCAAACATTTTCCAGCACCTAATATGTGCAACCACTGTGCTAAATACTGTGGAAATTAATTGGAAAGCTCCTGCCAGACAGCGGGAGGAAGGTCAGACCTAACCAGCCCGCAGCCCCTGCCTGAGGGTTCACCTGACCACCAGCCCAAGGCCTCTCACACCCTCCAGCCCACATCTCCAACAGTTTGGGGGCATTTCCTCTTGGATGTTGAAGCAAGCTGTGTCCTGCACTGAGCCGCTCCACACTGTAGACAACAGTGGATTTCAGGCTGCGCCTGCCCCAAGCTACTCCATTTGGCAGGCAAGTGCAAAGGACTTCTGCAAGGCCCAGAATGTCCGGATGTTGGACATTCAGGGCTTGTCAAATGGCCCAGCCGTGCAGCAGAGTCATAGGGCACAAACTCATAAATAATCGTGCTAATAAAAAATCACCCTCTTAAACTCTCTGAATTAAAGCAGAGGCACAGAGATAGGTGGATGTCCCTAACCCACGGCAGAGAAACAGCCCATGAGCTGAGCAAGCCCACCAGACCTCTGAGTGCTGCGCCCTTCCCTGAGGCCCCTCGGGAGGGGCACCTGAGATGTCATCTGCCATCTCCTCAGGCCAGCTGGTGGCAGGCAACGAACTCCTGACTATTCCCCGTGGCTTCAGCTTGGTCAGCTCTCCCTGTGACGCAGCCCACTTCAAAACTGCCGTCGTCCACTCCTGCGCTGCAGTGAGCCCCACGCTTTGAATGAGTTCAGCGCCTGAGCAGCCAGCCACCAGCCTTGAACAGGCTCAAGGGTCCACTCATGCTGCGGGCCGCCCAGCTGGGTTCTGAACCCACTCACCCCCCTGCAGTGACTTCTTTTGCATCTGTGTCCGCTCTCTGCCTTTGCTTGCAGTTCTGCCTCTTTAAACCTGAGGCCACTGTTAACCTTATTGGAGCCACTCTGTGATCAATAGATCTTTGTGCAAAGTGTCCTGTGTGACTGGAGTATTATAGATATTAGTAATAAGACTGGTGTGTGTGTGTGTGCGCGTGCACGCGTGTGGGTGTGTGCACAGAGCTGGGGTGGAGGCTGGGGCCTCGTGCATGCTGGGCAAGTGCTCCACCACTGAGCTACAGCCCAGCCCTAGTCATTAAGATTGCGGTGTATAAAAGAACTTGCGACTGACCTGCTCATGGCTACCAAGTGAACCGTGAATACTTGGTGGTTAAAGTCAATGAACTTGATGTAGCTAGTTAATTTGCTGTTATTCAATAAATCCTGACATTGTGGAAAGACGAACATGTGTGGTCTCTGGTAATGACAAGGCTCTCTTGCGACAGACGTCAAACTGAACAAGGCCAAAATCAAACCTGGGTGCCAACCCTACCCCCACGTTCCTCCCCAGGATCTCTCTTCTTGGCAACCGGCAGCTCACTGTTTTAGGTGCTCAGGCCACATACCTCCGAGGAGTCCAGCTGATCCCTCCCTTTCCTTTACGCCCCACAGGCACCTGCTGGCCCTTCTCCCTGTCCCACTGCCTCCACCCTCTCCCAGGACTCTGGATTCCCCAGGAGGCTACACAGGCTCCTGGCTCCCATCCTGTCCCCACTGTCCACCCTGCACAGCTCCAGCCAGCTCGTGCCTCTCCTGTCCCGCCCCTGGGCTGTGCCTCACCTGGCACCCGGTCCCAGGATCCTCTCCCCTGCCCTGGGCTCCTCCCAGCCCTTGCTGCCCTCAGGGTGGTGGCCGCAGCTGCAGCGCGGGCTCTGAGTCCTCCTGCTGCAGTACTAGCTCCGTGCCTGCGGCCAGTGGCGGGACCCAAGCTGCAGGCCTACGAATTTTACTCATCCCTGGATCTCAGGCTTCCCCGTCCAGCATGGAGACCCCTGGTTTTACTGTAATAAAACAGGCCTCACCACACAGATGGTCAATTCTGACCATGGCTTCTACTCCGTGGGCGGCTCTGGGTATGTCTCTCCCCACCTCTGGCCCTCGGTTTCTCCAGCTATAATATGGGGACACTAAATCCTTCTGGACAGGGCCAAGTGGGACTTGAGGAGATGTCAAACTGATGGTGTGCACAAACCTTCAGGGTCACTGCCTGGCAAGTGGTGTAGATCTCACTCATTCCAGAACAGTGAGTTGGCCCCTACTGTGTGCAGACACTGTGGCAGGCACGGGGTACTGTCTTGAACATGCAGGGGTGACTCAGGCTCATGTTTCATCTGCTTACAGTGGCTCAGTGCCCTAAGGACACTCGAGGGGGAGGGGAACCAATGACAACAGAGCTCCCCCGGCTGATCTGAAGGGGCGCATTCGCTGGCCAGAGGGGAAGGAGAAGCATCCAGGTAAGGAACAGAATGTACAGAGGCCAGGAGTGGGGCGGAGCGGGAGAGGGTGTGAGTGGCAGCTGAGGGCACGCCTATGGGCCAGGCAGGCAGGGCCAGGGCACAGCCTAAGAGCTAAGGAGCACAGATCAGAGCCCCACAACGACAAGACTGACCTGCAAGGCTAGTGCCCAGGACCGGCTGGGGAGTGGAAAACCAAGCGCAGAAAAGTGACTGACCCTACTGCGGCCTCACTGTCACATCACGTCTGGTTTCAGAAGGCACAGGGCACAGGGGCACCTGCCGGACCCAAGGGCATGCTGGTCCAGGGAAGCCGGCTGCAGCATCCTTCCTAGCCACATTTCCAGGTGAGCCCCAGGCCGACGCCAGCCCACAGGGGCCCTGGAGGGCCTGGGTGTGGCTCTGCGCTGGGACATGTCCAGGTCACCAAGGTGGTCTGTCCCTGCTTCCCCACTACCATGAGTCCTGGGTCTGTGCTGTCAGATGTGATGAACTGTCTCAGCCTGGCTGTGGGCTGTAGACTGGCCAGGGCTGAGATGGCCATCTGGGTCCATTGTGACGGGGCAATGACACCACTTTGAACTAATCAGAAAGTTCACAAACACAAAACAGTGTGGGTTTGGGTGTTTGTTTTTTTTTTTCTTCATATTGATGAGGTGAATTTTCAAGGACAGGCACTCAGTAGGTCAAGTGAAGGTATTAGACCTTCTCATGCGAAATTCCAGACATGCGCTCCATCCATCCGGGCATCCCTGAGAGGACAGGAGCAAGCCCCAGGGAGCCCGAGGCAATCTGCACCCTGGCCTATCTCCTCCCAAAACTAGTGATGAGGGGTTACATCTTTGTTTTACCCCCAGGTTTAAAATTCCTAGAGTGGATGTCGGTGAGGTCTCTTCCATCAACTCATTGTTTAATTATTTAAAGTAGACTTTGCCTTAGGACATGCAGGACAGTGTTCCCTGTAGCCGCACAATGCTGATAGAGGGAAGGAAGCTGTGGGGCTGGTCCCTCCCCGACTGGGACAGGTGAGTGGCTGACAGGGAGGGGAGGGGCTGGAGAGGGGCCTGGGCTGAGACGTGCAAGGCAATGTCAGCAGCTGCCTGGCCTCTGTCTACTGGCAACAGGTAGAGGCCCACCAGGGGCCAGCACGTTGGGGACAGCTGCTCCTGTCCTTCCCTGTCTTCCTCCAGCAGCCACAGTGCCCACCCAGCTGGGCTTCCTTCTTCAGAGAACCTGGCCTTCCCCACCCAGAACCCCTGCCTCCTCCACACTGGGCAGGCACCCTGAGGACTCCCAGAGTGCTCTGCTTGGTGTCAGGGTGGACTCCATAGTGAGGACTAACCCTTCTCCACATGTGCACATGGTGCCCACAGTTTCTATTAAGCAAAAATTAGGACTCACGGCCTGACGAGAGCACAGAATGTTCTAGTCAGACCCCTGCAGGAGAATACCAGCTAGATGGCCATCATGAGTAGGCTCATTTAAAAATGGAAGCTTTGTAGCCAAGATGGACCTCCAGGCAGCGATCAGAATGGGGAAGATGGTTCAGAGCACACCACACCCCCTCACCCTCGCTCGGAGCGGGCTGCCTCCTGCTTGTCCCTCTACCCACTGGGTCAGGGTGCCCTCTAAGGCAGGTGCCCTCTAAAGCTGCGCCCTCTGCCCCTCCTGGAGCTCACACACCCTCTTTGGCTTCTCAGAAGAGTCAGGGCAGTCATTCCTGCTCTGCGTGGAGAAGGCTGCTGTCCACTTCAGCTTGCACCTCCGCATCGGGACCTGGTGCCTCTCCCAGAGCTGGCCCTGTCCACCTGCCCTGGTGTGGGCGGCCCGTCTGTGCCTCGCTCCCTCTCTTCCTGGCCCGCACAGGTTAAGGCTTAAGAGTCCGTGCAGGGCTTCCTTTCCCGCCAAGTCCACCCTGAAGGGCCTTTCCCACAGCCCACTTGCCCCTCCGCAGCAGCCAACTGCAGTGCACAAGGACTGTCCTTCACTCTGGTGTCTCAAGGGCTCCTGCCCTCCATCCCCAGCACTTAGCACAGATTCCAGCACGCGGTGAGTGTGACACTTGTTTGGTGAGTTAACGAGTGGAATGGAACGGGTACTCACTGTGTCACGGGTGGCCATCCCCCCACCGATTCCAGGAGGGGTCCCCTCACTTCTAGCAGGAACCCAGGAGGGGAAGGAGGGACCTCAGCGTTAGGCTCTCCACCCCCTCCTGGGCCTGCACCTCTCTAACAGCATTGAGCGCCTGGGGAGAGCCGTGTACCCCTGGTGGCCCATCGTGACCGGGCACCAGGACCCACATGGGTGGCTGTGCCATGGGGCGGGATAGGTGGAGCCGCAGGTGGTCCTGGTTACCTGGAAGTGCTCCTTCAGTCTCCTGGGGAAGAGCTTCAGGCACTCCTCGGCTGTGATGAAGAACCCAGCTGGAGTCTGAGGGGGCGTGGCCTCCTGCCACCTGTGGTCTGCAAGGAGACACCGGGCAGCCCTGAGCGCTTCCTCCTGCTTCCCTGCTTTCCTCCCCTGCCCAAGTCCTGCCGAGCCCCACACCCCGTGTCTGGCTCCCCCTCCTTCCAGGTCTCGGGAAAGCTCCCCTTACTGCTAGAGGGGCTGTCCCGACCGCAGGGACGGGTCCCCCAGGTGCACTACAGGTTTATGTCTGCAGTCTCCGTCCTTCCGTCCTCTCATTCATCTACTGATGCCCAGAGGCACAGGCAGGAAGCTGCCTCTTCTTTGGTCTCTAGATCCATGCCACAAGGACAGGAATGTGTAATTTATCCCCTATCATCAACTTGACAGCCACTTCTTGACCACCAATCTGTTAGATGTCATGCAGGGGCGGTCACACATTCTTTGATTCTTCTAACAACCCAAAGAAGTGGACTCTTGTGCCTTATTTAAGCCCAAGGAAGTTTACCATAGCTATTCACAGAGGATGACAGGGGCTCAGAGGGCTCCCCAGCCTGCCCAGGTAGGGTTCTTACAGCACAGCTGTTCAGGCCAACTGGCTTCCAGCGCCCAGCTGGTATGGTGCCCTCTCCCTTCCCTAAACTGAGAGAGAAATGCAACCTCTACTCAAAACCCAGTCCGTTCCACCAGGCCTGATCATCTGAGCATGACCTTGTCTAAAGCCAGGCCACCACCCGGACATGGTTGTAGACATGACTCTCTGCACGTTGCAGCCAAGCTGGCCCTACCCCCACAGGTATGATTTGCAGGAGATGGCCAGGGACAGGGCACCCAGAGCTTGTGGGCACCCTCTGGTCCAGTCTTGAGCCTGGCTTCTGCCCCACCCCTACCTCACAGTGAGGGTTGGCTTCCATATGGGGATGCCCTGCCCCCTCCACAGGGGCCACCACCGGCCCCAGCATGGGGCTGTCAAAGCCTGGCTTTCCTGCCCCATAGCACCTGGCCCTGTGGGGGCTGGTGAAGGATGCCAGGCTGCTCACAGGAGCACAGGGGACAGGTCATGGGGCAGAAGAGCAGGAAAGGGACAGGGATGGAGCGTGGGCAGAGGACAGGGATGGATGCTGACTCTGGTCTGCTCAGGGGTGGCCTCACTGGCTGGGTCTCAGGCAGGCATCCTTCCCACCTACTCTGGTCCCTTCTCTGAAGGAGGATGCACCCGTGTGGCAGAGTGGTGATCTGTGCTGTAGGCTCCTCCCCCCAACTTTCATTTTCCTTCAGGGGATCAAAACATACCCAGGGCAAGCATCAGAATTCTAGAGGGCCATGCTGCTCACTCTGCCTTCCTCCCTCAGCAGGGGACCTCTCTGAAGTTGGCTGGGGCTGGGAGGACCTCTGGCGCTGACACAGAGAAGCAGCCACCTCCCAGAGCCGGCAGCAGGAGAAGGGCTGCGCACACAGGGCTGCTGTGGCCCAGCCAGCCTGGCCAGGGTGTGCAGAGAGAGAGAGAAGGGAATTCCACCAACCGCATGCCTGGCCCCTGCAGTTTTGTGCCAGGGCCTCAAGCAGACAGGGCAGGAGGCCCCTGTCCCTGCCCTGGGGCAGGACTGAACTGTCAGCCTGAGCATGGTGGACAGCAGAAGGAGGTGATGTGGCTGGGGGAGGGACCCAGCAGGGGTGGGGGACCCAGCCTACCTTGACCTCTCACACCAGATGGGTTTCCTAATTTCCTCACAACTGTTGGGGTGAGAGGTAGGAACCGTGGCTGGGTGACCTTGGGCACATCAGTGAATCTTCTAGAATCTCTGCCTCCACATCTGTCAGCAGAGAAGGGTAAGAACTGCCCTGCCTGCTGATAGCATTATTAAATACAGGTCACCAGCATCATTTCAGGCAGAAAAATCCTAAGGACATGAGGTCTGACTGGGGTCTCAGGGAAGACACAGGCTTGGGAGTCCATTTTAGAACCATTAGGGTCCTGGGTTTGCAAAAGACCCAGGCCCAGTTCCACCCTCGCACTCTGTTTAACTTAGTAAAAGGAAGGGCTGAAACCGTAAAATTAAGCAAAGTGCCTGAGTCCAGTCCAGGACGCAGGCGGCTCAACATCTCATTGGAGGCCCCAGCAGGCAGGGGTGCCCAGGCTTGGCCTTAGTACCTTCGAATCCTGCTGCAAAGTCAAGGTAGCTCATCCCCTCCTTCTTAAAGCCGATCTTTGTAGTCAGCTGAGAGAACTGGGTGTCGTCCATGGGCATCCCGCTGTCTTCCAGTACCTGGTGAAGGGAGGTGAGGGTGGAGAGGCCTTGGTCACCCCGGCCACTGCTCAGCGCACCACCTCCCACCCTGATTGTTGCTCCACCCCCAGCCCAGCAGCTGAGGGCGGGCCCCCCTGGTCCCTGGGCCCAGCACAAGGCTTGTGTTTGTTGAGCATGTGGTGAACAAAGGACCCGGCAGCACCCCTGGCTCAGCCAGTGAGGCCCCGGCCCAGGGTGCTTAGCAGGCAGGCCCTGCCACCCACCCACGTCCCTGTGGTGGCCACTGCAGGGGCTTTGGAGTTTACACTCACATACCTTCAGGGAAACACAAAACAAAGCAAGGCAGTGTGAGGAGGGAAGACAGATTTCTACAAGTCTAACATGACCCACAGGTCACACGGCAAGCTGTGTGGCCGATGACGGGGGTGGAGGGGTATCCATGGCCACCCCGCCCCCTCCCTGTGCTAACCCACTCCCTATAGGTTGTTCCTGACCCACCAACGCCTGTCCTCCCTGTGCATGTGGGGGTGAGAACACCGGGGAAAGCACCCTTCCCTGCATGACAAACATCACGGTAAACATCACCATGGAACTGTCCCCATACCACCCCCAGAGAGGCAGGTGGCTGGAGCTGCTCCAGGGCAGACGATGACCTTTGACCACGGCCAGTGGGTCCACAGCCCAGACAGAGCTGCCTGCCTGGAGAGACGGCACCCAGAAGGGAAGCTGGGGGACCCAGGGCAACCGAGCACACCACGCTGCTGCTCCCACAGTGAGGAGGGAAACGGGAAAGTCCTGCTCCCCTCCCAGCCGAGGACACATGCCGCAGTCCGGCTGCAGCAAAATAACCGGGGGGTGACGAGGAACTTGTGTAGATTGATACAGCAGGAGTGGGAGCCGTTTATTGCAGGACAGGAGCAGTAGTTATACATTCCACACAGCTTATCTAATTAGCATAAACTAGATACATCAGTCAACCAATCAGGAATCTCCACACTTAATGGCTCGCTGGCGCTACTTCACAAACCACTCCCTCTGGCATTTTGCCAGGTGCCATCCAGACTTGTTTACAGACTCTAACAGACACAGAACCACAGCTCAACATGCCTGTGTGTCCATGGGCCAGAGTCGTCCAGGATGACCGACCTCCCGCGTGGGACAGAGGACAGAGGCTTTTTTGCAGGGCTGAGTGTGCAGAGGGTGGTGGAGAAGGGGATGGGGCAGACGCGGACTTAACGCATGCCAGATGGTTCTGGAGCCTCAGGAAGCCCATGTCTCCCAGTGGAAGGCTGGAGGAGCAAAGCCCTTTCTGGAGAGTCCAGGTGCGGGTGAGGACAGGATCAGGTAGGACCGCGGCACAAGTCTACATGGGCAGCATCGTTATGGTCACCAGTGTGGCAGTGTTTGTTGCCACTTCAGGCCAGGCACTGGGCTGGGCTCTCTCCAGACACTGCCCAAAGCTCATTTGATCCTTATCATGAGCCCTGAGAAAGACACTCTTGCAAACCCGACTGGACACCTGGGAACAGAGGCTTGCCCTGATGGCCTGACCAGGGAGCAGCAGGCTCAGGGTTCAAACCCAGTTCTGAGTCCTAACTGCTCTGATGAGCCCCATGGGGGATGGGTAACTGGGCTGGACAAAGTCGGGGAGGTGGAAAAGACAGGAAGCCGGTCGGTAGAAAGTAGGGGAGCCGCCCTGCCCTGGACCCTGGCACCCCTGACCCCAGCATCCAAATTGGCCACACAGGAAAGGCTAAGTGGAGCCCTGGTGACAGGAGAGGGCAGGAGGCTGGGAGGCTGGGGTCCAGGAGGAGAGCCCCTCTCCCACGCAGGGACCAATGAGCATTCGGCTGCAGTTCAGATCTGGCTCTCGGCAGGGACCCACATGATGGCAGGGCTACCTCCCGCTCCTATTGTCTTGGTGTCACCCTCTGTGGTGTGCAGGAAGAGGACAGGGACCTGTGGCTTGTTCTTTGTCTCCTGTCTACACAGTGACATGACCCATCTGAATGTGGAAGTGGTCACTGCCTCTTTCCTGGCCCAGGCGGGGCTGCTGGAAGCTAAGAATGAACCAGCCACAATGGGCTGGAAGTGTCCCTCTCCCTGGGGAAGCTGGGCTGGGGGCCCAGTGAACAGGCTACAGGTAGCCACACAGAGGGTGACAGGGGAGCAGATGGATTCCAAGGCCGTCCCCAGGGCCTGCCTGGGCCCTGGGCAGGCAGTGCGCGCCTGGGCATTCTGTGCCATCTGCACCATCTGCACAGGAGCCTCGGCCCAGCCCTGCGGAGCAGCCGGTCCCAGCCTGGATGGCAACAGCACAGAGGGGAGGCCACAGCCCACGCACCAGCACCCGGAGGCAGTCGGCCTCTGCAGCGAATAGATGGGCTGCTTGCTTTGAAAAATAACTTTATATTTTGAAAACAATTACACATGAATTATTCATGGTGAATTCCTCCTGCTCGGTCCCTTCACAAGAAACATATGTAAAGAACAGGAAGAAAACCTCCGTAGGCGAATGTTTCCCAGCCTGAGGGCTGTGAGCACCGTGGGATGTGGTAGGCCTCGGGCAGCCTGTCGGGGCTCAGGCGCAATCCCCGAGGGGCCGCACAGCACACAGAACACACCAGCCGCTGCTCGGAGGGGCCCCAGAGCCTTCCACCAACACCAGCGACTTGGATCCTCCCGGGCTGCGCCCCACACTTCATTTCTCAGATGGACACAGCCGCAGATCAGCTGGATTTATCACAAGCTCAGAGGCGATTTACAATGCCACGTAAGGTGGGTGACACAGTGACAGATTCAAAACGTTCACCCATGTGCGTCGTTTTCTCGGGCCTTTTCTGGAAGGGTTTCTGAGAAACTCTTCACAGAGTGACAAACTATGGTCTGGCATTTTCTGATTCACCAAATTGTTACTTCTGTCACCGCTGGGACCTACCATTTCCGTCCTAGCTGAGCTCTCCAAAGGCAGGTGCTGGCGTGGGTGGTGGCAGCGTGAGAATCAGACTTGTCTAAGCCCCGACTGCAGAGAGCCTCTGAGAGAGTCCCCCGCCACTGGCTTCCGCGGGGGACACCTGTCCTCCAAGCCTCTCGGCACATGGTGGTGGTGTTTTTCTAGGAACCGCAACACGCGCAGACCACTCGGAGTCAATATCGTGCCACCCCCACTTAAAAAGGTAGAGACCTTGCGACCACACAGGCCGGTCCCTTTCCTAACCATGGCTGTCACTGTTTCCATCTACATATGTCACAAACCCCAAAAGACAAGGCTGGAATTTGTGTATGGACATTTCTATGCATTTTTTTTTTAATTCAGAAAAAGCAGTCCTTTATATTTAACCAGATATTTACCATTTCTAATGTTCCTCTTCCTTTCATGAACATCTGGGTCCCCCTGGCATCAAATTTCTTGGGCCCAAGAACTTCCCGTAGTACTGCTGGGAGGCAAGATGTGTCACAATGCATTATCTTTTTGTTCCTGCTTTGTTTTTCTTAATCTAAGAACATCACCTTCATTCTTAAAAGGACACTGGCTGACCGCGAATTCTGAGTCGAGGCGCTTCGGCAGCCCCTGGCTTGGCTCTGCCCTTCAGTCCATAGGCCCAGTGTTTCTTGGTCTCCGTTGTCTCTGATGAGGGGTCAGTGGTCATTCAAATCATGGCCTCTTGGTCATAAGGCATCACTTTTCTCATACTTCCTTTAAGATTTCTCTCTTCAATTCTTGTTTTCAGAAGTTTTTCTGTGATTTTCTTTGGCTTTATCTTAGTTGGGGTTTTCTGAGTTTCCTAAATCTATAAATGTAGGCCTTTTGCCAAAATTCAGAAGTTGTAGTCATGATTTCTTCACATAAGTCTTCTCCAGTCTCCCTCTTGCTTCCTCCCTGGGTTTTAATTGCACCAGCGTTAGACCTTTTCATATTACTTCCCATGACCTGGTGGCACTATGCTTGTTTATTTATTTATTTGTTGATTTTTTTCCCTCTCTCTTCTTCAGTTTGTAGAACTGATTCTTCCTTTTTTCATCTGTGGTTAAGACATTGGGTAAGGTTTTTTATTAGTTCTGTATTTTCCACTGGTTTCTTCTTATAATTTTTATTTCTTTACTGAGAGGTCCTACATTTTCAATAATTCTGAATATATTGTTCTTTGTTCACTGAGCATTTTTATAACAGTTAAAGATTTTTAGAGTTAATTCTAACACCTGGTCATTGCAGTCTTTTCTCTTGAGAAAGGATTTATTTTCTGTTTCTCCACATGTTGAGCACTTTGGGATGACATCCTGGACACTCTGAACGTTAAGGTGTCATGACTCTGGATTCTGTTCACATTATCTGTGGACAAGTTTGTTGCTATTCCTTTCTTTATTTGAGGAAGCCACAGACTTGGTTGGCCTGGATCTGAGAAAGGCTGTCTTTTCAGACTGTCAGTATACAGTTTGAACTTCGGCCCACTTCTTTGATCCTTGGGTGGGCTGCTTGCAATCTGCCTGGCTCACAGATGGTTCAGGGTCAATCAGGGACTTAAGGAGAATTTCTGCACCAGTTTGGAGCCCCTGCTGTCTGGCTGTCTCCATTTCAAACCTTGCCTCGCCCACCCCCTCTCATTTAGTCTCCAGGGACAGTAGATGCTCAGACCTCTTCCCTCTGGTTCTGTAGGCCAGAAACAGGACTGGCGGTCTGTTGGTGTTTTGTATGCGCTGGGTGGCACCAATCTCGTCCTTCACGCAGGTGAAAACCTGGGGACCAGGGCACCTCCAACTCATGCTATTCCCGCCTCAGGACCAACTCTCCCCCAGAATCCTCTTGCTCAGCTTCAGCCTACAGGGTCCTATTGATCTACCTCTCCAACCTCATCCAGCATTTCTATGTGGGATCTTTGAGAAGTTTCCAATAGAAACTTACTTGGCCATACTGGAAACAGAACGTCCAGTAATCCTTCCTGGGGTGTTGTGGCACACATGCCCTCAAGATGCAGGGGTCACTGTTCAGAGAAGGCTTCCCAGTCCTCCGCAGCCTGGGCCCCACTCCCCACACAAGTGACCTTCCATACTTGCCTACTTCTCTCACAGAAGTAGGAGCCTAACACATGGCAGGTCCCAAGAAATTCCTGTAGGACAGAGAAATCACCTGCATATCCCAAGAGCACAAAGTAGATACTCAGTGACAAGTGAAAAGAGGAGGAGAGGATGTCGATGCAAGGGACAACTCAGACGTCGTCTACTGTGTCTGGGTGGGTCTTGAACCTAAGAACGTCACGTCTGCACAGACAAGAGCGTCAGGCCACCCTCAGCCCTGGCAAGGACGCAGTCAGAAAACTGAGACCCCTGTGGGGCGCACAGGAGTGTACTGTGCTTGTGAGACACACAGGAGGAAGGGACAGGCTAGGGACTGTGAAGCTGCGCTGGCTCCTCGACAGGCCCCGCAGACCCTTATGACTGCATGTTGTGCTCTTCTGTGCTGTGTCAGCCATGACATCTTCACGGCTGTCCCCTAGATGCTACATCTAGTAGAGCTCCTCTGCAAGCATCAGGCAGTCAAGGAAGAAGTTCGTCTGTGTGCTTAGGCCAGGGACTGAAAGGACACAGCCTGAGGAGAACGGGGGATTCAGGGACACCATCCAAACACATCCTTCCTTACCTGGAAATTCTCTGGACAAAGTTCCTTTGTGATAAAACTAAAGAGACTTGTTTTTTTTCCTAAGTAATGGTATTTCTATTTCTTTGCACACCCATTCACAGAGAAAAACAAAACTGACACACACATTAAAAAATAACTGTCTTCCCTAGAATTCCAGACACACTGCCTCCAGGCCTCCCTTTGCCCATCCCAGCGACACCTGATCTTCTAGCTCCTCCATCTGCCTCTTAACTGCCCACCACCAAGAGCCATCCCCAGGACGCAGGTGCGGCCCAGGAATTCTATCATCAAGATGATCTGATCACATGCAAGTCAGGGGAAGGGTCAAGCGTGCCACGGCTGGGAAGGAGCATGGAACTTTCCAGGTAGGTTCACTTTGTGCTTAGGTAGAAAATTCAAATGATTTTGGCAAATGTTTCCTAGAATATTCAGAGGCAGGAGGCTTGCCTGAAAATAGCCAAGAACACTAAAAAAGGAAGAACGTTGAGAGAAAGACCTGTTTTTCTAAATTAAAAAGCCATGCTGCATTGAGATGGAAATAGAAGTATCATCCAGCAGAATGGAGGCTTTCGGACACGGTACCTAGTTGTATAATTACTAGTCAGGGCCTGGGAGGTCTTCTTGCTCTAAGCAGTGGGATAAGAAGCCTGCTAAAGAATTTGAGGAAGGGCCTGGGGTTGTGGCTCAGCAGTAGAGTGCTCGCCTAGCATGTGCAAGGCCCTGGGTTCCATCCTCAGCACCACATTAAAAAATAATAATAATAAAGAGATAAAATAAAGGTATTGTGTCCAACTACAACTAAAAATAAATAAATCAATAAATATTTTTAAAAAAGAATTTGAGGAAGGAAACAGAGAGGGAGCTGTCACTGCCCTAGTCTCCAGTGTTAGGGTGAGGGTCAAAGCAGATCAGCCTTGTTGCCTATAGAGCTCGCTCAACATCGGCAGAGGCCGGCCTGGGGGTGGGGGGAGGTTGCCCCGCCCCATCTAGCCCCTGCTCATCAGTGCAGTGCCACCATCCAGGAGCACGTGAGTCATAAGATGTCCAGCCCCCTCCATGGAGTCCTCCAAGTTCTTTTGGAGGGTCAGTAAACAGCATGCTTGGGGCTTTTGCAGCCCTGCGGCTGAACACTAGTACAATGAGAACTTCAGAAAAGCCCCATCTTATATAAAAATGATTCCATATGTATTAAACATTTACATTCAAAAATAAAACAATAAAAATTCTTGCAAAAACCCTTAGGAAAGACAAGCTCAGACTCCATAAAAACAAAAAGATGCAAATTACCACAATGAACATGATTTTGACTAGCACAGTAGCACATCCTAAACTTCTTATTATACTCAGTCCACATTTGGAAATTAGTAATTCCCCAACACTGCCGACAGGGATGAATTTGATAGAATCTTTGGAAATATAAGATGGCAATATGCTTTTAACATTTAAATGTGAATATTCCTTTGACCTGAAAATTGTACTTTTTTTATCAGCAAAAAAATTGTAACAACTTCATTATAAGTTCACAGACTGCAACAAATGTACCACTCTGGCCACGGATGCCGTGGGGAAGGGTTGGAGACGTCGGGTTTGGGGGTTTGTGGGAATTCTCTGAGAGTTCTGTCAATTCTGCTGTCCACCTAAAGTGCTTTAAAAAATAAAGTCTTGGGCTGGGGTTGTGGCTCAGTGGTAGAGCACTTGCCTAGCATGTGTGAGGCACTGGGTTCAATCTTTGGAACCGCATAAAAATAAATAAATAAAATAGAGGTATTGTGTCATCTACATTTTAAAAATAGATTTTTTTTTCAAAAGTCTATTAAAACAAACACACAATAAAGTCTAGGAGGCTAGAGGGTGGAAGAACAACACCTTGCTCACCAAGATGGCTAACTTGGACTTCATTTTCAAATAAAAAAAGAAGGAAGATGGATGTATTTGGTTGCACAAAACTCCAAATGTTTTAATGGCAAAGACATAAATATGATAAACTTAAAAAGACAACTGAGAGATTTGGAAACGGTCGTGCATAAGACAAAGAGGTGGCTTCCCGTTGTTCAGACCTTTGAGCACCTACATGGCAGGTGCCAAGCCAGGCCCTGGGAACACGGCAAACACAGTCCCAAAGTGAAGGAAACTCTGACCATTGGTGGAATTCTCACGGTGCCGGGGACCACATCTGAAAGTCTTTAATTTGTTGGCTTATACATCTCTCTCAATGCAATGTGTGTGTGTTTTTTTTTTTAATTTAGTAAAACAGGTCTTTTCCTGAATTTTCCTCCTTTTTGTATGTTCTTAGCTATTCTCAGATCAGGTTTCTATTTTGCATATAAAATTCAAAGTCATTTTATCCAATTGTAATTGGACTCATATTAAATTTCTATATTATGGGCTGGGGCTGGGTCTCAGCGGTAGAGCACTTGCCTAACACATGAAGCACTGGGTTCCATCCTAAGTACCACATAAAAATAAATAAAATAAAAGTATAGCATTCATCTACAACTAGATATATATATATATATATATTTTAAATCCTGCATCACAAGTCTGCCTAGCTGTTGAGAAGAGAACACAGAGGAATGCGGTGGCAGATTGCTTACCGCCCATTTCTCCTGTCCCAGAGTCTTGGGCCTTGGAGCCTATTCCACTGTGGCCTTTTGCACACCAGATCTGACTTCCAGAACTTGAGAATACCTCCTTGAGGGAGGGAAGTCAATGAAATATCAACTTCATTTGTCCACGGAACACTCTGATTTTACCTGCGTACAAACGAGTGAACGAAACTGCAAAATAGGGTTGAAGGCAAACAGCACGTCTCAGCACCGAGACAGCCATGCCATAAGGTGAAAGCAGACAACTCTCAGGAAGTCTCTGCAATTCTGCATCTATGTGTGCCTAGCACTTCAGCTGCAAAGTGATAATGCAACAATCAACAGGAGAAAAAAGAGTTTCACTAAACAAACCCATCAACAAACGGGGGAATTCAGCACAACGACTGACGGAATGAGCAGCTAAGAATCTGGTAAGAATAAAGAACCTCTAAAATCTAACCTACCAGGCGAGCACGGAACCCAAACCTCCTATGGTGGGGCGTGCCCTCTTCACAAGTATTTGTGGAACAGCTACCAAACTTGCCTGTGTACGCTGGGTCATAAGATGAGCATCAATATATTTCAAAAGACTATGTCATTTAGACTTTAGAACCTATCAGATGACTAGAATACAATCAACTTTAAAATCAATAGCAAAAGGTAAACTAAAAATCCCAAACATTTGGAGGCTAAACACACTTTTTAAATAAACCATAAAAAAGAAGAAATCAAAAAGTAAATTGTAAAGTTATTTTGAACTGAATGATAATGAAAATATAATATAAAAAAATTTGTATGGTGTAGCAAACCCTGTACTTTGAGGGAAATGTATAGCATAAATTCATACGTTAGAGAAATAAAGGCTGAAATCAATTATCTAAAATTCTATCTCAAGAAATTAGAGAAGTGAAGGCAAATTAAATCCAATCAAGTAGAGGGAAGGAAATGATGTAACAGCAGAAATAAATGAAATGTAAAACAATCTACAATAGAGAAAATGACAACACACATGCATTCATCACTGCTTCCAGATGGCGTGGACTAGTTCACAGGAAGCAGACACCACCAGTGAGGACAACTAGCAAGGTTTGGGCTCGGCTGGGGCCCTCAAGAGCATCAGAGTGCTAGGGAAGCAGCCAGACTCGGGACTCAAGTCCCCAGCAGGGGACCCTTCAGAGGACAACTCGGGATATGCACCTGCATCGCCTGGGAGCCGCCGATGATGAATTGGGATGGAGGGGTCTGTGGCCAGGCGGCAGGCCTCTCTAGCAAAGCTTGGGTTAATTACATGGCAACAGGGTGGCAAGTTAAGGACTTTAGCTGGGTGCAGTGATACGGGCCTGTAATGCTAGCAACTGAAGCAAGTTCAAAGTCAGCTTCAGGAATTTAGCAAGACCCTGTCTCAAAATAAAAAAATATAAAGGGCTGGGGATGTGGCCCAGTGGTAGAGCACTCCTGGGTTCAAACCCCAGCACCAAAATAAATAAGTAAATAAAAATAAAGATTTGAGAGGGCTCAGCCCAGAACTGGTCTCCCTTCCAGATGTGGCCTGCACTCTGGACAAAAGTCCCCACACTGTTGTGGCACTTAGGAGATCCCGCCTACCAGGGGGCAAGGCCCTGGGTGCCAAAGGCAAACACCGAGAAGCCCTAAGACAAGGTCGGCTGACATGGAGGTGCAGCCTCTTGAGCCCCAGAGGAACCTGCCTATTCAGCTGTGTGCTGAGAGATCCTGCCTCTGCAGAGAGGATGGAGAAGTGCAGATTTCTCATGGTCATGTGGGACTTGGACTGACACAAATGAGACGTGGGGGACCTCAAACACAAAGCTGGTCAATTCCTTAAAACATCTACTAACTCAGGAGCCATGTGGAAGAGGAAGCTCCGGAACTAACCCAAGCCAGTCCCTCCCACCCACAATATAGATGCTTTTTGTTGGGAGTCTCCCTGAGAACTCTCCAGGCCTTTCAGACATGACGGTGGGCAAATTGCCAGCGGGCGGCTAGAACTCCCCGGGTCTTTCAGATAAGGAGCCCCTAATGCAACATGGTGGCGGGCAAGTTGCCAGTGGGCGGATAACAAGTTGTTTTGAAAACCTTCTAATTGGCCCTCCCGTCTTCTGAACTCGTGGACAGTTCGTGTCCCCCATGAATCTTATGCAGGGTGGACGTGTGTGCACCGTAGGTGATGACCTGACCTTTACTATGATTGGCCCCGGGAGCTTCCTGGTTGAAGGTAACTGACTCTCACTTTCTATATAAACTAGCACCAGCTTGCAGTAAAGTGCTTCATCTTTGTCACTGCTATCTGTGTGTGTGCATTTTAATCTCCGATGACGTCGAACCTTGGCCTTTCACTTTTCCCCAGGTATCTCCCTCGGCCCCCAGACCCAGGCAGGCCCGAGGGGGCACCAGGAATTCTGTGCACTGACTGTAACCAGAGCCTGCCTGAGATCAAAGACACAGCTGCAAAGGCCCAAGGGGTGCGTGGCTGGCAAAGATATCAATAAAATCTCTCCTCCGTCTTTGTTGCATGTGACACATCTGCGTCTTTCACTAGGAAATCTCTGCCCTCTTATTATGCCCTTGATTTTACATTCTTCCTTTCTGTTAACTGACCATGATACATAAAAAGAGTTTTTAAAATATCTGTTTTATTTACTGATCAGGGTTGAATGCTCCCAATAGAAAACTGAAAACCAGAAGAGTGAAGATCTTTAATACCTGACTTTTTAGAAGATCTAGTTTGCTCAGTCATGATCGTTCCATTACTCATCCCACCCACGGGCGACAGGATGCCCGACTGTGTCCAGAGGCTACGCAGGCCGGGGTCCCTGTTCCCCGAGTGGGAAATGGATGGCATCAGGAATTGCTGGTAGTGGGGAGGGTACCGATTCCTGGGCCTGGAAGTCTGGTCACACAGAGGGACGGGAGCTCTGGGGAGGAAGGAGGAAGGTGCGCTTGATGCTAGGCAAGGCTCTGCCTCCAGCAGGGCAGAAGAGGGGGCGGGGACATGAGGAGTTGGGACACTGGCTCAGCCATTTCTAACTCCTGCTCCTGAACCACATCTCTGCCAAGCTGAGGGCCCGGGTGCCCAGAGGAGAGCTGCCCTGGGAGCCCCAGCCCTGGGCCGCGTCTGCCATTGCTCCAGGGCAGCCACCTGCCCTCTCAGACCAGCAGGCCCCAGTGCGCCTGTGGGTGAACTCCGAGTCCCAGTGCTGTGCCTTAGGGCCAGGACCCGGAACAGGGTCCTGCAGGAGTGGGGCAGGGGAGCAGTGAGACTAGGTGACTGGCACCCTGTTAAACCCCTGCAATGCCCCCAGACTCCCTGTACCTGCTCCCGCTACGTCGTCACTCAGTATCCCCACCTGATCCCCCCAGCCAAGGACCCTGGGAACCACTTGACTTCCTCCTCCCCCTCCCCTACGTCTAGCACCTCTGGAGTCGGATCCCCTTGTCCCCCCTTGTGCTCACAAAAGCCCATCTTTGGCTTTGCTCCGTTTTGGGAGGAGGAATGTCGGGACCATCTCCACAGCTCCCTACCCCATGGGTGCCCTGAGCCCTGCCCCATCTTGTCCATCCAGGAAATGAGCTGAATGAGCTCCATGGGGCTCAGAAGTAAGACCCAGAAAGAGCCTGTTACTGTGCCTGGCATGGGGCAGGCACCAGGAAAACAGCAGCCACTGGTGGAGTCATCCTCTTCTTGGAGACACATTTCACTGCCTTCCACATTTGTCCCCATGGACGCGGCAACATGTTGACCAAAATGCTTTTCTTAAAAACAGCTGAGAGCTGAGCCCTTGGAGGGGGCAGATAGGAATCTGAAGCAACGGTTTACATTAACTCCTGGGAGCTGCGCACAGCCTCCAGGCTGAGCCTCTATAGCAGAGGCTCGAGTTCTCGTGAGCACAGCAGGTCGGCCCTCTGCACCTCCAAATTTCACTGCCAGGCTGGGTTGTTTTTTTTTTTTTTTCAATTTTCTAGAGAAACAACCCCCAGATCTGTTATCACAGCATCGTGGGGATTGTTCACTGGCAGGTGGGGCCTGAGCGGCTTTGTGTGCCCACCCCACCCCGCCCATGAGGCATGGTCCCAGTCTGCAGGAGACAGCCACACAAGGCAACAGACTTTCTTGTTTTAAAAGTTCATCAAAAGCTGGCCACACCCCTGTTGGAAGTATTCTAGGAGGGGACTGCCACAGAGTCCTTTTGAACTGTGGAAAGGTGACCAGCAACAGCTTTGCTCTGTCCCAGACTACAGCACACTGGAGACTGGGTTCTGCCCTGGTGAAGTGTGCTGGCTCTGCAGGGACAGTGGCACAGCAGACCCCTTCTCCTACCTTCCTGAAGTCACACAGGTCGATCTTCCCCTCAGGCTCCTGGCTGACCTCGAGAAACCGTTGCCTGAACACGGGGTCCTGCTCCTGGACACAGGTTTTGAGTTTTTCAATGACTTCCTCCTGGGTCATGTTCTTGGTCTCGGTGGTTGTACCCTCGGGGGGCTTGGTTCTAAAAGCACAAGCGGATGTTCAGATGGGCGCATCCCGTGGGTCTGGCCCGTCCTCTCTTTGCCCCACAACGGCAGGGAGGACCCCAGTCCCCACTTCCAAGTGAGGACACAGATGCTCAGCAAGGTGGGGCTGCCCAGACCCCTGAGCCCTGGAACGTGTTGCAGTGGGCAGGACGGGGGTGGGGCTGTCGTCCTCGGGCTGACCCAGATGCGCTTTGAGCTGCGTGAAAATGGTGTGGGCCTGGTGCCCGTGAGGGATTTTTTAATGAACTGGGCCCATCATAAGACTTCAAATGGAGAAGTAGGTCATTTTGTGGTAAGTAGACCAAGGAATCACCAAGGGCCATGGAAGGAAAGGGAGCCACGTGATCTGCAGACTGACTGGATCCGTGAGGTGTGATTTTGTGTGTGCTGCAAGTGCACGTGTGTGTGCGGGGAAGATAACTGCTGCCCCTGCTCTCTCTCCAGAAGGGGACAAGACAGTCGTGGGCATAAACGTCCACTCCTGCTCTGCTCCCCCAGATTCCAAAGCTCCGGCAAAGTCTGACTTCACGCAATCGCTCCTCCCAGGGCGTTCAGAAGCCGACTCACAGAATCTCTAACCTTTCTCTTAAAATGCCATCTCTCTGCTCGTTTATAAAGCTACTATTGAAAAGTCAGATATTCAAATTTCGTTATCATATCATTAAAATGTTCCCATTGCTCTACACTTGAGAACATTTTTACAGGGATGTGAGCCTTCGGAGTCTCGGAGTTCTCCCTCTGCCGTGATTTATGACAAGCTAAGAACAAGCAAGCTAAAAGAATATCTTTTCATTAGACTAAGGCTGATTTTTCAAAATGAAGAACTAGAATATTCATCAGTCCAGCTTTTTATAGATTTACTAAGTGTGTTTTATGGTTACAATTCAATTTGGCAATCATTTAAATATTTCCATCATCCACATTAGAGAGCATTAGCTGGCTGGCTGGCGTGTTTTGCAGTAACTATGACGGTGGTGAGGAATCTCGGTCTCTGGAGGAGAGCGGACGTGAGCGTGGGGAGGGAAGAGCACAGCCGTGGAGCCTCTCAGGGAGGTGAGTCCCAGGCCCTGACCCAGGCTGGCCATCAGGTGCAGGAGAACTGGAGGCGCGTCCCTCAACCTCGGACCACTGCACTTACATTCCTAAAGTTCATAGGTGGTTTCAACCACTGCCCTAAAACTCACCGACCCTCGTCTCTGTGTGTACAGGGCAGCGTCTTTCTTATTTAAATAATAAACTACTAAAATACGAATTTAACCAACAAACAGCTACTAACGCCTACTCCACCGTGGCTTCCCTTTCTTTACCTCTCTGAAAGATCCGGCGGCTGCTGCTGCTCTTTCTGGAAATGTTCGCTTGACTTGTCCTTGGAAACAGAAATGGGAGGAATAGTGGGCAGGTCCTTAATTCCAACACATGCCAGAAATTTCTTGTACAGGATTCTTCCTGAAACTGTGTCCTGAAACTTACTGCCGAGTCTGAGAGTGGAGAACAGGGCACGCCATTAGAATGGCTACAATCAAAACACCCAGCATGACGGGGACACGGTAACCACAGCCTTCACCTCTACTCACGGTGTGTGCAGCAGTGTGGCCACTTTGGGAGACAGTTTGCCAACTGAATATACAGTTATCAGAGGAACTAGCCATTCTACTCCTAGGCAGTTATCCAAGAGAAATAAAAACCTATGTCTACACAAAGAGTTGTACAAGGCACACTGCTTATTTATAATACCCCAAACTGGACACCAAACATGTCCATCAACAGATAAATGGATCCACAAACTGGCGAGGCCATGACAGTCAAATGGAATACTATTCAGCAAAAAAAAAAAAAAAAAAGACCAAACAGTTGATATATGTACCATAAGAATGAATCTGAACATCATTATGCTGAGTCAATAAATTCAGACCAAAGAAGAGAATCCTGCATTCTCCCACTTACATGAAGTCCTAGAGAATGCAAAACAATCTACAGTAACAGCAGGTCAGTGTTTGTTTGGGAGGGGGATGGGGAATAATGCATTGCACAAAGGCACAAGAAAGATTTCAAGTTTGATGTCTTGATTAATACCCTGTGGTGGCTTCGTGGATGTGGACACATGAGGAATTTCATTAAATGATATTGTTTAAATATGTGGAGCTTATTGCATATAAAGTTTACCACAATAAAGACACAAGAAGTGTAAAGAAAGAATTTTTTTCTCATTTAAGTACTTATATTGGAATTTTAGCATATGAAAATATTTTAGAAAATGTAGAAACCACTAGTCTAGTGGGACTGGTTTCTCTTTCTTTGTTTTTTGTGGTGCATGGGTAGGCAAGTGCTCTGTCAGTTAGGGCACCACCCACCCTTCACCCAGTCCTAGGATTGATTTCTTTTTCAATATTTTGCTAAATATTTTTCTAATTGTGAACTTATGCATTGTTGCAAACTCGGTGAAGCCTAAGGACCAAAATAAACTTCCACAAATTCATTAAGACCCACAAGGCATCAGCAGTGGGTAAGGTCCAGGCCTGGCACTCTGGGCTGGCTGCGAGCTCTGTGAGTGCAAGACAGGAGCTTGCCAGGTACTATCTGAGGACACCTCTGGGCATCAGCGAGGCCAAGACTATTTCTTGTTGACCTCAAGGCATCGACTGCCTTTCCACGCTGCTCCCCTCCTGCCTCCTGGGGAGCCCTGCCGAGGCCACAGCTGTGTGACCATGCCCTGCTTGACCCCAGGGAATGTGTGCTCGAGTGGCCTGTTTCCCAGCGTCCCCAAGGTTGTGGGGGAGAGGCTAATAGGAGCTAGGAATAGGTTTTCAGAGAGTAGCTCAGTTCCTAACAGCACTTCTAACTGGGCTCTTCCGTTATACCTGCCACGATTCCCGTCACTGTACTGACACCCACAAATCATTATTTTGACCCTGAGCCTGCATGGAAATACAAGTATGTGTGTTTTCCACGATGACTCTTTTTAAATACCTCAGTTTTAATTTCTTGGACAGCAAAGAATGACAGACACACTCCATAGGATGAAATTCCTTTGAGGAATTTTTAAGACCGTGAGTGACTCTCAATGATGCTCGGACCTGCAAACTCAGCCAGTTTAACTGAAGTGACTACGACACAGGAGGTTCAGACGAAATCTTGCATCTTACAAGATACTACAAAAGACTAAAGCATAATATTTGCTTGGCAAAAACAACAAAAAGATCTGGGTGGCTAGAGAGCCAGACCAACCGAGGGTCCAAACTTACCCGTGACCTGGGTTTAAGGTCCACCCCCTAGGCCTGTGTTTTCTCCACCCATGAGACGGGTGAGCCTAGCCTCCCCACACGACTATGGTCAGGTCTGAATCCTAACGTATGTTGAACCCTTAGCCGATGACCAATGCTTAGGAAGGACTTGATCAATAATAGCTATTATTAACTTAAGCTATTAGCATTGCAAAACTACATTAAATATTTGGATTTGTGAGACAATGAAAGCCATGAAGTGAATTAATTTTGTAAACAAAAAACTTACTTTGTTAAATGTTCATTTGTTAAAAATGGGCAGAAAGTATGCATGATTTTCTTGAAATTACTTCGACTGATGGACCCTGTGTCTCTGAGGTCATATGACTGCAGCGTGTCATATAGAAAGCTTGCAGATGTCTAGTGATCGCATCATGAACCATTTCTTCCACCTGACAGAGAAGCAAGCATATTCACAAAGCGGCTCCTTGTGCACCAGACCACACAGGAAGGGACCCTAAGGCGGGTGCTGCTTACCGAATTCCAGGCCAGGTGGAGTGGCATCTTGGACTCTGCACAGGGCAAAGTTCTATTTGTCTGGGTGGAAAGAGAAAGCAGACAAGTAAAAGCCGTTCAGGAAGGCAGCAGGGGCTTTGTAGGCAGAAGGACTTGGACTTAGTCTTGGACTTGAACTTGAACTTTAGCTCTGCCTCAGTTGGCCTCCAGCTCTGAGACCTGAAGCAGGTCAGTTTGCCCTCCGGTTGCCATATGAACATGGGGGTAGTATTTAATTTTCACTTGTTTATTTAAGCATACGATAAACATGAAAATCCATCATCCAGAAATTAAATAAAGGCAAATAATGAGATGGTGTTCTTGTGTGTCAAGATGGCAAAATGAGAGAGGGGCCAAGGCCAGCACTGGCTAGGGGTCAGAAAGCTGCGAGTGAGGCTGATGGGAGGTGTCTGGAAGGAGCTTGACCACGGCCGCCGGAGAGATGGGGGCGGCTGGACGTTCTGCATGTTGTGCTCTCTCCATACGCTCCTCTTCAAAGTCATTAAAGTAGTGAGTAAAATAAAGCATAGTCTCTTATGTGCTATTTTCTCAACACTTCTGTCTCCAGCATTTTAGACTCCAATCTTAGAGGGATGCCAAAGAGCAGATGCCGGAAAATCGGCCAAAGGGAAAAACAGAGGAGGACATCTAGAGCATAACAGGAAGTTCAGCATCTTTGAAAATTAGACAGCAGAGTTTTCTTGATGTTAAATGTTAACAATGTATTAATGAAAAACAACACAGGCTAAAATGTCACTGATTATGTGATCCTGTTTTTAAATAGAATTAAGTATAACATGAAAATTTGTATCCAAACTCACCAAAATGTATATATTACATATATGCAGCTTAAAAAATATCAGTTATACCTCAATAAGCTATTTTTTTTAAAAAAGAAAATGTGTGTGTGCCCTCGTGCACACAGGATTGGAGGGCAGAGGAGCAGGACGAAGCGTGGCAGGAAGATGAGCCCCGAGCTGAGGTCCGTGGTGCTGTTCGCTTCTCCTGCTTGCACACCTATGCTTTCTAACTTCTCTCCTTCACTCATTCAGCCAATGACCAGGAGGCCACACCCTTGGTACCTGGGCAGTAGTAACCGGAAGGCCACAGTGTGCTCAGTGGCCACGACGGGAGCAGGGGCTGCCCAGGGTCTGTAACTGGAGGATGGGGTGTGGCCAGAGGCATTAGGGAGGGTCCTGAGCCAGTGCTGGGCACGCTGGGCTCTGGAGGTGGTCCACCAGGGAGGAGGAGCAGGAAGGAGCCCCAGTGCTGAGGCCTGGGAGGGCCACCTGGGGGAGCCCAAGGACAGGCAGGGGGCCACACAGGCTCCTCACCAGCCACTTCTGGAAGTTCTGCTTTATCCCCAGAGCCCCCCCCCAAAAGCCAAAAGAGGGGTGTGAGCATGGCTGACATGATCGGGTTTCTACTGAGCAAGGCTACCACCCCTCCTGCAGGGAGTGTCCGGCCCACACGGCGCAGGACTGCCGTGACGTCCAGACGTGAGGACACCCAAGAGCTGACGCAGGTCCATCTCCCAGCAGGCTTCATTTCCACATGTGGAAGGGACTTTGGAGTTAGGGCCAAGGAAGGACCAAGTGGCCTGGGTTGGACATGACGTGGCCTTGCCAAGGGGGCACTCAGGAAATCATGGCGTTAAAAGGGCTAAAGCTTAATGTAACTAGAGTCTAAACAGTCTGTGGGGTTGTCTGCTGAGTTTCCCTCACAGCCCTACAAGGTGGACTGTTGCCAACCTTGCTTTTCAGAGGCAGACAGGAGTCTGGGGGAGGTGGAACGTTCCTGCCCTCGTAGCTCCTAAGTGGAGGAGGCCGAGCTGAATGCAGGCCGAGCTGCTCCCCACCCCTGCCCAGAGGTTCCACACCCTGCCCCGAGCTGGTCCCGCTCCGAGGCACCAGCAGTGAACCAAGCCCAGGCAGAGTTACAGGTCCCTCGTCACAGATGCTGCCCGGGCACAGGTTTATCCCAGCCCTTCGCAGGGCAGCATGCAAGGCACTCTTCCCTGTCTGCCCTGTCAGCCTTCCCACACTTCCTAGAAAATACGTCAGCAGACGTTCATGTTTAAATAGATATGTATCAGACCATAGGATTTACATATGCAAATTAAGTCATGTCCATATGAGCTCATCATAAAGTGAAGTTGACAAAATAGGCTGCAGGATCACATAACTATGAGTTTAATCATCTTTTGCAAAATAGGTTCACACACTCAGAGTGGAGGGAAGTGTGTTGGGATCCGGGACTTTATCATCATTTTCATCTTTGTAGTTCAGGATATCGTCAGTGAGCTCCCTAGTGAGCCCACCAACACTGTCTCCACCATGTCGGCGGCAATTTCTAGAGGTACCAAGAGAAGGGAATTAAACACGAGACGTTCCCTGTAATAAACTGCCCATTGCTAACCAATGGATGTGCACCCAACTCTGCAAGACCACGGTGTGAACCCACAACAGGGGGAAGGACTCATTCATGATGTTAACTGCATCCTACTCAGAAGCCACCAGAACAAGACACAGCAGGCATCGGTCAAAGGCTTTCAACCCTGTCTCCAAAGCCAGGCACCCCAGTGAAATCCGTTCAATAGAAATGTCATATCTGAGGCAAAGGTGCAACTCTGGATGTGACTGGTTTGAGATAGGGATTTAGGATAAGAGAGAGACTGAGTCTTAAAGGAAACACCCACAAGCCACTAAGGTGCAGAAAGCACAGTTGTGAACCTGAGCAACACGCCCTTGACCTGCAAGCTCAGGGAAGACTGGTGCAGGATTGCCCAGCTCCACCCTGGCTCCACCTCCAGTCCGGCCCCTAACTGCAGCCCATCTATAAACAGTGGAGCCCCCAGCCCAGGTGAGGCTTCTCACTCTCTATAGCCCACACTCTCCCTTCAGTGTGTATCTACTTCCTAAATAAACCTCTATCTCTGACTTTGCATGGTGCATGCCGAAATTCTTTTCTGTCACATGTGCCAAGAACCCCTCTGGTCCTGAGTCAAGTTCCCCCTACCTCTGGAAACTTCTGGGACCCTTCTCTGGAGACATCACTTTTTCTGTGACAGTTTGATGTAGACAAATAGCCATGCAGCTTCTTAAATCTAAAATCAGAAGCTAACTTGTACCTGTTAAAAAGACATCTTCAATAAACATTGCAGTAAGAATCTGCTAAAGCCTATCCTTTTTTGCATTATCTGAAACTAATCTGTTTCTTTAAAAAGTCTCAAAATGTTAAATGCTAATAGCTATCAAGGTTACAGATGCATTTATAATAATAAAATGTCAACTCTCCATGCAAAAGAAACAGATACTAAAAGCAAGCGTCAGTCACTAGAGGTAATAAGCAGTGCTTTCTTAAAAGGTGAGCCGCATGTTGTAGTTGTCACAAACACCCCCCAAAGCACGGTCACAAGCACAGTGCTGTCCGCAGAGGGGTTTTCAGAAGTGTCAAATATTGTCCTTTGATGAGATTTGGAAAGTAAAAGTTAAATCAAATGACTTGTGAACTCTCACTTACAATGAAAATTAATTCAGTTGAAAATGTGAAGTCGTTAACTGACTCAAACCACATTTCATCTGCATCTTTTATTTTACTGAATTTCCTGCCATAAAGAGAAAAGCAGAAGCGAAGTCATTAGGAAACTTACCTTGGGGTTCTCTAGCAGATCAATGAAGGAACTGATGCTGACCATTCCAGTGCCCCCGGGGTCCAGTATCTGCATTAGTTCTTTGAATTCTGAATCACTTAAGTTTACAATTATGCAATTTAGGATGTGTCGCAATTCTTCCCCTGTCATCTTTACATTACGCTTCTGAGCACGAGTATGTAGTACACAAGGGAATTAAAAAAAGAAAAAGACAGAAAAGGAAGGAAAAGTATTATATATATTTAGCATAATTTGGTACAGAATGAGCTTTGACCAAATAGCATTATGATTTGAAATGAGAATACCTTAATTGAGGACCATGATGTCATACATGTGCAAGAGCAGGGGCCTGGGGGTACCAGAACCTTCCCAGTACCCTGCCTACGTGTTCTCTACCAGGTGGGCAGGAGATGGCCAGGTGAGGGATGAGGCCCATCTCTGGGACACAGGCTGACCCCCTTCCCAGGGGCATCCACGGTGTTAAGAGTCCTCCCAACACCCACCTGGTGGCTCAGAACTTCCCGGCAGTTCAATTACAACTTGCCAATTTACTAAGAATATTAATTATGCTTGTTCTTGGTACGACCAACCTCATCAATTAAATAAGTGGACGATTACTTAGCGAGATCACTTTCAGCCACGCCACACAAAGAAAATGTTATGAGCAAGATACTCTGAGGCACATTTCTTCACCCAGAATTAAAAATTGTCAATAAGTAAATTAAATATGAAAATTGAGAGGTCCTGTTTACTGGAAAGAGGGGAAAGAACCCCTACCTCTCACTGAGAGATGTTGTGAATATCAATGCAACAAAACTTACATGGAAAGTGCTTACTAAGAGAGACCCAAAATCTGAAAAGGAAATAAGTTCCTCTAGGGTAAATTAAATCAGGGATATACATACATGCTTAGTTTTTGGCTTGGGAGAGATAATCAACTTTTATGCCCAAATAAGGGATCGTGGCAACTTTTAATAATTTCTGTGTAATCGTCACCACTAATGGTAGGACCTTGTCACCACCCCAGAAGAAGTACATTTACTCCATTCCCTACTTCCACACAGCTTGAGGCAACAACTGTTTTCATTCTCTGTGCGATGGGTTCTGTAGACAGAACCATACATGAACATGTGGTCTCTCTGTCTGGCTTCTTTCAAATAGTCCAGTGTGGCTGGGCCTGTCCATGCTACAGCATGCTCGAGCACTTTGTTCCTTTTTATTCCCGATCAGTATTACAATATCTTTTAATATCTGGTCACCATCGGACGACCATTTGGATCATTTTCAGCTTGGATATTATGAACAATGTTGCTATGAATATTTGTGATGTGTTTGTGTGGATTTACATTTTTTTGATTTCTCTTGGCCTATACCTAGGTGTGGAATTGCTGGGTCAAATGGTAAATTAGGTTTGATTTTTAAAGAAGCTGTTTTCCATGGTGGTCACATGCCCCACAACAGTGTGGGAGTGTTCCAGTGTCTCCTCATCCTTATCATCTTTTTGAAATGAATATCCAATTTTCTCAGCAGCATTTTGAAATCCTTTTCCCCATTAGATTTGTCAAAAAGTGAACTGATAAGTATTTATGGGTTCTCAATTTTGTTCCACTGATCTATATGTCTATCCTTATGCCAGTTCCAAAATCTTTATTACTGTAGCTTTATTCTAGAATTCAAAATCAGGAGGCTTAAGTAATATAATTTCATTCTTCTTTTCCAAGATTGTTTGGGCAATTCCATGATCTTTGTATTTTCATGTAAGTTTTAAGATCTTTTTTTTTAACTGTAAAAATAAAAAAGCCAGTTGGACTTTGATAGTATTTGTACTGAATACATAGATTAATTTGGAGAGAACTGAATCTCAGTAATGTTGAGTCCTCCAATCCATGAATATGGAATGTCTCTTCATTTACATCTCCTTTAATTTCTTCTAAGTGTTTTATAATTTTCAGTGTACAATTCTGACACTTCTTTGGTTAATTTATTCCTGGGAAATTTATTCTTTTGATGCTATTAGAATGGAATTTTTTTCTGAAGTTCATTTTCAGATTGTTCATTGATAGTTTACAAAAATAAAATCTTGTATATTAATCTTATATCCTGCAACCTTTGTGAATGCTATTAGTTCTCTCTCTCCCTCCCTCTCTCTGCCTTAGAATTTCCTACAGATATAATCACATTGTCTTAGAATAAAGCTAGTTTCATTTCTTCCTTTCCAATCTGGATGCCTTCTCTTTCTTTTCCTTTCCTGACTGGACTGTAGAGAACGGTAGCACGATGCTGAATAGAAGTGGCAAGGGCTAGCATCCTTGTGTGGTTCCTGACCATAGGAGGAAAGCATTCCGTTGTTATCATCACTATGCTGTTAGCTAAGGGTTTGCCATGAATGACCTTTATTGGGTTAAGAAATTTTCTCTTCTGTTTCAAGTTTGTTGAAAGTTTTATCTTGAACGGGTGTTGGAGTTTTTAGATATTTTTTCTCCATCTACTGAGATGATTATATGGTTTCAGCCTTAACTCTATTCATATTGTGTATTATGTTCATTGATTTGGGGGAAGTTAAACCAACCTGGCAGTGCAGGGATAAGTCCCACATGTTCATAGCATCCAATGCTTGTGACATGGCTGGATTTGACTTATTATTTTTGGTTGAGAGTGCAACCAAGTCAGGAAGGGTGCTCATCTGCATTTTTTCTCATGACACCCCTGTGTGAATTCAGTCTTGGAGTCACATTGGCCTTGGAATGCGGGGGGAAGTGTTCCTTCCATGCTTCTGAGGGTTCGTGAAGGACGGGTGTTATTTCTAAAAGCAACCTTTGTATTCTTCAATGTAGAGAATTTGCACTTTCATTGTTAAGATATATTTATAGGTATTTGATTTTTTAAAAAAGTTTTAGCAATACTTTAAAAATTCTTCTTTTTCTAATTATTTATTACAGTTTTCTAGAAATTTATCGGTCTTTGTGTACTGATCTTGATCCTAGTGGATCAAATCCTAGTATTAATTGTATCATTTGGGGGAAGAGTCTTTTGGGCTTTCTAATAATGAAATCATGTCACCAATAAATAATAGCAGGAGGGGCTGGGGATATAGCTCAGTTGGTAGAGAGCTTGCCTTGCAAGCACAAGGTGCTGGGTTCAGTCCCCAGCACTAATAATAATAATAATAATAATAATAATAATAATAATACCAGGAGGAGGAAGCGTGGGTAGGGAGGCAGGATGCACACTGCACGTGGCCATAGGAAATGAGCCACGCCTGACTGAAAGGTGAGTGGTCGCGACGCCCAGGGCCACTTGCAGGAGGGCAGCAGAGTCTGCAGGGAGCACACACAGCAAGTGGGAGGGATGCCCACTCAGGGCGACCTGAAGCAGCCTTTCTTCAGCTTTTCTGCAGGCCTCTCTGTAGCGGGAGTGTCCAGCCTGCCTACTCCTGGCTCCCTTCCCTGCTCTCCTCCTTTTCTTGGCCAAGACCAAGAAAAATGGAGGGGGGACATGCCGGTCAGAAACTCCTCACAGCATGACTTCAGGGGGTGTGACCGTCATTGCTGCCTGTGCGAGTCCAGGGATGAGCTTGTCAATGGCAGCAGCCCTGTGCCATCCACCCAGCTGCTCGGCCCCTGTGCATGTGGGGCCTGGCGGGCTGGGCTCTCAGCTCACTTCCCAGTGTGCTGGCTGGCCTCTGGTGGGCAGCGCAGCCCTGACTTTGACACCACCCGGTGTCTGCAGTGGTCAGCGTTATGCCTACTAAAAATGAAACTCCGCTAAATGACTGCTTCAGTAGAGTAAACTGGACCTGAGTTGGGCACACACACCACAGCCTTTGCCCTCTTACCCAGGAGGCTCGTCCTGAGCCTGCGTGGGGCCAGGCAGCCTGGTTGGAAACCCTGGTCCACTAGCCAGGTGGCTCAGGCTGGCCCCAGCCCCAGGCTCCCTCTCCTTGCCTGTCAAATGGAGATGATAATGTCCACGTCACACGGGTAGTGAGAGGACCAAGTGTGTACCTGCCAATCACTTTAGACAGGGCGGGCACACAGTAGGTGCTCAATATTATTCACTCAGAGAGGCCAGTCACACAGTCCCAAGGATTACAGTCATCTCCCTGTACCTGGTATCACTTTTATCCTCGGTCAGCTGTGGTCAGTACAACATGGTACAAGAAAGTATTGAAAGAGAGAGAGAGAGAGCAAGAGAGAGTGCATTCACATAACTTTTATGGAAGCATATTTATTAATTTTTTATCATTTGTCGTTATTTATCTTTTACTGTGCCTGATTTATAAGTTCAACTACATAACAGGGGAAAAGGCCTATAAACACGCGCTGCTTCACACCATTTTGGTGGATGGCAGACACACAGAGTGGCGTGCACTTGGCTGTATACAGGTTGTGTAAGTACCCTTGACCCACCGTGTTCACAAAATGACGAATGGCTGGGATGTGCTCCTTGGGTGGGGCCATCAGGGAGCAGCATCTGGCCGTGGGGACCTCAGCCTACCCTTGTCTTCAGGCATCTGAGGGGAGGGGGCCTGGGAGCACATCTCACAGATAAAGGGGACAGCTGTGTTTAAAGTAGGTAAGACACCCCAGAAGCACCGAGCCCACGCCTCTGAATCCACAGTGGGAGTGGAAACCCCAAGCGATGGCAGCCTAGACTGACAGCGGGCACACCGCCAGCCTTGAGGCCATGCCAGGCAGGGTGGGCTCCCCGCGTGAGCCCTAGAGCTTGCACCTTCCCCTGGGTCGGCACCTGGGACGGTGATGCAAAGTGATGCTCTAGGTAAGGAAGCTTTGGTACAGGGCCCCACTGGAGTCTAAGGACAAGTAATTCACCCTACTCATCATTTACTAGAGACTCAGTTACCAAAAATGCTTAATAAATAACCAACGAGGGAAGCGCTGCTTTCTCAAATAAACGTTACGGTGAACGGACTGAAGTTCACAGCAAGAGAAAGCCAGCGGCCAATCCACGGCGCGGCCCTCGCCCAGCACAGCAGAAAGTCAACAGCGACTGGGCAGCTAGGAACCGGCCCTGCTGCGGGCACCACGTGGCTGAGCCGGTGGCCTTTAGGTCAGGGTGGGCGCTCCAGCAAGTGGGGGTATGTGGTAGCTGCATGGTTGATGCAAGTCCCACCATTCCTAGTGGCCCTGCCGCCCTCTCCCTGCTGATGGCCCTTGGCTCTCTGCACTGCAATTCGTTTGGCACCAAACAAGCAAGGCTCAGCTTTTGAGCTGAGTCCTGCATGCCCCAGCATACAGCAGGAGCTCAAAAACGTTCGCTGGATGGATAAATGGGTGAATACAGAGTTTTTATTGGTCTTGCTCTGAGTGTTAGCTTTCTTAGAAACAATGAGCTTTTCAATGAGAAGGGTTTCAGATCTTACAGTGTTGGGTACCAGTGACGCTTTCTTCAACGCCATGTAGCTGTCTTCACCGTGTCTAAATAACTTGGTGACAATGTTTTCCTTCTGAGGTTGGTTTCTTGAGCCAAGGCTATAATGGATTAGGAGAGAAACAGGAGAAAGATTATATTCTTGAACTTCGTCCTTTCTTAATGCAAAAAACAAGCACGTCACAACAACTATAATAATGCTTTCTTTGTAGACGACTCTTGCCAGAAGTGGAAAGTGCCTGTGTCGTCCCACTGTCACTCAGCCGCTGTGGGTGTGATCCTCTCAGCATCCATTAGTGGCACCATCCCCTTGCCCTGCCCCCATGCTGGTCAGCCATCTTGCAAATCTGTGATTCTGACTTCAAAAAAGACCAGGAGAGAGACCACAGATCGCCCCGAGACCGGCCATAGACAGCGTGTCATAGCTCACTCACCCCGATTCCAGGGATTCACAGAGTGGCATCCCAGGAGCAGGAAGGGGCTCCGAGTAACCGGAAGGCTGATGACCAGGGCAGTCACTAGATACTAAAGAGACCCCAGAGAGGGAAGGGACCCAGGGAAACAGGCATTGCCTGCGTGGAACATTTTGCTTTACAACAGAGCGCAGTGCTCTTGGTGCCCATGTGACATCAGGAAGCCTGGGTTTTCTCTTAAGCTTCATGGGGGGATCGGTACAGAATGCAGAAGCAAAGGACTTCTGAGAACGAGCGTCTAAGTTCCAAAACACCCTGGTAAGTCCTCCCTTGCACATTTCTGTGCCCCCCACCCCCAGTCTGTACGGTTGTGTGAGCTGAAGTCACAACACATCTGAGAGGGACGCAGACACGCCCAGGACCCAGGACACCTGTGCCTCACAGTGCTGGACACCGTCAGCACTGTCCCCTTCCATGGGACTCAAGGGCACACCCAGAGCTCGGGGCACCACAGGAGGCGGTGCTCTCCGGGAGCCCTCCAGCTCCCTCGCCACCCCCGCCCAAGCACGAGACTCGCTCACCGTCTCTTCAGGTCTTACTTCTCCCAACTAGAAACTAGAATCTTAATTAAACCAACCTTATAGTTCAAAGTATTTTAAATAAGAAAAATGTATGAAAAATAATCGGTATGTAAAAGTTGATAATGATTCAATGGAGACTAATTGGTCATTCAAGAAATGGAAAAAAGAATCACTCAGATGTTCTTCAACCTTTTACATATTATGATTTGTGTAACCAAATTTAAAGTTTCCTTTTTTACATACCTATTTGGTTTTTTTGAGGAAACCATATAACTGACTTCGAACTCCTGAGGCTCATTAAATGATGCTAAAAAATGTTTCCAATTGATCTTACTGGTGGTTTTAAGTCCAAATCTAGATTAAAAGAAAGCAAAGATATTAAACATTTTTTCTATAATACCACACAGATTAGATGCTTAATATTGAATTGAAAATGGAAGCAATGAATTTATATGACATTTCCAACCCCAGGTAAACAAAATCATTTAGTAAAAGAGTACTACAAATTGATTTTTTTAAAGTAAGTAAAAAACGAACAGATCCTGCCTCCATGCTCTCCGTCTTCATGTCTGTTGGTGGTGGCACATGCCAGGAAGGAAAGAGGGGAGCTGGTTAAATTCTAAGGTCCACTTTGTTTCAGGCTCATTCAGTGGCTGTGGTCAGTAGGCCCCTAGGTGCTCATGTCCTGACCCTCGGATCTGTAGACACCTCACCTTACCTCACACAGCCAAGGGACTTCATCCACGTGTCAAGGGTGGACCTTGGGGTGGAGGAGTACCCTCAGTTAGGGGGGTGCCAGCTAATCATGTGAGTTCTTAAAAATGGAGAAAGCTGCAGCCAGGAGAGGATGTGGCATTGGTGGCTGGGAGAGGGAGGAAAGGGCCGAGGAGCAGGCGGCCTGTAGAAGCCACAAAATGGGAAATGGATTTCCCCAAGAGCTCCCCCAGGGCCCTGCGACTTCTGGATTCCAGCCCTGTGAGTGGGGATTGGGCTTCTCAACTGCCAAACATTAAGATGATAAATTCAGGTGGAAGAAGCCAGGAGGCAGCAGTAGAAAAGCTGTGCAAATAATTGGAAAACTGCTCAAAAACAAATTTCCAAAATCAATATGTTCCCATGACTCAGGGCCCAGTGTTTTTGGAGTCACATGAGGCCAGCAGGAGCAACCAGCAGGAGCCCGTGCAGGGTTCAGAAAGGCCCGATTGCAACTCCCACTCCGTCCCTTCCGGCTGGCTGACCAGGCAAGTGGCTTCCTTCTCCCATCCTCTGTTCTCACCTGTAAGACAGTGGAGCAGTGGGCCCTGGAGAAGAAGGACAAGGGATAAAGAAAAAGCAGGCTTCTCCTCCTCGCAGGCTGGACGACCCACAGGGGTGTCCACACAGCCTGACCTTCTGTGTGGTCACCCACACACTAGTATCGCCCCATCCATCCACAGCAGGAGGGCAAAAGCTCATTTTGGTGAAGACCCTTGGACTATAGCAATGAGGCGCCAAGTGGGCACGAGACAGGCTGCCCGGGTGAGCGCTGGGTAGACGGACTGATTACCCCATGCAGGGATTAAAACCTCCAGGAGCGCGAGCAAGAGGAGGTTGCTGGGGAAGACCTTTCAGTGCTCCACAAACTGCAACCCTCAGCTGAGGGCAGCCAGAGGCTGTCTGCGCCCCTGAAGCCTGTGTAAGGAACTGGTCCCACCTGGGGGGCTGTGTTCTGAAGCATGGAGACGGGGTCTGGGGCCTGACTCCCTATTTAACTTCACTTGAGCTCGTCTTCCATGATAATCACGTGAAGTAAGTTTTCTTTCATTATCCTGAGTTTGCTCACCAGCAGGAGGACCTCGGGGCAGCTCCCTCTCACGGTGCCATGTCCCTGGAATTGCCCTGGGGCAAGCCAATCAGTGACAAGAATGGCGCGTGGAGAACTGCAGCGCTGGAAAACCTCCCACCACCAGGAGATTAGGACCAGATGGTCATTTGGCCACAACCTCCACCTGTGAGCAGGTGCCCACCAGCCTGTGATCACCCACCTCCTATAGAATCCGTCCCTAAGGCAGCTCCTGGCAAGATGGCCCTCTCAGGGAGGGTCCAGTAACCCGCTCATCCCGATCCAGTTCCACCCCCTCACCTCTGGACCAATTGGCTTCCCTTGCGCAGGGAACAGAGTGAGCCGTTGCGTAGTGACAGTTCCTCTCAAGGGTCTTGACACGTATCCCCTACGATTAGGATAGTGATGTGTGTCCACCTAGAAATCTTGCAAGTGAAACGGGAGCTGCCAGCGTGGATTGGGGGTGGGGCACTGGCTGGCTTCCCCATCAGTCATCAGGAAAGTATTCCTGGGCTTCCAGAGGATGCTTTGAGGGCAAGGGCAGGTGCACACAGACCCACACAGGGCATCACAGACCCACACAGGGCATCACAGACCCACATGGGGCATCGCAGTCCCAACTGAGAGGGCCACCGGGAGGAACCAACAGACTGAAGGGACCGTCAGTCAGCTGGGAAGGAGATGCACTTGCCTTCATCAAATGTGAAATCCAAAGCTGGCCAAGGCTTGGTTGGAAAGAAATACTTTAGACTCTCGCTGGGCCCAGACCCTGGGTGGTACCATCTAAGAACTCGCGCCCATCTTCTTCCTCTCCCTCCTGTGCAAGGTGGACCCAGGGGAAGCTGCCATCGTGCCCCTTTGCTCTCGCCTGCAATGCCCTCACAGGTGGCAGGAGCACAGTCCACATGAAATCCTGTCTACGGGTGTGAGTGCCAGGACTCAGGCATTTCTAAATGGAAGTCTTGGTATGATCAAGACCACCTGAGAAGGCCAGGTCTGCCCATGTTTCCTTCAGGAAAAAGAACTAATCTTCCAGCAAATGAAACAAAGTAAGGAGCCTGAGACTCAGTCTGGACTGTTCCATGGGCAGCCGGCCAGCTGTCCATCCACCACACAGCACCGAGCGCCGGTCTTCTCTAACACGGGGTTTTGCAACCATCTCCTAACTAGTCTCCCTGTACTTGTCTTGCCTCTCTCCAATGCTCTTGCCTTACTCCATATTCCCGCCAGCCAGAACTTTTTGAAATGAAGATCTGATCAGATGACCCCCTTGCTTAAAATCATCCCGTGCCTCTCCACCACTCCTCGGATAACACCTGTCCTGGAACTTCCAAGCTGCGAGGCTTGGCTCTGCTGGCCTCTAGCCTCCCCAAGGCACCCGCTGCTGTCTGAGCCAACACATCACCCTTGCAGCTCCTCTAAAGGGGTCTGCTCCTCCCTCTCCTGGACCCTCTATGGGCTTCCTGTGCCACTGCCACATCCCCAGTCCTTTCCCATCCCCCTTGTGGTGCGTAGTCAGATCTGAAACCAGCCTCGCTCATTCCTCCCTGACCCTCACAACAGTGCTTTGGACTCACCCACCATCTCCCTCCTGGTCATCACCCACCATTCAGGATCCAGAATAGAGCCCCTGACCCTTCCAAAGCACTGTTACTGATCATGATCAGAGCAGCTAATGGTGGGCAGAGGTCATCACTCCTACTTCTAGCACGTGTTCATGGCAGTGAGGAGACCGACGAGTGGATTTGTCGGGCACCGGAGACAAGGTCAGCTAGACAAGGGTCCTGGGTTTGGTGTGCTACTATTCACACACAAAAAAATGTTTCCTTCTTACACAGTTTTTCTTTCCCAAACTTTGATGTAATTTGACAATATTAATTTCCATCCTAAATTTCAGCAAGTTGGAAATTAATTTCCTATTATACGAACATTATGGATACTGTTAAAAATAGAATCAGCATCAATATATTGCTTACCAAATTGCCTTTCTTTTTGGGAAAAATACCAAATGAGATCTTCCCTTGGTACCAGATATTAAAGTAAATTAAAATGGATTAAAAGTTAAATTTAAAACTGCAACACAAAAAAACCTAGAAGAAAACCTAGGTATATACTTATTTGATACTTGAATAGGAAGGAATTTATTCTTAAATAAGAAACCCTAAACTATTTAATTATATCAAAATAAAAAATGTTTGTAAAACAGAAATATCAAACAGCCAAACAACATTATCTACTGTAACTATGCACAATAAACCACTAACATCATCAAACAAAGTGTTTATTTTGGAAATTAATATGAAAATACTAAAACCTGACTTCTTCCAGTAGTGGTAGCATAAGATTCTATAGGATCAACTTTCCTGCAGGTAATCACGGTGCACTCTGGGGTAACACCAAAAACAGCTGCAGGAGGCACGGTGAACAGAAGCAGGAAAGGCTGGTGGGAATCCACGCTGAGAGAGGGGAGGTGGGGCTCTCAGTCCTTCCAGCCTCAGGCTAGTACTGCAGCATGAGGTGGGGCACGAGCACCAGTTCAAAAAAGTGAACTAAAAAAGAAGCCTTTCTGGTCTGGAAAGTAGAAGGCCAATTGCTGGTTACCCGTGGTCACTAGGAAGAAAGTCCTAGAAGGGAAAGAGCCAGACAGGAATCCCTTCATCTGTCTCACCACATTTCTGCCTGACTCCTGAAGCTCACATGCTCAGAAAACACTCCAAATACCTCAGATAAGCACAAAGGAGCTGAACTCAGATCAGGACTGCCACCAAAGAAACAGAGTGTGCAGTTTGAGTCCAACCAATACAGTGGCTAAACCAAAATATACTATATTCATTAGGAAAGATATTCAAATTTATTATCTCCTGAATCGATCATTCCAAATTTCTAAGATGCATTCCAAATATAAACAAGAAAAATGGAGCATACACTAAGGGAAAAAGAAAATCAACAGAGATAACCCAATGTGAACGCTAACAGACAAGGATTTTAAAAGCAATGATAATAACTGTCCCTGATGAAATGAATGAAAATATGCTCATAATAAGTCAAAAGATAGGAAATCTCATCTGAGACTCAAAAACATGCTATAGAATACCAGAGGGTCTAATATACATGTAGCTGGAATCACAGAAGGAGAGGAGAAAGAGAGTGGGGAAGAAAAAATATTTAAAGAAACGAAGGACAAATTTTTCCAAATTTGATTAAAAATATATATCTACAGATTTAGGACACAACACAAACACCAAGCAGCAGGACACACACAACAAAGCCATGCAAAGGCACAGCATCAGTGCTAAGTTGTAAGTCAGACTCAAAGGTGACTCTTTTTTTTCCTAATTTTTTTTTAGTTGTAGATGGACACAATACTTTTATTTATTTGTTTATATGTGGTGCTAAGGATGGGACACAGAGCCTCACGTGTGCTAGGCACGTGCTCCACCACTGAGCCACAGCCACGGCTCTCAAAGGCGAAACTTGAATTCTACAAGAGAAGAACGACTCATTACACACTGGAGCAGGAACTGAAGTGATTGTTTCCATCCAGAACAACGGAAGGCCAGCGGTGGGGACGATGCCAGAAAGCGCTGAAGGAAAGAAATGTCACCCATGGACTTCCTGTCCAAGAAAATATCCTTCAGCAACGAAAAAGAAATTAGACATTCTAAATAAAAAGAAAAACAAGGTGACCCATCATTAGCCACCAACAGCTCGGCCAGGAAAGTCCTCAGGCTAAAAGGAAATGACAGCAGATGGCCTGGCTCCTCAGAAAGGAAGGAGAAAGGGTTGGAATGGAAAATGTTCGAGAAGAGGAAGGACTCTTTGCTATCTCTTAGTGTACCTATAAATCTACAACTAACATTGTCTTGTGGGGTTTCTGCACAGGCACTACATCCATAGTGTAAATGGCATGGCGGGCCGAACAAGACCTATATGCCTGCACAGGTTCTGTTTTATGTGAGTGGTACAGGATCAGCTCTATGCAAACTGGAACAAGTTAGGAGTGCTTATTATAACCTCAGAGCAACAACGAAGAATGATGCAAAGAAATATACCTAAAAATAACAAGAAAATTAAAATGGAATATTTAAGATATTCAGATCATCTAAAAAGAAGGCAAAAGGAAAAGAATAAAGAAAAAACAAAACAGAAGAAAATTTTTAAAAACCAAGGGGACAAAGAATAAATGGAGACTTGAACTAAACATCTGAATATTCTTTTCAATGTTAATATACCATATTCTTCAACTGAAAAATAGAGATTATCAGAATATAATAATAAATAATAATAATTTTAAAAATTTTAAGTTGTAGATGGACACAATAACTTTATTTTATTTATTTGTTTTTATGTGGTGCTGAGGATTGAACCCAGTGCACTTCACATGTGCTAGGTGAGCACTCTACCACTGAGCCACAACCCTAGCTCCCAGAATGGATTTTTAAAGATTTAAATTTATGCTTTAATAAAAGAGTCACATTTATAACATAATAAACCTAAGTTGGAAAGAACATGACCTTTAGCTAGGTGATCAAGGTTACCGTCAATAGCAAAAAGTCATACGGATACCAAGCACCCTTGGAGTGATGTGGTGACCATGCACTTCACCTCTGTGGCCTTTCTCACAAAAGACACGCTACTGCTGTCTAATCAGCCAAATCCCAAAGTAAAGACATTCTTTAAAATTTCTAACCAGTAATCCTCAAAGCTTGCAAGGTCACTAAACAACCAGATCCTGATTAACTGTCATAATCAAGAGGAGTCTAAGGGCATCCCAAAATGTAATGGGGCATCCCAAAATAATGTCCTACAATAACAACAACAACAAAAGATTTTAGAGAAAAACTGAGGAAATATGAGTAATTTAAGGGCCTTAGTTGACATATATATCAATACTGATTCATTAATTGTGAAAGTGCAGTAATGAAAAACGTTAATAACAATGGAGTCAGCTGAGAGTGCACTAGAACTCCACAGGCTACCTCCACAGTCATTCTGTTAACGTAAAGCTGCTCTAAAATAAGTGTTTTTTTTTTTTTAAAAGATGATGAGAGAATGTTACAAGTAGCATTATGCTGATACATCTGGCAATAAGATGAAATGGATTATTTTGAAAAACACAAATTACCAAAATGACCCAAAAAGGAGGAGAAAATTTGAATAGATCTATGTTAGTCTTTTCAAAATTTAACTTGTGACTTAAAATATTTCCCCAAAGAAAAGTCCCAGTGCACATGGCTTCTCAGGTGAATTAAATTGTACATTTAATAAATTAATGCCAGTCTGATGGCAGAGTTCAGGAAGGAAACATTCCTCAAGGCATTTTTTGAGACCAGTGTTACTCTGATCCCAAATCCAGAGATTTTATAAGAAAAGGCACTACTAGGCAAATATCACTCCTGGAAAAACATGCAAAAATATTCTTAACAAAATTTAGCAAGTAAACCCAACAATATACAAAATAGATAATGAGGTACAACCAAGTGAACCTTAATCCTAAGACACATAGGTTGGTTTAACTTTTGAAAAATCAATGAATGTAATTCACCATATTAGTAGGGTAATGGAGGAAAAACTTATTTATTCATCAAAATTTATTTGGAAAAGTATTTTTAAAAATTCAATATATATTAACATATAAGGAATAGAAAGAAAATTCCTTAAATTAATGAAAGACATCAATCAAAAATCCATCCCAACAGACTGCACAAACCCCAACACAGGAATACGAGAAGTATGAAAAAACGAGACAACAGGATCCTCCTGAAGTTAATAATTCACCTGCAACTGACTCCAAAGACACTGAAGTAGATGAAATGCCAGATTAAGAAATCAAAAGAATGATTAGAAAAATGATCAATAAATTCTGAGAGAACACAGAAAAACAACTAAATGAATTTAGGAAGTATACAGGATATTAATGAGAATTTAACAAAGAGATAGAGATATTGAAATGAAACCAAGACAGAAATCTTGGAAATGAAAGGCACAATAAATCAAATAGAATGTTCAGTGAAATTCTCTCTGATAGACTATGCAGAAGGCAAATCAAGAGCTGGAAGACAAAGTGGCCTTGAATGGGCCAAATCACATCGTGTGCATGTACGAATATGTGGCAGTGACTCCCCCGTCACACACAGTTAGAATGCACCAATAAAACACATGGGGAAAGGTACATGAAAGGCCAATATCACATGAAAACAGGGTCAGTGCCATTAAATCATCAGCAAACTGCAACTAACACCCGAAGGAGACCCGTCTGCACATCACCAGAACGGAAGACGGAGGCACCTGGCCTGCAGTGGAGCCGTTGGCACCTTCTCACTCCAGGCCAAGGCGCAGGGCAACGAGGGCACTGTGGAGAACAGGCTGATGGTGCCACAAGTGTAAATGAATGCTCGCCACACAATCTGGTGACAGCACCACTAGACATGTGCCCATGAGCCACAAAAACACATGTCCACACAAGACCTGTTCGTGGGTGTTCCTTGGAGCATCTCCCACGCTGGCCCCAAACCCAAACCAGCCCAACGCCCACCAGCCGGGGTGGGACTAGTGGAGAGCAGAGCATGCAACACGAGGGTGAGGCCTGACCGGATGGCCCGGGAGAGGAGTCCAGCCCAACAGCACGTCTGCGGGAACCCACCTCTGATAATGACAGTGACGGGGGCAGGTCAGCGGTGACCAGAGGCCCAGGTTCCCATTGCCAGCACAGCAAAAATGCCCACCTACACCCGCATGACTGCCAAAGCCCGTTAAACTCCCATTTAGAAATGAGTTTATTTTCTATTAAATACACTTCAATGAAGCTGGGGTAACAGATTTTAAAAGCAGAAGATAGACAAAGAACACGAGCAACAATTTAGAGAAGTACATCTGACTTTTAAAAAAGAAAATCACATGACCCCAATAGCAATGGGGACATGCAAATCTAAGCGACAATAAGAAACTGACCTTTGCTTATGAGATTAGCAAGGGTTTTTAAACAGCGATATTAAAGGCTGACACGAAGCACCCTCATGAACCTCTCTGTTGACAAAGCATTGTGTGGCCACCAAAAATTCATTTCAAACATTTTTCAGTGACATGATATGAGGATGGCCTTAGGCCTGAGCCTAAGCAACTCCAATTAAAAAACTCCAGTTTGAAACCGCAGTCTCACCTGGAGCACCTAAAGGAGCCCTCCAGTGTGGCCCTCAGGCACAAACAAGTTACTTCCCCCAACCCTGACAAACTCAGAGTGAGGTCTAGGGGAGGGAGAGGTGGAGGCCCTGGGGCGGACTCTCCCTGCCCAGTCCCTGGAGCCCCCCTCGCTGTCCTCTCCTCTCACTCTCACCAACCTCGTGCCCACTTCTGGACTGGTCTGGTAGCGGATGTCCTGGGGCTCTAGGAAGATACGCGTAGGCCCAAGTGGAGGAGACAGACCTGAGACAGTGCGAGGCCTGCGTTCTGCAGAGTTCCTAGGAACCCGGTGGTCTGCGGCATGTTGGGTGGGAACATCCCCCCAGGTGAAGGGTGCCACTGATCACAAAGGAAGAGGATGGGCTGGAAGGGTGTCCCAGATGGGGGACAACTTGCTCCTGCTGCTCTGATCCATTTGCAGGTAACTCACAAGGTTGCAAATGTGACCGAGGCGTAGACAGTACCATCACTTACAGATGGTCCAGGCTGGAACGCCAACCGCTGTCCCGCGTGGGCCTCTGACCCAGGTGCCCAATGCTACCACCGGCACCTGTGGTGAAGGGAGGCTATGTGGGCCCTTCCAAAAACCTCACAAGGAGTGCTTCACACAGACCCCTAGAGCTGGGACACAGGGCCCTGCCCTCAGCCTGCTGCGGAGGCCTGGACAGTCTGAATGTCTGACCACAAGACAAAAGTGACCGTGAACCCATACCACCTAGGCCAAACAGGGGAGTCACGGAGCTGGATGTGACACTCGGTTACGTGGAAATGGCCCACGAGAGGCCAGGCCCACGCGGGTCTGAACAAGGCAAAGAGTACATGTGAACCGGCCTGAGACGTCCAAGGCACCCGCTCCTGCCCCCAGGGGCTCCCTCCACCCACACCTGCACCTCAGGAAGTTCCTCGTGCTTGAGTGACAAGAAAGATCCGGGCCTGGCTAGCAGATGGCCACCCAACATGCTGCCCCACCTCCCAGGAAAGCCAGTCCTGCCCTCAGGGCCCTGCCCCACTGGGGGGGGGGGGGC
>NW_025999962.1:4318363-4337816 GCF_001458135.2 Marmota marmota marmota | reverse complement strand
GGGGGGGGGGGGGCAGAGACCAGTGCCGCCAGAGAGACGGACCTGCCCGAAGAAGGCATGACGCTCTGTGTGGGTTTGCGGGCGGTGACAGCTGGCTGGCTGGTCAGGGACTCGGGGAGAATGAGATTAAAAGACTGGGGACAGAAAGGCCTGGAAGAGGCCCCCAGTGGACCTCAATTACAGCTCTGAAAGAAATGTGTGTCCCATGCAGATGCCCCTGTGTAGTGGCTCCTGACAGGGAGGAAAGTGACTTGTGTTGTCACTCATCACCCCAAGTAACCCAGGGCTGACATAGCCTTCCAACACAAATGAGCATGGCCAGTCGCAGGAATGGCGGCAGCAGGGCAGGTTGAAAATGGATTCCTGACCTTGAGCTGAGCTGGTGCTGCCTGCCGAGAACCCACCCTGCCAACAGCAGAGGCCAGCTGTGCCTTCCTCTGGGTGGACTGTAGAGACACCTGGCCAAGGTTACACCAGATCCCTGGTGCAAATCTGCCTCCCCTGCCTGATGTGTGTCTCCACACCCATCACCTGGGGACCTCCAGGATGCTGCCCTGTCACCCTGACGTCCAATCGCAGCTCAACTTTCAACCAAGGGACCCCTCTGCCTTGAAGAAGGGTGGCGATAGACTCCTGCTGAGAGCCATAGCCGAGTCCGAATGACGCATGGCATTTTTGCCAGAACGGAGTGGTTGAGAGGTGACGCCAGCAAGTCATTGAGATGATAATGGTCATGTTAAGCTGTGTATATTAGACCCCTGCTGTCCACCTCGGCCTGCTACTTTGGAGTTCTCGCTCTACTTTGGAGTTCTTGCAGGGATTCACAGAGAGTTCCCATTGGTTGGGGAAGTGCCGGAGGAGGGATTTCCGGTTGGTGGTTCCTGGAGGAGCCGCATGGCGTTCAGGAGAGTTCCCGGGAGCGTGTGTGTGGAGTGTGCTGGGGGAGTTCAGAAATAAAGTTTGTTCCTGCTTCAGTGGCTCGCGATTTGTGCCCAGCCAGACTGCGGCAGACTCCATGCACGTGGCCAGTGGTCCTGCCCAATCATCTGGAGTTGATGACTTGACAGATGGCTGCAGGCCTTGCCCATAACGCCAGTCCAGTCCTCCTGTGGGGGAGGGCACCGTGCCACAGGACACACACTGTGACTTGATCCAGACACCGTGGCCCAACAGAGACGCACACCAGGACTGAGAACTGTGGAAAGGCAGGCTGGGCGCCTCACCAGGGAACGATGCTGTCCAGCACAGATGCTGGCAGGGAAAGGGGCCACAGAATGGACGGTGAGAGACTGTCCACAGGGACCTCCCGATGGGACAGCATGAACTTCGGCAGCTCTGTGCAGGGCGCCTCTGTTTCCCTCCTACCACGGCCTCCAATGGGAAGCCAGCGGTTCAGATCCTGGGCGGGGACAAACCGGCCTCTCCAGGGCTCTGAGTGGCTCGAGGTCTTCACTGAAAGGACAAGGGTCCTCTGACCTGAAAGGATGCTGAGGCTCCGACTGGAGACTGTGCTGAGACCACTTTCTGCTCTCTGCTCTGCACAGTGCCCAGGGGTGGCTTCAGCTGGACTCTCACACTCCTGGCTTTCAGCTGGGCTTGGCTGGCACCGGGCACAGCAGGTGGAGGGTGAGGGGCTGAGTTCCTCCCAGCCTGCTCCCGGCAGGCTGCGGCTGGCCGGGCTGGCATTCTCCCACAAAGCCTGTCTGCTGCAGGCCGGGGACCCTCCTCCAGCCACAGCTCTTGTTCCACTCAGGAACTGCCTCCTCTCCTGCCCCTAAAGGCGAAGGAAGTTCTCCTGGCTTCCCCTCCCCCTGGCCCCAAGCTGCTGCCTCTGGTGCTGATTTCACTGCCTCCTGTCTTCACATGGGCCAAAGACCCTTTCAGAAACCTGTAAGAGTCAGGCAAAGTGGCACCCATGACTTGGGAGGCTGAGGCAAGAGGATCAAAAATTCAAGCCCAGCCTGGGCAATTAGTAAGACTCGCTCTCAAAATAAAAAATAAGAATGACTGGCCATCTGTTTTCTGCCTGGACTCTGGCCAGTGTGTGGCCAGACTAAGATCGCAGTCAGGATGTGGAGCCGTCTGGTACCCACAGCACCCTCCTGCTTCTCCTCTGAGCCACACCCCCTGGCCCAGCCCTGTCACTCAAGACCTGTTCTCCTGTGTCACTGTGCTGCCTTTCCCAGATGTCACGTAAACGGAGAGATCCTAGAGCCAGGGTCAAAGGGGTTTAGCAATGACCGGAAACATCTCCCAGTGTGCATCCTCCCTCACACGTCGGGGCTGAGTGGCTTACTTCTCCTGTGGCACAGCGCCTGCCAGGCCACCGGGCCACCGGCGCGAAAGGGGAAACCATCAGCAGGAGACGCTTCTGACTGAAGACCAGCTCGCAGGACAGGTGGACAGACACCTCTCCACCAACGTGCTAGGTCATTCCATCCTCTTCCTTAAACTCATTCTTCAGATTTAACACTGGTTTATTTTTACTAGATCTATTTTATAGAAAAGTCTAGGCAACATTGAAAGGCACAGATGTTATAATGAAAGTAAAGTTAGCTGTGCAATTAAAGCCTAACATTCATTTACATTTTTTTCATTAAAAAATATATATATTCCATTAAATATATATGAAAGCAGCTTTTAAAGTCTCTATAAGATTATTTAGATCAAGACTTTATGCTTTATTACCAAGTTGTAAGGTTTTTAATTTAACACCTAGATGTTGACTATTAAAAAATAACAAACTCAAATACACACCTATCTTTTTTTTTTGTATTATCTACTCTTAAATTGGATAGGAATAATTTCTCAAATCATTCTGCATGGAGGTAGGTTTTGGATTTTATTTTCCTTCCTTCCTTATTCTTCCCCATATTGTTTGCCTTTAGGAAGAAAACTAAACATGTGTTTTCACTTTTATTTCTTAAATTCAAACGCAGGCCTTTGACTTTTCCTCATGATCAAGTTTTGTGAGTCCTGATGTCCTCAGATGCACGTGGACTCCTGTGCTCAGCGCGCGGTCCCCTCACCCAGGGACCCTCTGCTGCCCTTCCCCTGGTTCCTGACCTGGCAAGTCACCGCCCCCTCTCTGCCCCGTGGTCTTGCCTCTCCCAGCACGCTGGACGTCGGCGTCCTACTGTGGCAACACTTGAGGCGGCTCCTTTGGCATCTCCGAGGGGACGGCTGTGTGTGACAATGGTCCACACCCTCTTGTGCTGACCGGCATCTGCTGGATGGTGTGCAGGTCAGGCACCCACCTGCCGAGTTACTGCTGGGCTGCTTCCAGCTTGGGATGATCATGAATAGAGCTGCTATGAATATTTATCATAGATTTTTAAAGTTGTAATTGGACACAATACCTTTATTTTTATTTGTTTTTATTTTTATGTGGTGCTGAGGATGGAACCCAGCGCTTCGCACATGCTAGGCGAGCACTCTATTGCTGAGACACACCTCAGCCCTTATCATAGATTTTTTTTTAGTGAACTCTTAAGTTACTAAAAGTCATACAAAATTTGCCCAGCTGTAAACATGGACTCCTCCTGGTAAGTACACGGAAAAATCATAGAAATGTTAAGCCTAAATTTAGATGAATCTCATGATGCTCTTAGTAAAAGGTAGGAAGAAGTTAAGGGTGCCCTCTCCGGGCAGCCCCTGTGTCCCCCCCCCGCCCCACCTGCACATCAGCCTGGCCCACCCAGCCAGGCGACCCCGGCCTCCACTACTTCTACCTCTTGCTCTCGTTCCCTGCCTGTTCTTTCCTCGTAGAATCCAGCAGGATCTCCCTATCAGTCCTAAGACCTTAACAATCACCATTTAAATCCAAGAAGTAGGTTACAACCAAGCAACTGTGACAGTATGGGGAACTTAATATATGTATTCTCTAAAAGTATAACAGAAAATAAAAAGGACATTTTAGTAGAATGGATGGACCATTAAAGATAGAACCTTACAAAGAAATGTCCTTGGATAGAATAGGAAATACAAATTGGGACAAAATTTAGATAAGAATTTAAGATATGGCAAAGCAGACCTTCAGATGACGGGGAGCTACAGGATACAGAGAAAAGTCAGGATACAGAGAAATGTCGAAAATCCAGACAGCCTGTCAGATCACATGCACCAGTCGGCAGTGATGGCTATCCTGACCCAAGATGACCATCTTAACAAACCCCAGAAGCCGTGACGCAGATAGCCCAGATCCTACCTGAGGACCTGGGCAAGGTGTTGGTAAACTTTAAGAAGAGCAAGAGAGCCGTCTGCTGCAGGGGCTGGTCTGTGAAACAGCTGGGCCCCTGTGAGGTGACCCTCAGGCATCTGAATGAGAAGAACTGGGAGAAAACCTGGGAGGCTGTGAGCCGTCTGTGACTCTGCAGCAGGAAAACTGCCCTGGGGGACAGTCCAGCTCAATGGGAAACCGAGGCAGAAGGAGAGGGAACGGAGCTGTGGCAGCCGGGAGCCCGGCCTGAGCTCTGCGTGGCTGTTGGTCTGGTGATTTCCCCAGACATGGGTCTGTCTCCTCTCAGTTGTGTGGACTTCAGCAAGAAATGTGGTATGATTTGGGCACCGAAAGAAGCCACAGAGAAGTAGGCATGAAACACAAAGAATAAGGGCCACAGAGGGCAGTGTCTTTTTAATGAGCTTAATGAATGTTAGATACCTTTAAAATAAAACTGTGGAGAAGGAAAGGGTTATTTAATAAATGGTGATGGGAAAACAGATTATCTATTCAGAAAAAAAGTGTTTTCTTTTAATTTAGATACTCAATTTATATTACAATGGATTAAAGGAATTTCTTTTTTTTTTACAGAATAAGAGAAGCAAGCAGTACAGAATGGAGTTTATAATCAAGGCTGGGTGAGAATGATGAGTTAATAGATTTTAAACAAGAGAAGACATTCCAAAAACAAAAAAAAGAAAGATTAATATATTTGATTATATTAAATTATAAACTTCAAAACGATGAGGCATCACATTAAGAAAGAAATTGAAAGCTGAGAGAAATGGCTGCAGCACTTAGAATGCAAAGGGTTATCTTTTAACAATTATCTAATTATAAAAAAAATTAACCAAAAAAATTAACTCAAAAAACAATCCATTTGGGCCACTGCCAATTAGAGCATGAAAAAAATTCACACCAAGGGAGACACAGTCAGTGCACGGGCATGGACATGTCCAGCCTCTGTATCAGCCCAAAAATATGAACTAAAACAAGGCACTACTGATATCTGTTGTCAAAATTTTAAAGCAACGTTAATGTTCAATGCGGGAAGGAACATGAGACTAGGACATTCGCACAATATCGACTGCAGTCCTTACAGAAATGCACAAGGGTGACAAGGAGCCAGCAAGAGGGCAGACTAGGAGGGCAGCCCAGAAGCCCCGGCACCCCATGTTCTGGTGTATCGTGTTTCCATTTTTATTTGTGCCACACCCAGGAGTTCAGCAGCACTTGGAGGCTTCAAAGCCCACTCCAAGACTCTGCCAACCCCAAATGATTTTGGCAAAGAGCAGAGGCTAGATCTGCTGCAACCAGGAGTTCCAACGGTCTTCAGCCCAGCCTCAAAGCCCACCCCACGGCACCGCGTGGGCAGGGAGTGAGCCTCGCCTGTGCTCCACTGAGCCAAGCCCAGCTCCTGTCCATCCCAACCAGAGGCTCCACCTAACCCCGGGGCCCTGCTGCCACCCCACCCAGCTGCATCACTCAAAGAGCAGGAGGAACTTAGGAAAACTCACAAAACATGAAAAGTAAGGCTTATGATCTTGAACAACTAATGGGCCAATGAAAAAATTAAAAGGGAAATTAAAAAATATCTCAGGGCAAATGAAAACAGAAACACAACATACCCAGACTTTCAGATACAAGAAGAGCAATTCTAAGAGGAAAACCTAGCAACAAAAGCCTATACTTAAGAAAGATTTCAATAAATAACTTAATCTCACCCCTCAGGGAAATAGAAAAAGAACAAACTGAGCCCAATATCACCAGAAAGAAAGAATTAACAAAGATCAAAGAATAAATAAATGAAATAGAGGCTAGAAAACCCATTTTAAAAGATCAATGAAACTAGGGACTGGGGCTGCAGCTCAGTGGTAGAGCACTTGCCTTGCAAGGGTGAGGCACTGGGTTCGATTCTCAGCACCACATAAAAATAAAAGATAAAAATATTGTGTCCACCTAAAACTAAAAAATATTTTTAAAAAAGATCAATTAAACTAAGAGTTGATTTTTTGAAAATATAAACAAGATAGGAACACTTCAGCTAGACTACGAAATGAAAGAGGAGACACTGCAACTGATATTACAATTGTACAGAAATTCAAAGGATCGTGAGAATACTATGAACCAAAGAAACTGATTACCTATAAGAAATGGACAAATTCCAGACACATACAACCTACCAAGATTGAATCATGAATCTATAGGACATTTGAACAGACTAATAATGAGTAAGGAGGTTGAATTAGTAATAAAATTCTTTCATCAATAAAAATCCCAGGACCTGATGGTTTCACTTCTGAATTCTATTAAATATTGAAAGAATTAAATTCTTCTCAAACTCTTTCCAAAAAATTGAGGGGGAAATACTTCCAAACTTCTCTTACAAGGCCAGCAATACCCTGATACCAAAGCCAGTCAAGGACATCACAAGAAAAGAAACCTACAGGCCAATTTCCTTGTTGAACATAAATTCGAAAGTTTTCAAAACAAAAACTGGCAAACTGAATTTAATAACCCATGAAAAGGAACATTTACTGTGATTAAGAGGGTTTAACCCCAGATTCAAGGGTTATTCAACATGCTAAAAAGATGGGATACATCGTATTGACAGAATAAAGAATCAAAACTGTGTGATCATTTCTATGAATGCAGAAAAGAAACACTTGACAAAATTCAACATCCCTTCACGATTTATTTAAGAAAAAAAACAACACTCAAACAATTAGATATAAGAAATGTACCTGACCACAATAAAGGCCAATGATGAAAAATTGAAACACTGCAAGATTCAGAACAAGGCCAGGATGCCCACTCCCCCACTTCCTTTCAACAGAGTACTGCAAGTTCTTGCCGGAACACTCAGGCAAGAGAAGAACTAAAAAGCATCCAAGTAGGAAGGGGAGAAGTGAAATCGTCACTGTTGGCTGGTGAGATGATCTCATATATGTAAAATCCTGAAGATTTCTCTCCCCCCCCACCTCTCTCTCTCTCTCTCTCTCTCTCTCTCTCTCTCTCTCTCTCTCACACATACACACACACACACACACACAGAGTTAGAAGTAATAAATGAATGCAGCAAAATTGCAGGATACAAAATTAACACACAAAACTCATTATCATTTCATATACTAATAATGAACTATCCAAAAAGGAAATCAAGAAAATAATATAATTTTAATAGATACTAAAAATATTTCAGAATAAATTTAGCCAAGGAGGTGAAAACAATTTTATATATATATATATATATATATATATATATATATATATATGTAATATATATGAAAAAATTGAAGAAAACACAAATAAATGGAAAGATATCCCATGTCCATTGATCAAAAGAATTAACATTGTTAAAATATCTGTACTATCCAGAGCAATCTACAGATTCAATCCAATTGCTATGAAAATGTCACTTTTCATAGAAATACAAAAATAACCCTAACATTCATCAGGAACCACAAAAATCTTCAAATAACCAAGGCAATTACAAAGAACAAAACTGGAGGCATTACATTACCTGATTTCAAAGCAATAGTAATCAAAACTGCATGGTACTAGCATAAAAATAGACTCATCAACCAATGAGACAGAACAGAGGACCCACTAATGAAGTCACGTGTTTTTGACAGAAAGGCCAAGCATACACACTGGGGAAAGGATAGTATCTTCCTGGAAAACTGAAAATCCACATGCAGAAGAACACAACTGCACCCTATGTCAGACCACATCAAAAAACCAACTCAAAATGGATTAAAGACTCAGTCATAACGTCAGAAATACAGAACTTCTTAAGAAAACAGGGGAGAACTACCCAGCAGTGGGCTGGAGAAAGACTTTTTCTTTCTTTCTGTTTTTTTAGATTTGACCCCAAATGTGCAAGCAATAAATGCAAATGTAGGCAAATGGGATTACTTCAAAATAGAAGGTTTCTGTACAGCAAAGAAAACGATCAACAGTGTGAAGAGACAACCCACAGACTGGGAGTCGATATCTGCATACCATGTACTGTTAAGGGATTAATATCCAACATACACTAGGTCCTCAGGCAACTCTGGAGAAAGAAAATAATCTGATCAAAAATGTCAAGGGACTGAACAGACTTTTCTTAAAAGACACACAGTGGCTAAGGTGTATGAAACGTTCGACATCACCATCCCACCCACACCTCAGAGCGGCTCCGGGGAATGGAGCTGCGTGAGCTTTCCACGCGGATCTCCTCGGCCTGTGCCTACAGCTGTGGTGCCCAGGTGAAGGAGAGGAGCCCTGTGCACGCGGGCAGCGAGGTGAGGGAGTCCAGCCATTAAGGAAAACTACACGGAGGTCTCTTACGACACTGAAGATAGACTCGCCCTGTGATCCAGCAACCTTGCCTCTGGGTATTTACCCCCCAGAATGTGAGGTCGATTTCTTGAAGATGTTTATCTACATCAAACGTGTATTTTGGTGTTTATTTACATCAAGTGTTCAGTGCAGCACTGTTCACAATAGCCAGGTTATGGAATCCCCATGTATCCATCAAGGGAGGATGGGTGAAGAAACCAAGCCATATCACACATGGAATACTATTGAGCCTTTAAAAGGAAGGAAATTATGTCATTCTTGACAACGTGGATGGGACTGGAGAACATTATGCTTAGAGAAATAAGCCAGGCATAGGAAGACAAGTACCACAGCTTCTCCTTGCAAATGGAGGCTAAAACAGTCACCTCACCAGAGCACAGAGTCAAATGATGTTACCAGAGACTGCGGGGAGGGGAACAGAAGTGCTCAATTAGCAGAAATAATCAGCAGATTTTAGCTTTGAGAGAGATCACATAGCATGCCAAATAGATTATATTTTATAGAACAGTATCACACATTCCAAAGTCACTGGGAGTACATCTCAAATACCCCATTACAGAGATGTTTAGAATTTTGGAGATGGATATGCTAATTTCCTTGACTTAATTATTCCACATTGTATGCACAAATCATAACACTGCTTTGTACTCCATAAATACATACAACTATAACTTGCTAACTTGTTAACTTTACAATGAAAAATAAAATTCAAAAATAGAAAAAATATTCAGAAGTATGCAGTATGGAAATACAGTCTGAAGAAAAAGTACCCTCTGGGGCTGGGGATGTGGCTCAAGCGGTAGCGCGCTCGCCTGGCAGGCATGCGGCCCGGGTTCGATCCTCAGCACCACATACAAACAAAGATGTTGTGTCCGCCGATAACTAAAAATTAAAAATATTAAAAATTCTCTCTCTCTCTCTCCTCTCTCACTCTCTCTTTAAAAAAAAAAAAAAGAAAAAGAAAAAGTACCCCTCCCAAAGGAAAAAGGAAGGTGCCTGGAGATGTCCTGTTATGGCAGTGACAATGTTGCTCCCAGCTCCCAGCTGCCTGGACCTCTCCACAGCAAGGGCGGTGACCCCAGGGATCCTCACCAGGACCCCGCCTGCCTCTGCACCTGAACCTTGTACCGTTTGGAGCCAAGCCCCAGAATGCCACCTGTGGGCTTGTCCTTAGAGCCAGTGGCCCGCTGCTGGGGCTGCTCCCACAGAGCTTCCGGTGACTGCTTCTCCCAATGCCCCATTTTTCCTGAGGCCTCCTCAGACCACGCCGTCTGGGGCACTTCCTGTGGATGTCCATCGTGGATCCCATGGATTCTCCCGAGCCCGATCCCCGTGCATGCTTCATGCCATTATTTACATGCTTACTTACAGCAGGTCCCCCCACGGCAGGCAAAGCTCTTTAGGAGCACGTTTTTCTTATTCCTCACGGAGCCTCAGAGTGCAGCACACTGCCTGGTGTACAGTGAGCACTCAGGAATTGTGCTGGTCAACTGAACAAGAACATACAAAACTAAAAACCACCTAGAGACCCCAATGACAACGACATGGTGCCAGGTAAGTGCACGAAGAGGCAGGTAGATGGTCAGGTTGAGGACTGGGTACCTGCAACGCTTGACTCCAGAACGATTCCAGATCATGGGTTTCACATTCTGGAACATTTGCACACATACATGATGAGAGACTAGGGAGGACCCAGGTCTAACACAATGTCCGTGAACGCCTCCTGCGTGCCTTTTACAACATCCTCAGCACGTCTGTGCTTGAGTTGACTCGTTGTCATGTCAGCACTCAACAGGTTTTGCATTTTAGAGCATTTCAGAATTTGAATTTTTGGATCATATGCTCAAGCAGTACATAATTCACAGTGACACCTGGGTGTCTACTCTGCAGTTGTTTCTTGTGCCTGGTTCCATTGGGAATTCTGGGTAGATGTAAAAAAGGGACTCGGAGGGCCATGGGCAATAGCAGGGCCACTGTGAGCCCCATGCACTTGCTCTCCACACCCATTATATCTGTCACTCTGGTAAGTCACTCTGGCGCAGAACTGTTTGTCATTTATTTCTGCATTTTTTGCAACTACCATAAATAGACTCAGTAAATGATAGATGAATGAAATTTTATATATCTATTAAAATTATAACTCTGAAGACCATAAAGCCATATGAAAAATGTCTGTTCTTTAAAAATTTCTGTTTTTTATTTTTAAAAGCACAATGTAAAAACTGTAAGTGTACCTTATTACAAATATGTGAAAATTATTTATGTACATGGTTAAAAAATGATGAGAGAAAATGCAGAATAACCAAAATAGTTTGCTATTAAGGTGGATGGTTTTTGTTTTTAATTTTATTATTACTATTAAATTATTATTTGCATATTGAAAATGAAATAAGAAGAAATGTCTTTATGACTTTTAGCTATCCAAGAGAGTAATTTTTGAAAATCTTCATTTGCTAACTGGACATGGAATGTTTAATCCTAAAACTAAACTGTGCTTTTCGCTCTAGAAGTCACAGTGTTGGACACGCAGGGTGCCATCGCGGAGGCCCAGTGTTCTCAAAGTGGACCCGCTGCCTGCTTAATGCTGTTTTCCTCCCCTGCCCACAGGCCTTTCTTTCCTAGGTAACCCCAAGGAATCCACCCTTGCCCAGAGCTACACAGGACAAGCTTTCCATTAACTTCTACCCTACTTCCCCTGAGAGAAGGTTCCCTGTCTCCCTGGACAGACAACCAGGTAAACTGGAGTATTCCCCACGTGGACTTGGGTCTATATATACCATTTTTTTCTAAGTCAGGCCAATCAAACACACAAGCTCAACATTTGATTACCAACTGAAAGGAACCAGGGACCCTTGGAAAATGGCTGATTCCAGGTGTACGGCAAAAGATGTACAAGAGGAACCTGGAGCATTGCTGTCTCTCCAGAAAGCAAGAGAGCTGTCCAAGACTATTAGGGTCAATCAACAGGACTCAGAAACCAACATGAAAAAGCCCCCACTAGCCAAGACAGGGCAACCGAGTATCAGTAAGAATAACTTGTAATGAATTGAAACCCGTCAAATATACTCAAATTCATGAACTCATAATGATTATTATGAATCAGCACCCACTGCTCATTCCAGAGGACGCTGGGAGCCAGCTGATGATGTTAAAAAGCAGCCACTGAAGGGACAGGACCAAGGATGGCCGCCCTTCCCATGGCAACTGTGCTTGGTGGTTGTCACGTGGTTGGAGAAGAGACGATTTCATCACAGAAGTGTTTCAACTAATGACAGAAGAAGAAACGATAGACACAGAACAATTCCACTTCACTGTCACTAGGTACAACTGCTGTGGTCCCAGGTAGATTGGACCATCGACAGTGGCTGCTATTTTAGTCAGTTTTTCATTTCAAAAGACCTGAGAAGAACAACATAGAGGAGGAAAGTTTATTTGGTTCACAGTTTCAGACGTCTCCATCCACAGACAGACGACTGCATTGCTCTGGGCCCAAGGTGAGGCAAAGCATCATGGCAGAAGAAAATCAGCTCAGGCACGGCAACGGGACAAAATATAAACCCCAGAGGCACCCTCCCAGTGACCCACCTCCTCCAGCCACACCCCACCTGCCTACTATTACTGCCTACTTAATCTGTATCCATGGATTAATCCACTAATCAGGTTAAGGCTCACATAACCAATTCACCTGTGAAAATTCTGGCGCTGTCTCACACATGAACTTTTGGAGAACATGTCTCAACCATAACAGCTGCTGGTATTACAGAAAGAAACAATCAGTCAATACCAGCTTGCCATCAGCTCCAAGGTATTCCTGCCCAAGGCAGAAAGCACAAACACAGACATGGGCTGCAGATGGACAGCCTCAGGGCAGGTACTGGGGGAAAGGGACAGGAGCACATGAAACGTCACCATGGGTTGCAATAGTCAACCCATTTCCTTACACCCAGATTGTTCATAAACAATCCAGATTACTTCTAAAATGACCGGAGAGGAGGCCTAGAGGTTACAAGAGGACTGTGGTGGATGGGCCAGTGGCAATGTGCTGGCTGGATATGGATTCTGACTCAAATGAGCTGTAGGAGAGAACACAGGACAGGTGGTCACACTGAACCCGGGTTTATGACAGCAGTGCTAATTCCACTGGATATGAGAGTAGGATTCTGCCTTGGTTTTACAAAGAACTCATATCTTTCGAGTCACATATGGAAATATGATATCTGATGTTTGCTTCAGAAACATCTGAGATTGGAGACAATAAGCAGGGACACAGTGAAGTGACAGGCCAGGACCCAGTAACTGTCGAAGCTGGGGATGGGTCTTCGAGTGGATTCGTTACATTATTCTCTTTACTTGTGTATGTGTTTGAAATTTTCAATAATAAAAAGCCTAAAACACTAATAAAAAATAAATGAAGCTCTTCCTTATTCTCACAGTTGACGTTTGGGGGAAGAAACTGTCAAGGAAACAACAGAACTCTTACCTTTTCATTAGCTGGAGAAAAATTCTTCTTGGTAACCAGTACACAAAGGTGTCAAGGATGACCTTTAGGTAATTCAGAGAGACGTAGCCACCTTTGGAGGGGTCCCCGGCACTGAGGGCTTTTTCAACCTTCTCATAGGACTTGGAAAACTGTGATGAATTAAAATCAGAGAGTGGCATTCATAAAAATCAACTTCAGGGAGCTACTTAGCCATTTTATTTTTACCAAAACCACTTTACATTTTCCTCTCCAAAAAAAAAAGAAAGAAAGAGAAAACTGATCAAAAAGGTTACTGTGGCATGCACTGAACTTAAAATGATTAATTGATGAGCTCACTACAAAACATCCCCAGTCACAGCTGCTCAATTGACAAGGCAGACAAGCCTCTCAGGGAAAAACAGCAGAGACAACACATCTACCTCAACTTCAGCACTAAAAATACTTGGTGGATCTGCCAATTTGATACATCTCTGTTAATATACTGCAAGCCGTTCCCCACTGTGAGCCCACTAAGCTCCTAAGTCAGGCCAATCAAACATGCAACCTCAACATTTGATTAAAAATAGAAGCTGCTTTTACAGTAAGGGAAGTTATTAATGTAAGGATTGCACAGACACAGTGTACACTGGACATTTCTTAAATTGTGCTTTTAAACAAGAATTACCAAGCATGCGTGAATGCTCTTGGCTTTGGGATTCTTAAAACAGCCAAGTAGGCTGACCAGTGGTTTCTAGAAGAACACTGAAGATTGGTTTTATTTCCAGAGGTTTTCCTACTGTTTATTATTGAGTAATAATAATATGCTCCAACATTTTCAACCCTTCTGCTTTATCTGTATTCAATTTTTCCTGCTAACTGGGATAAGAAAATTAAAGAAATAACATAACCAGGGGGCTGGGGCTCAGCAGTAGTGCATTTGCCTGGCACGTGGGAGGCCCTGGGTTCATTTATCAGTACCGAGTATAATAAATAGAAAAATAAAGATCTAACAACAACAACAAATAACGACCAACAATCTAGTGTAAGAGGTGACTTTCTGGGGCATCCAAGCTGGCAGCTAGAGGGAGGGAGCATTCTGTGTCGCTCCAGGACCTGGGATTCCAATCGTGGGGATACTGTTTCTCAGCGAGTGATCAGAGGACCCTTGACAGCTGCTCCCCCGCAGGAACCACAGCCGCCTGCCGCTCAGGTCTCCAGCCCTCAGGTCAGCGCAGGACCCCGGCTGCTCACCCACACTGGTCCTCCAGGTGCCCGAGCAAGACCACCGGCTTCAGCACCCGCGCTGGACTCCTGGCCGCGTACCCGCACAGGAACTCTTGCCACCACTCACATGTGGACCCCCATCTACCACCATTGGGCTCCTCTGGTCGCCTCCATCTTGGGACACTGCAACCACTGCCACTGTCCCCTTCACACAGTAGCCTGGCACCTGGGGACGTTGCACAAGGTCTGGAGACAGCCACCAGCCACAACACTGCATGCCACAGAGCTGCATCTCTGAACATGCCACCCACCACCACCATCCAGCCCCAACCAACCCAACACCCCATTTCTGAAAGCAGCCACCTCCATCTTGGGACAGCTTCGTCACCATCGTTAGTTGGGGCGACTCCCAACTTGGGACACCGGGTGAAGCTTGGAAGCAATATCAAGTCCCCAGCTGCTCCCTCTCCCCCGCAGCCGCTAACTGGCCTATGCTTGCCTGGCCCTGAACTGCCCAACACAGACAGCTCTCTGACAGGTACACGGCCCCCAGAGCGCAGCCCACAAGACCTCCAGAGACAGAGGTTCCCTCTGGGAAGTAGAAAGGGAGGGTGAGCGAGGTACAGTCTAGAGACTAGAGACCAGGAATTGTGAGGCCAGCAGGCGAGATAAGGAGGTAAGACCAGGTGTCCACGTCACATGAGCAGCCCCAAAGGAGATCCTCGGGGTGCAGTCCCCCATGGGGAAGGGCAAGTGCTATCTATACCCCACCTCCAGGAGCTCCGCCCCAAGACCAACCCTCCCACCTGATAACCCTCCCCATCCTGAGGGTGCAGATACCAGCCAACCACAGACAGCCCACCTACTGGACCAGAGGGAAGCAGGAAAGACACTGACCCCCAACAAAACAACCCTCTATCTTCCTTGGAGATTTTCCCCCTCTCTTCTCCCACCCTCACATCCCCAACATTTGTGAAACCAGGTACTTTCCATGGATTAGGCTGCTGAGGACTGGGACGTCTGAATAGTGTATCACAGTGGTGTGTATATTCGTTTATCTCCTATTTTTACACTTTCTATTTTTCCTAATTTTATGTTTGTTTGTTATACTCTGTTGTCTTCCCACTTGTCTCCCCAAATCACTTTCTCTCTTTTCTCCTGCTACTAACCAACTTCTTTAGATTCCTCTTTCATCTTCCTAAGACCTAGTAACTCTGTATCCTCACCTCCTCCCCCTCAACATCTCATCCTACACCTCCCCCTGGCTCTTTGTCCACCATCAGAAACTGTGACCCTTTTGCAGACCTGCTGTTCATGTTGTAGGTAATAGTCGAAGTCACCATTTCTGTATATTGTGAGAAACCGTAAATGTCTTAATAGCAGCTCTTTGGTTTAAGGCTGTATATTGTTTCTATTGGGATCTGTTCACATTGTTCTCCCCCGTAAAGGAGAGGCACTGGAACCCTGCAGGGACACTGTAAGCCTATAGGGTAAAAACTGGAACAACTCCGATCCCAGAGCTAGGAGGAAGACACAGGAAAAAACAAGGGAGGAAAGTGCCCCCAACAAACCAAGATGCCACATTATTGGAATCCATGGCCAGCACCGCAGAAGGACGGACAGAGAAGGAGTTCAGATGCACATGATTAAAATGCTCTGTAAATTAAAGGATATAAGAGAGCAAATACAGGCAGCAAAAGATCATTTCGATAAAGAGCTACATAAGCAAATACAGGAAGCAAAAGATTACTTCAATAAGGAGACAGAGCTTCTAAAAAAAAAAAACCAGAAATCCTTGAAATGAAAGAAACTAAACCAAATTAAAAACTCAATAGAAAGCACCACCAACAGATTAGATCACATGGAAGACAGGACCTCAGACAATGAAGACAAAATGTATAATCTTGAAAAGAATCTTGGGACACTATGAAGCAGTTCTAAGAGGAAAGTTCATTGCATGGAGTCCAACCCTTAAAAGAAGAAAAAGTCAACAAATAAAGGACCTAACTTTACATCTCAAAGCCCTAGAAAAAGAAGAACAAATCAATCCCCAAAGCAGTAGAAGACAGGAAATAATTAAAATCAGAGCTGAAATCAATGAAATTGAAACAAGAAACAATTGAAAAAATTGACAAAGCAAAAAGTTGGTTCTTTGAAAAAATAAATAGAATTGATAAGCTCTTAGCCATGCTAATGAAGAGAAGGAGAGAGAAAACTCAAATTCCTAACATCTGTGATGAACAGGGAAATATCACGACATACACTACAGAAATACAGAAGATAATTAGAAATTATTTTGAAAATTTGTACTCCAATAAAATAGAAAATACCGAAGGCATCGACAAATATCTAGAGTCATATGATTTTCCCAAACTGAATCAGGATGATATACACAAGTTAAACAAATCAATTTCAAGCAATGAAATAGAAGACACCATCAGAAGCTACCAACCAAGAAAAGCCCAGAACCAGTTGAGTACACAGCTGAATTCTATAAGACCTTCGAAGAAGAACTAACACCAATACTCCTCAAATTATGACATGAAATAGAAAAATAGGGAGCACTTCCAAACTCATTCTATGAGGCCAACATCACCCTGATTTTAAAGCCAGACAAAGACACATCAAGGAAAGAAAACTTCAGACCAATATTTAATGAACATAGATGCAAAAATTCTCAATAAAATTCTGGTAAATCAAATACAAAAAGATATCAAAAAGATAGTGCACCATGATCAAGTGGGGTCTATCCCAGGGATGCAAGGTTGGTTCAACATACAGAAATCAATAAATGTCATTCATCACATCAATAGACTTAAAGATAAGAACCATATGATCACCTCAATAGATGCAGAGAAAGCATTTGACAAAATATAGCACCCCTTCAGTTCAAAGCACTAGAAAAACTAGGGATAACAGGAACACATCTCAACATTGTAAAAGCTATTCATGCTGAGCTCCAGACCAACATCATTCTAAATGGAGAAAAATTGGAACATTCCCTCTAAAAACTGGAACAAGGCAGGGATGCCCTCTTTCACCACTTCTACTTATTGTAGTTCTTGAAACACTGGCCAGAGCAATTACACAGGTGAAAGAAATTAAAGGGATATGGATAGGAAAAGAAGAACTCAAACTATCACTATTTGCTGACAATATGATTCTATACCTAGAAGATCCAAAAAAATCCTACCAGAAAACTTCTAGAACTAATAAATGAATTCAGCAAAGTAGCAGGATATAAAATCAAAACCCATAAGTCAAAGGCATTTCTGTACATCAATGACAAATCCTCTGAAAGAGAAACTAGGAAAACCACTCCATTTATAATACCACAGAAAAATAAAATACTTGGGAATCAACAAAAGAGGTGAAAGACCTCTACAATAAAAGAACTACAGAATGCTAAAGAAAGAAATTAAAAAGACCTTAGAAGATGGAAAGCTCTCCCTTGTTCTTTGATAGGCAGAATTAATATTGTCAAAAATGACCATAATTCCAAAAGCATTATACATATTTAATGCAATTCCAATAAAAATCCCAATGACATTCCTCATAGAAATAGAAAAGCAATCATGAAATTAATCTGGAAAAATAAGAGTCCCAGAATAGCCAAAGCAATCCTTAGCAGAAGAGCGAAGCAGGTGGCATCTCAATACTAGACCTTAAACTATACTACAGAGCAATAGTAACAAAAATGGCATGGTATTGGCACCAAAATAGACTAGTAGACCAATGGTACAGAATAGAGGACACAGAGACTAACCCATATAAATACAGTTATCTCATATCAGACAAAGGCACCAAAAACATTTGCAGGTAAAAGGATGGAGTTGGGGAATATTATGCTAAGAAATATTAGAAAAGATAGCCTCTTCAACAAATGGTGCTGGGAAAACTGAAAATCCATATGCAGCGAAATGAAATTAAGTCCCTATCTCTCACGATGCACAAAACTCAATTCAAAGTGTATCAAGGACCTAGGAATTAAACCAGAGACCTTGCACCTAATAGAAGAAAAAGTAGACCCAAATCTTCATCATGTTGGATTAGGCCCTGACTTCCTTAACAAGACTCCTATAACACAAGAAATAAATCAAGAATCAATGGGGCTGGGGTTATGGCTCAGTGGTTGAGCGCTTGCTTCGAATATGTGAGTCACTGGGTTTGATTCTCAGCACCACATATAAATAAAAAATAAAAGTCCATCAACAACTAAAATGAGTAAAATAAATAAACTTAAAAAAAAGAATCAATAAATAGTATAGATTCAAACTAAAAAGCTTCTTCTCAGCAAAAGAAACAATCAGTGACGTGAATAGAGAGTCAACAGAATGGGAGCAAATTTTTACACATGCACATCAGATAGAGCACTAATCTCTAGTATGTATAAAGAACTCAAAAATCTTAATACCAAAAATACAAATAACCCAATCAATAAATGGGCCAAGGAACTGAAAAGACACTCCTCAGAAGAGGATATACAGTCAGCCAACAAATATATGAAAAATATTCATCATCTCTAGCAATTAGAGAAATGCAAATCAAAACCACTCTAAGATTTCATCTCACTCCAGTCAGAATGGCAGCTGTTAAGAATACAAACAACAATAAGTGTTGGCAAGGATGTGGGGAAAAGGCACACTCATACATTGCTGGTGGGACTGCAAATTGGTGCAGCCAATATGGAAAGCAGTATGGAGATTCCTTGGAAAACTGGGAATGGAACCACCATTTGACCCAGCTATACCCAAAGGACTTAAAAACAGCATACTACAGGGACACAGCCACATTCATGTTTATAGCAGCACAATTCACAGTAGCTAAATTGTGGAACCAACCTAGATGCCCTTTAGTAGATGAATGGATAAAGAAACTGTGGTATATATACAGAGTGGAATATTACTCAGCACTAAAAGAGAATAAAATCATGGCATTTGCAGGTAAAAGGATGGAGTTGGGGAATATTATGCTAAGTGAAGTAAGCCAATCCCCAAAATCCAAATTTGAATGTTTTCTCTGATATGTGGATGGTGATCCATAATGGGGATAACGGGGAGCATGGGAGGAATGGAGGAACTCTAGAGAGGGCAAAGGGGAGAGAGGGGAAGGGAGGGGGCATTGGGGTAAGGAAGAAGGTGGAATGAGATGGACATCATTACCCTAAGTACATGTATGAAGATATGAATGGTGTGACTCTACTT
>NW_025999962.1:4243460-4318231 GCF_001458135.2 Marmota marmota marmota | reverse complement strand
CAGGTGGCAGAGCGCTTGCCTCACACGTGTGAGGCCCTGGGTTCGATCCTCAACACCACATAAAAATTAATTAATTAATTAATTAAAATAAAGGTTTAAAAATAAATAAGAATCTCAACAATAGCAGAGAAATAGGACAGAAGGGTTAGAGCAGCTTGAGAAGGTGACAGCTTCCAAGACAAAGATGATCCAATACAAGGAGAACTGGTCAAGCCCCAGGGGAAGCCAGGTGGGTGTGGGGGTAGAGGTTCCCAGCACAGGACTCTTGCCTGACGGAAGGAAGAGTGAATCTGCCACCAAAGGCCACAGTGTATCCCAGAAAACCACCTCCAAATCCTCCATGCTAGGACATGGCTTAGTTTGGCTTTTTAAATTTCAACGATGGTGGGAAAATGCTTTAAGCATCCAGGTAGGAAAGGAAATCAGCTACATTCGGAAAGAAATCAGGTGGACCCCAGGCTCCTCAAAGCGACAGGAGGCTAGAGACAGCAGATAAAACATTCACGACTTTATGAAGGAAACAAAGTGTGATGCAGAATTGTACCCAGCCGAGTTGTTGTTCAAGGATAAAAGCGAAAGGCACACAGCCTCAGATATGGAAAAAACAAAGGGAGAAAAGCCCCCTGAGCCTCTCCCTAGGAAATGGCTCAACTATGAGAGGCAGCAACCCAAACAATCAGTCAAGATGAAGATCTGGGAGGGCCACACGTGTGGTGAGCCCAGAACTAGAGGGGCGCAGAAACTCAGGCCAGCAGGAAACAGAGGCCCGGGGCAGGACTGTGGAATGTGGCTGTCATAAACTCTGGGCATCCTGGGGCAGGGCGGAGCCGGGGAAGACTGGGGGCCAGTCGCTGAGCTCCCTGGCGACAGCCAGCCCGGATGCCTGTGCCAGCCCTGGGGACAGGCTTCAGAGGCAGACTCCCTCTGGCTCACCCTTTGAGGAACTACTCTGTCTCTGTCTCGTGGGAAAGAACTCATCCAAAGTCCAGACATGTCCTGGGCTCCACTCGAGGACAGCCTGGCAGGGTTAAGAGCAGGACCCTGAGCTCCAGTTGGCTCCCAGGGGCTCTAGACTCACTGGCAAGTCATCTCACCGCCTTCTGCCTCTGCTTCCTCACCGTAAGGTGGAGATGACAGCGGAGCCTGACCCACAGACAGTAGCAGGGCTGAATACTCAGGCTCCGAGGCCGCCTGGCCTGGGCAGCCTGGGAGAGGCTGGTCACTAGCGCAATGGTATGCCTGCTTTTCTTCTGAGGAGCCAAGGACATTTAAAATAAATATGCTTTGTTTTTCAAAAAGCGCATGATCCTCTTATACGACCATTTCCATCTGTGTGTCTGCTCACCCAGTGCCCACGGATGCAGTGCCCTTCTCTACATGAACAGGAAGTTCTAGAACAACGTTCACTGAAGGCTGCCTTCAGTGTTTCAGAATTGCACACATTTCTTGCAATGGGCATGCGTTCTATAACGGTCATGTTTTTATGAAAACAATAAAGCTGTTAACAAGAGCAACCTGGGAAAACATGTCTTACCAAATTACCAACGGACACTCAGGTGTTCGCTTCTCTAAAACCCTTAGCAACACTGGCTTTGTTAGTTTTTTCTTCATTGAAATTTTTCTACTGAAAATTTCGTATTGACAATTTGGGAGTTTATGTATGTTAGGAACAGTGATATTATATTTGTCACTTATGTTACATGGATTTTGCCACATTTACCTTATGTCTACACAAAGTTTTGCTGTATAAAAGTTTTCGTTTTCATATAGTCAAACTTTGCCTTTTTCTTTATGGCTTTTGGGCATTACTTCATGCTTAAAAGATGTTTTAAATTTCAAATTAAAAATGTTTTCACCCAGGCTTGGACTATAGTGCAACGTTACAGCATTTCCCTAATGTGGTATGCTCTCCAGCATACTAAAAATTTAAAAAACTAAATTTTATTTTACCAACATTTATCATTTTATATTTAAATGGTTCATGCTTATAAAATTAATTGTTGGGAAAGAGTAAGTATCTCAATTACAGTTTTTAATGATCCAACCCCTGCCCCCACCTTCTTGTTGAAATGACACATATCATCTGAGAAGTTTCTGTACATAGATGGGCCTAGTATCCAGCTCATCTTTTAAATCCATCTGAATGTTCATTGCTGCACCCACGCCATACTGTCTTAATTATTAAGCCTTTATAAAACATTCTGTATGTGGTAAGACAAGTTCTCTATTGTAATTATTCAAAAGAAATAAGTATCCAGGCGTTAATAGCAAACCTCCCAATCCCAATCAGGAAGAATCTCTGCATTTATTCAAATTTTCTTCTGCTACTCAATCAACCTGTGTCTGCTCCTCATGTGAGTGTGACATAGTTCTTACTAGAATTGGTGAGAGTGACACAGAGAATGTACTTAAAAATCGACTTCTTATCACCACCACTGTGGTCAGTGCCCTGGAGTCACCAGGGGACGGCGGAGGTCTCCGGTTGCAGGAGACAGAGGTAGGACCAGAACCAACCTTGGAAATAATGTCTAGCACTAGCAGTTTTCTGGGCCATCCTCCTGCTCTGGTTTCCTTCAAGCACCTCTGTGCCCTTAGGAGAACACTCACCTCTCTGCCAAACGTCCTTTCAATGTCATCCAAGGAGCAGCTATCCCAGATGCTGTCAGAAGCCACGAAGCTGGGCAAGAGCTCCCTCCTGGAGAGCTTAGCTTGTTGATTCTCCCGTGTGATCTCTGGAAGAAAAGACTAAATGAAAGGCTTCAGTTTACTCACATGGCCAAAAGTACATTTAAACATTATTTCCTTTTAATCATCGCTTGTTTGATAAAAGTAAGACTTGAATAAACAAAGGAAATGATGAGCCCCATCTAATAAACTGTACTGAAATAGCTGGATGAACAGTTTAGAAAAAAAAAGTCAGTCTTCCACAGGCTACTCTGGAACCAGTTCTAGACAGAGTGAAATGTACACTAAGCAGAGTAATAAAACCATAAATGTAGTAGAAGAAAATTATGATGACAATTACATAATATATAACCTTTGTGTGAAGACTTTCCAAAGAAATCATTAAACCAGAAATCATTTAAATAATGGCTAGGTCTGACAATATAAATATTTAATTTTTGTTTGGTTAAAAATTCACACAAATAACAGTGAAAAAAATTGAGTGGGGAAAAGCTATTGTTAATATACATGAGAAATATAGGTCAATTTTCATAATATATGAGTTTCTTTTATGAATCAATAAGATGAATATAAATATTCAATAGATTATCTGTCTCTAACTCACTTCAAAAGAACTAAAAAAAAAAATCCAGTAACTGTATGAGAAGTGCCCAAACTTTGAAAATTTTTAAAATCTAATTAAACCAGTTGGTATTTTTTCCTGCTTTTCAAAAAGGCAAGGATGAAGGACTGATAAGGACCAGTTCTGCTGAGTGCGCCTGACCATCCTCAAACCCTTCCCCACACCCTCGACAAGTGGGGTAATGGCACAGGTGACCAACCTTACATGGGCCAGGTCACCCTGCACTACTTATAAGGGGAAAAAACGGAAACAGTCCAGATGCCCAGAAAAGGGGACAAGTTGTGTGAAGTCGTGGCTCACGGAGCCTGGAGCCTGTGAAAGGGCACAAGGACGCCGACCCCCAGGACGCAGGGCTAATTCATGACCGCAGAGCTTCTCTGTGCTGCCTACTGTGTCACGATGGGAAAAAAAGACAATTGATTTAATTTTCCATCCACACATCTATGGAGGTATCAGGAAACAAAAACCCAGGGCACGCATGCCGGAAGGAGTACAGAGGTGGGGCTCAGGAGGTAGGATTTCAGGGGATTGTTATTTTGTGGTTTTGTATTTTCTGACTCTTGTCAAACAAGCGTGTGTTACTTTTATGATTAAAAAAAAAGAATAAAATAAATCTAAAATATAGCCATTTTCTTCCTCAGAGTTGACTGCAAAGAATCACAAATGGTTTCCCAGATTTATTTCCTAAAATGTCTGCATTCAGCCCACTCCATCCAGCTGCCGCTAGGGTCTGCCAGTCACTGGGACTCTGTCTCCAGCTCCAAAAAAAACCAAAAACAAAGAAAGCAAGCCTCCCGCAGCGGGGCCCTCTGGGTGACCTCATGAGCTCAGGGCTGCTCTTCGCAGCCTGCTGTGGACTAGAGGCAGCGGGCAGAGTCCTCAGAATGGGGGTCCCAGCCCCCAAGCTGCAGCACCCCTGGCCCAGCTCACCCGGCTGCCTGGCTGCCTGGCCCTTCATCCTGTTCTCACTCCACTTGTGATTCACAGGGACGGGGACACACACACACACACACACACACACACACACGGATGGGCAGCCTGTCATCTGGGAACTCCCACTGGCTGGCAGGACCCAGGGCATCTTTGGTTATGCCAGGTCCCGTTCCCCAGTGCAGCCTCGTCCTTCCTGCCACCCTCTGGTTTTCCGACACTCTTTCTGAAGGATTTTTTTTCCTGTGCTGGGGATGGAAGCCAGGACCTTCCATGCGCCAGGCCAGAGCCCTACCACCTTGCAGAAGGATCCCTGTCGGTTTGAACAGTATAAAGAAGTCTTTAGTGGCTGAGCTCTGTTCTAGGTGTGGTGAAGGAAAGCCGCCCAAGTTACCTCCTCATGTGCCCAGACAGATATAGAGGTGGCCTGGAAAGAACCAAGAACCCACAAGACAGAAATAAGCAGAGATAGTAGAAAACACCGTTCCACGTTCAGAAAAGTCAAAGGTAAGGCGTGGCTGCCACCAGAGACCACCCCACAGAGCTGAGGACAGCACCGAATCCCTGCACAGCGCCTGGCAGATGGACCTTACATGACATTTCCTCCCCAAATGAATATACAGTAGCAGATTTCATCCTGTGGCTTACAGTTCACGGCAAGACATCGTATTAGAGCCAGGAATCACACACTGAAAACTTTAATATGTTGATTTCTATTTGTCAATTGTATCACAATAAAGTTGCAAATAAATCATTGTAGAAATGCAGAGTAAACTAAAAGGAATGAAGAGAATAAAACAGAAATAGAAGGTGAAATAAAGACTGTCAAGTAAAGAAAAAGAAAGGAGGAAGGAGGGAGGAGGTGGAAGGAGGAAGGAGGTGAAAGGGTAAAGTTTCTGAACTGCACACAGAACCTGAAATTCCTGAGGCAGTTAAGACAATGCCCTACTGGCCATTTAGTTGATTAATATCCTAGGACCCTGTGCAGCTTGTCACGTAGGCATTCAAGGCCCAAACCAATCAGTTTGAATGTGTACCCCGCTTAGGAGTGACCAATCACCCCCGCCCGACCTGTTCCCGCCAATGAATGTGCTAATCATGTATGAGAGTTGTTGTTCAATTTTCCCGTGCCTCATGCTGATTTATTCTGATGTATGCAAAGCCCCCGCCCTCCCCAAAAAGTGTACTTAAGCACTGCTTAACCTCTGCTCTGGGCTCTGGGCTGCTCTCCCTTCTTGAGTGAGCACGGAGCCCCAGCGCGTTGGAATGGATCCCCAATAAATCCCCTTCTGCAATTGCATGAGTCAGTCTCTTGGTGGTCTCTTCCTCCGACGTTTCGCCGGACCCTTACAGAGGGAGGAGGGAGGAGGAGGAAGAGAGAGGAAGGAGCAGGAAGACAGAGTCGAGACCCATGTACTAGGAATTATGCAGAAGACGGTCAGACAACCCGTGAAACAAATACTAAAATTTACAGTTAAAACATCTTTCCTGAAATGCGAGAGACCCAAGTCCACACATTTAAACTGTACACAACGCACTCAGGAGATCAATCAGTCTGCTGGTATCATGGAATATTCTAGAAAAATTTTTAGGGTTTAAAAATCTCTTAACATCCAGGCAAAAAAAAATCAAGTTACAAATAGGGAAATAAAATCAGACTGTCACCAAGCTTTTCTTCAGCCAAACGTTATGCCGCCAGGCAATGGGAGAAAAAAGACATTTAAGACGCTTAGGAAAAACTGGAGTCAAGGATTCTACATCCAGAAAAGCTGATTTTTCAAGTGTTAAGGCCACAAACTTAGGAACAAGTAAGAAGTCAGAGAATATTGTTTCCATGAGCATTTCCCAAGGAACCTACCAGAAAACAAGGCATACACAAACCGGGAAGGGAAACGACAAGCCCAGGAAGGCAGAGCGCTGAACTAATGCGCTGGGTGAAGGCCCCTCCCCTGGACAGCGCAATCCTGTGAAAACGGTCAGCAGGACAGCAAGACCTGCTCCTGAGCCACTCGAGCGGAAAGAACTGGAAGGTGAGTTAACGGGAAGGGCTCCAGGGCGGCCCCAGGGGCCTGTCTGTTCCTCGGCTCTGCCCAGCGCGAGCTCCTAAGAGGGGAATTCCAACAGCCCACCCATGTGCAGGTAAAATGCTTCCCCACCCCACAGCGCAGAGGCCATGCAGACCCCAGGAGGGGCACAGCCTGGGGCTGAGGACTCTGAAGAGACAGGACCCTGGCCGACGCTGAGCCGCTGGTCACAATGCTCCCTTCCGGCTTCTTGCCAGGAGCAGGCCTGGTCCAGACAGAGCCTCAGTCCGGAGCTGAAGTGTGATGCCCACACCCCAGACTCCTGCTTCTTCAAGTTAGAACATCCACAAAAATGGCCTGCCTCTGAAGGATCTGGATTTTACTTATAAATGTTGTAGAAGTAGCCAGTGGGAAAACCAGTGTGAAAAAGATATTTTCAGATGATCCCTGCCTAGGCTGCAGAAGACAGACTAATGAGAACAGATGCATGCCAGGACTATGCCAGGTACAGGGTGCCACAGCCGCACACTGTGAGTGGCTGCGCAGGACACAGCACAGCACAGCACAGCAGCACAGCCAGGGGCAGGAGGGCCGCACTGGGAGGTACTGGGAAAGTCCTGTGCCTCACAGAAGCCTCCATTATCTGAGGGCGGACTCGGGTTGACAGAAGGTGCATATCGTGAACCCTAAAGGACGCTTGCTAATGAATGAAAGATGTCAATAGAAGAAGTAATGCAGAATAGAAAATGCTGGGTTCACCCAAACTTTTTGAAATTAACCCAAACTCTTTAGGAAAAAAGGCAGGGGCTGGATTAGAGAGAGAAGTGGCATAACACACAGAAGGAGAGAGCCCACCTTGGAAGAAATGTAAGTAAAGATAAAAATACAAGCCGGGCACGGTGGCGCACGACTGTCATCCCAGCGGCTCAGGAGGCTGAGGCAGGAGGATCCTGAGTTCAAAGCCAGCCTCAGCAACTCAGCGAGGCGCTACTCAAAATAAAAAATACAAAGGGCCGGGGATGTGGCTCAGTGGTAGAGCACCCTTGGGTTAAATCTCTAGCACTCTCCCCCACCCCACCCCACCCCAAAAGAAAGATACAGAACTTCTTACTGAGATCCGAATTCAGTGAGATAGAGCTCAATGGTGAGACAGAAACACAACACGAGGAGAGGGGCCCGACAGTGGGCCTGAGGAAGCACCCAGAGCCACCAGTGCACTAGGAACAACAGGAACAGAATAGACACGGGCGGAGCCACAGTAGAGATGAAGACTGAAGTGATCCAGTGGCTACAGAGGAGGAGGAGTGGAGAGACGTGGGCAGCAGGACAGCCTGTGCCCAGAAGGTCACAGTCCAAAAAATAAAGACTCATCCAAAGACATATTGCTTAAAAAAACAAAAAAACTCAAAATGAAGGAAAGACTCATCCAAAGACATATTGCTTAAAAAAAATCAAAATGGAGAGAGAGTTAACTTTACAAACTAAAAGCGCCCTGTGTTCTAGAAGGCCACACAGAGGGCAGGCGCTGAGACCTCCCTGGCCATGCTGCTGAGGTTCAGGGTTGAAAAGCTGTTTGGGCAGCTGGCAGAGAAAGCCCGTCACCAGCCAGGGGGACACACAGGCCTCTCTTCAGCCACTCAGCCCCAGCAGGCCACAGACCAAAGTCCCTGACATTCTGAAAGGGAAAAGTGTAACCTGGGGGTATTGGGTGTGTGTGTGTGTGTGTGTGTGTGTGTGCACCCACACACACACTCACCCACACACACGCATGCTGAGGCACTGGGGTGGAATCAGGCCTCACAGGTGTTAGGCAAGTGCTCAACCCCTGAGCCACACCCCAGCCCTTTCTATTTTAACTTGAGGCAGGGTCTCACTAAGTGAGACAAAGAGGCTAGCCTTGGCTTGGGATCCTCCTGCCTCGGCCTCCCGAGGAGCTGGGATTTCAGCATGTGCCACATGGGAATACTGTGTTTGTCGTTTTCTTGAGTTTTGTTGCGATTTCTAACTCTCCTGATCCACTAAGGTGAGAGAGAAATTCTTATATGAAATAGCATCTACCTGACCCCATTTTTACAAATGGAGCACTTTTTCCTGTCTCCTATCTACTGCACTCTTAGGAGGGCTAGGAAGAGAGCCGGTGGGGCATTCTGGGCAGCAGATGGATTTGGTGGCTAATTTCAATCTTTCACTCATCTGCATTAATTCCGGCCTCACAGGGCCATGGGGCTATGAAGAGACGATAGGAGACCATGCTTGGTGAACGCCTGGCACCGTGGCTGCACACGGTCGAGCCCTGTAGGCGTGTGGTTAGCATGCCTGGTGAGCTGGGTTAGCACACCAGGCTGACACAACCCACCGGTGAGATAGATCTGAGGGTCACAGGAGGAGCTCAGGGAATATCTGCTGAAAGGAATTCAGTTGAAGCCAGACAGAGTGACCAATAAGCCTGTCACAGGTGATAAGCCCCTGAGGCAAGAAATCAGTGAAAAGAAACCAGATTAAGTCCAGGAAAATGACCAGCGTCCAGGAAGGGACAATATCTGATTCATAGCCTCCCAGAGCCACCTGACGGTTAGGGCACTTCAGCAGTGGGCTGGGATACAGGCTCTCAGAGGGCAGACGAGGTCACACATTTACCTGGCTTTACTGTAAATTACTCTGCCCTTTTGTATTGAGATTTTTCAAATTAAAGGAATATGTGTTCATAATAGAAAAAAAAACTTTTGAAAATACAAAAGCCGCAGAAAGAAGAGCTAATACCGCTCAGAGGCAAACCACTTAAAGACCATCTGTGAGCTGGAGACGTTCCCAACCCTGTGCGGATGCACGCACAAGCCCACGTCATCCCAACTCCTAGCTGCACCTTCCTCTATAGTGAGGCACTCACGCTATTCCCATAAACATGGCTCCGCGGCTATTATAGATTATGCATTTTCCATATTTGAAAATATTTCCTCAGGAGAGATCCACCAGAAAGTATTTAGTTATAACTATCATGCTAAAGCACACTGAAACCTCTTGCTATGTACTGAAAAATCCTTACCTTGATTCCCCATAAAATATCTAAGTTTCAGGTCATTATTTATGCCAAGGTTCTTCAAAAAAACATTGTAATCCACTGCAGTATCTTTATCAATGTTGTAGTGTTTTGAAAACCTGAAATAAAAATGTTCTTTAGAAATCAGACATTCTGATACAACACATCTGAAATGAAGAAAGTGGTTCCTAAGGGTTCCTCTACAGGGGTGGGCAGTGATTTTAATGTCTGTTTCTCGCTACAGCTGGAATTTGGAAGTCAACCCTGGAAGCGTTACTGTCAGATTCCAAACATGCAGCTCCTCTGAAGACCACACCCGCAGCCTGGGCCTGGACACACAGTTTCCTGTGGGACAGCATCTAGGACTGGCAGGAGGGTGTGGGGCCATGCCCCACCCGTGGACTGCAGGCCCAGGGACCTGGGCAGTGAGCCGGCTGGCACGACATTCCGTGACCAGGGAACCCAGAGCAGGAAGGGGTGCCAAGGAGCGGATCACCTCAACAGAGAGAAACTGAGGGCCAAGGTGGCACGTGGTCTCAAAACAGGGAGCAGTGCTGGCGGGGGGGCAAGCTTTTTTTGAAATTTCTACAGTGTTTCCACGTGGCAAGAGAATTTTAAAACACGTAAACCACGGTCCACCCCTGAAATGCAGAGAGAAATGGGATGTGTGGATTTTTCAAAATGGATTTTCTATTATTCAAATCTGATGAATGTTTTTCTAGATAATTTCTGGGTTATTACATTTCTAAAAAATTGACAGTTTTAAAATGTTTGATTATATTATCTCCATGTGTTAGTTTCTATAATTATCTAATTTCATGCTGCTTTCTAAAAATTTAGTAATCATTACTTAAAATATGTGTTACTTTTCTGTTTTCCAGATTGAACAGAGCGCGGTGTTCCCTTCCGTGCCTGCTTGCCACCTTGCCGAGCCTGCCTCTTGTGCTAATCAGACACCTATCTCCAGAGATGGCGGCTGCCAGATGTCACCACAGAAACCCCCTCAACAGCCCCTTTCCTCCTCAGCCTCCATCTTGCAAAAACAGGCTGTGAGCTCAAGCACCGGAAGGAGGGTCTGTGGCCCCCTCTGAGTCCTGCCCTGGGCGAGGAGCTCCCGCCAGCCCGCCAGGCTGTGGAAGCACAGCGCTGCTGGAACAGCCTTTGCTCCAGGAGCAACCTGACCTGGGCATCCGCGTATCTGCTCAGTCACGAGGACACAGAACCCCGTGGGAACGTGTCCTGCAGGCCAGCCCTGGCCATGGAAGCCTCCGCCCTGCTCAAGAAGCGGCATCCACACAGCTTTTCACAAGATGGAACCACTCCTGAGACGCAAGCACGGGGGCCACTGGCCAGGACCTGAGCTCTGGGCTCAGCAGGCAAGCCGCCTCGTGGAGTGGCCAGATGGAGGAGGAGGAAGGCCCCGGTGAGCCACAGCCTCTCCAGCATGGGCCCCTGGGTGCAGAGCCTTAGGCTTAGCGCCAGGTCTCCAGAGCAGCTGACCTTCAGCGATTGCTCCTCTCCCTGCTCACAGACCTCTTTGCGGAGATCAAATACTCTGGCCTGGAGGGCAGTGAAGGGCAGGGTGGGGTGGGGTGGGGAAGGAAACGGAAGTCTGAGGGGTTTTGAGATAGTCCTGGGCAGGTGTGAAGCTGGGTGGTCGGTCCATCTCTGGCCTCTTGTTTTACACGGCCTGGACAGTATTCTGCAGCTAAAAGGAGCCATCCATTAAGAGCATTGGATGTTTACAATTATGACATGGTCCCCACGAAGGAAGCACCCGCTGTGTGCAGGCAGATCCCAGCACTCCACGCACCCTGCAAAGCCCCCTTGGTCCCCACCCTGGCAGACGGGCTTCTCGGCACCCAATTCGTAAAAGAAAATTGAGTTCCAGGGGCCCAGGAGTCTCCTGGGGTCCTTGAACAGAAAGCACAGGCTGACCCCCTGTGGGTCAGACGTCAGAGCCTGGCCATCCCCAGCACGCGAGCGCCCAACCTGCAGCTTCAAAAGGAAGCAGCTAGATAAAAGGATTCAAGAATGCCTTGTTTCTTGCTCCAAAATTAAAAAGACAAAGTTAATACGGAAGCAGCGTCTTGAGGAAGAAGTGCATTGTCGAGCTTCAATAAGGCGAGCATTAAAGCAATTGAAGAACGGCTCCTTTTAGTCTCCGAGCTCTTGGTCTATTGTGTGAAGTTTCTCAAGCCTTATCGTGAAAACAGCATTGTTTTTGAGGCTTTAAAAAAAATCTCAAATAAAAATTTGTAGAGTTCTTTATTATTCAATACTTAAGAGATGGGAAAACAGACAGTAACATTTTTTATAGATTTACTAGGTTGGAGACTGCGGTGCCAAACACAAGGTTTATTGTCAAATAAAACACTGCTTTGTTTTTTGATTGCCTGTTTTAGAAGAGTGCTGTTCTGTTCTATAATTGCACGCACAAAATTATTTAATTTGTTTTGTTTGGATCTTATTCTGGGCACTTTCCCAGCCGGAAAGGATGTAAAAATTAAAACATTTATTATGTCTTTTATAATATGAGGTGGGTTATAAAGAGGAAAAAAGAAGAAAAAGCCTTCACAGGAGTGGGAAAGACCCGTTTTTCTAAAGCCTCCTCGCTGTTCGCCCTGCAGTGTCTGTACCCAGGGCAATGCCCCTTCCGCTGCCTTGCCCTGGGGGCGGATTGCTCCACTTCCAGCATGGACTCTGTCTTTGCGAGGCTCCCTGAGGCTTCTCTGGAGTGACAGCGGCCAGCTTTAATGACAGCTTGTGTCACAGTCCCCGGCTGAGATAATACGCTCCCTCCTTTTGCAAACTGCCTGGAGGGCCGGTCCCCTGAGCCTGGGTAGCAGTGAGCCCACACACCTAGGCTTCGCTCCTCTAGGAGTACACTGATGATAAAGCCTAAGGCACGGCACTGTGAGGTCACCACCAACAACTGATGATAAAATAGGACGGACAAAATGGCACACTGTGATGGAAGTTACTTCAAATGTAGGAATTATTTCTGGAATTTTCCATTCAACATTTTTGGACTGTGGTAGCTAAAACCACCGGAAGGGCAGCACCCAGGAAAGGCAGGAAGAGGGTGCCTTCCCAGCGGGACTCTCACAGATAAGCCAGGCCAGGCCACCCTCCACCAGCACAGAAGCCCTCTGGCTTCCTCTAAAGGACCTAGAGTCCACTGGAGGTCCAAACGCACTCCCACGCACGCTGCACAAATCGGGAGCAGGTGGTGTGGCTTTGACACGGTGCTGTGCCCACTCCCTGCCACAACCCACCCCCAGCCACCATCCTGCAAGGACGATGACATTTCTGCCATGACATCCAGAGGGAGAGCCATCAGGAGCAGCTGCTGCTTCTCCTCCTGACTTGGGGCTTGGAGTAAAACCTAACTGTTCAGAGCAGAGTGAGGACGGAGGGCATGGCGCCCCAGAGGGCAGGGAGGCGGCTGGGGAAGGAGCAGCCTGTTCCCCTATTCCAACCTGCAGGCCCTGCCCCAGGGTGCTCAGGGAACGGAGAACCAGCAGGTATTGCTCTGGAAAATTTGCAGGGAGCTTCAGGACCCAGTAGAAACACCCAGAGAGGAGGTGGGCGGGGCCCAGCCACAGTCAGCTGTGCGGCTGCCAAAGTTCCCAGCACCTCCACCTGCCCGGCGCCCTCGCCTTTTGTATTCCTCATCCGTCATCTTCAAGCAGAAGGTCTCCAGAAGCCGCTTCAGCTCCTGTGGCTGAACCAGCCCTGTCTTGTTAACATCAATGAGCTTAAAGGCTTTGGTCATGGTTTTCATGTTCCGAAAAACCTATATAGGAAAAGTGATTGGAGAAAAGTCAAAAGAGCCAGTGTTAAAAACCAAAATGGTAATAAAAAAGTGAACGTTTTTAAATACTTCTTGTAAAATAAAATGCTTTCAAAGATCCACAGTGGTAGGCATTGGAAAATGACATGTCTATGGAAAAAAGACACTTTGCATTTATTGAATGTTTTCAAGGCAATTTTCTCAGTAAATGGTCTTAGTTTAAAAAAAAAAACTTTCTGATGTAAAGCAGTAAGTCTCATACACAATTCAGTCTCTTTTAAGGCAGTAGGAAAAATCTTTTTTGTTAATTGATGCTTCTAAACTATGTTCTGGCATAGCTGGACTTGTAAGATTTTTAATTTTTCACAGCCATATGCAAACTATTTTTACTAGGACCTAGAAAATATAACTGTATAGTTCAACCCCTCTGAAATTTTTAAAGATATTACAGAAAAGTTTTATGGAGCCCTTCCCCAAATCTGGCAAATGATATGCACTGGGCACGTGACCGTGCATCTGGCCTAAGGGGCTGCAGAAAGGAGCGGCCTCTATTCAGAGGGCAGCCTCCACCCCGGGTACACCAGAGCCAGCTCCAGCTCTCGGGCCACCCTGGCAGCCCACGTGAGGCAGGCACCACTTCCTGTTTTTCACACTTTACCTGTTTGCTTATTCATTTTTGGCAGTGCTGGGGTCCAAATCAGGGCCTTGCTCATGCTAGGCCAGCGCTCTTCCACTGAGCCACACCCCCTGCTTTCCTGCCCATTTGTAAAGAGGGAAACTGAGGTTCAGGGAGGCTCCATGAAGAACCCGCCCCATGGCTGGGCAGCATGACGCTGCTGCAAACTCAAGTTTACCTTTTACCCCACTACGCTGCCAGGGAGAGGAGACATGGAGACACAGTGTTATGCCACTGCCTGCCACAACCCACCCCAGCCACCGTCCTGGAAGGACCATGCCGTTCCTGCCATGACCTCCAGAGGGAGAGCCTGCACACGTGACCATGCCCTTGTTCTAGTCCCTAGAGACCTCGGTCCCCTTGTGCCTAGGCAGTGTGAACCGTGAACGGTCGCTTTGTACCCTCCACACACTTTAGGGGACAGTGGGAAGGAGAGCCAAGAGCAAAAGCCAGCAAGGGCTGCTGGCCTTCAGAGGAGAGCGGCTTCCAGCCGGCCGGGAGCCTTCCTGTAGGAGGGGCCAGGGGCAGTCCACACCAGCACCTGCGGACCTCCAGGCGGGGGCAGGGGTGGATGTGGGGTGCTCTGTAGGGCGGGGCACAGTGAGGAGCGAGGGGTAAGGCCGATCCCGGATTCCACATCCCATGCTGGATCCAACCTGGCCCTCAGGGAGGAGTGTGGGGAGTGGCTTCAGGGTGACAGCTTTGCTCCCTTCTCACCCACACCCCGTTTCCTCCCCAGGCCTCCTCTGAATGTCCCCTGGCTGTCTCTCTCACCAATCCTGCCAGCAAGAAAGCCCCTGCCACTTCTCCCATGGGAAAGCCCCACCTCAAGCATGAGGGACCATGAGCTGGTGGGGACAGTGGCCTCCTCGTGGAAGCCTGTGCCTGCACGCCTGACCGCGCCTCTCCTTGCTCTAGTCCTGGAGACCTCGGGTCCCCTTGTGCCTGGGTAGTGTGAGCGCTGCACCGTCACTCTGTCCCCCCACACACTCTAGGCATTCACAAGAATGGGCCCCGACAGCCGCCTCTCAGCCCTTCAGCTTCATTCTGCAAGATGGCACCTGGGCTTGGCCACCACCCCCTCCTCTCCAGCTTGCTTCAAGTGCCCAAAGCCCACCAACCGGGCCCCACCAGGCCCNCACCCCCGTCCTCACTTCCCCCAGAACCTGTATTAGCACTGTCCCTGCGTGCTTGCCCCTCCCCCACCCTCCCACTCTCAGACCCCAACCCCGAGTAAACACAGCTCCCCAGCTTTCCAAGCCCCATCCAGATGGCTGATGTGGCTGGAGGGAAAACACGTCACCGAGCACTTCCCTGACCCTAGATGCAGACCACTGGCCCTGCCTGGACAGAGTGCTGGGTGACCATCCTCCACCACCACTGTTATGGGCCAGGCTATACGGGCACAGACCAAACAGACTCCATTTTACCTGAGACTCCGTATCATGTTAGAAATGCTTCTCCCGTGGGAAAGTGCCGCCTCTGTGCCCATTAATATTTACCTAGCAGAGCACACTTGGCAACACAAACAGCAATTCCTATACAATGGAAAATTGTTCTCTTTGGTTTCCATTTTTCTGGGACAATGTACCTTGCAGAGACTGATTGTCTAGACGTTAGTAACCATTTTCATTCTCTAACGTGTACTGAACTAGGGTCATTTTGACCCCCTTCCCTTCTGCTTGCTTGCTGCTATGCCAACTGGAGAGTCCTGTGGGAAATACCCATGTACCCATTGCATTGTCTCACTAACTGACCAGCCCAGCTTCCATACCTGCTTGCTTACAGCTACGTAACCCCGATGTAGGTTACGCGTTTAAATATCCTAAAATGCTCAAGCTCAGGGCTGTTCCTTGCAGAAGCAGTTATGGGTCCTGTGGGGAGCAGTCGCTGGCTGGCTGGCTAAATAAAGACTCTTCAATTTGCACAAAACTGGGACTCAGTGTGTTTTCTGAGCGCCCGCCCCACAGCACCACAGTCCACACACCAGCTACACAACTGCTCCTGGGCAGGCCCACCCCTTCCTCACTGTGGCCTTAACCCACCACTTTCTCATCCTGCCTCTTCCTCTCCGCTGACTGGCCTGCTTCTTGCTTTATGCAGAAAACAGTGGGCAGGACACTCGTCTGTCTGCATTGTCCGTCTAACCCTTCCAACGTTGGCTCCAGAAGAGCAGAGTCTGCTCCCTGGTTGGCGCCCGAGTCGAGTCGACACTCTGGGCACTCAGGAAATGACTGCTGCAATGAGTGGGTGAAGGCCCTCTTCCCACCTGCTGCAGGCTGAGGAAACGCCCAGACCAGGGTCTGCCCACCACGACTGCCCCCTGCATGAAATCATGATGACCGTCGGTGTGATGACAATATCGCCATCACTGAGGGACTGTCCATCATACACAAAGCCCATCTAAATTCCCCGTACACCTCTCTGCCCTTCCCACAACCCGAGCACCTCGGCTGGCACGGCCTGGATATCAACCTGGCCCTGCCAAAGGCAGACAGGGGAAAGGCCCCGCTGGACAGGGCCCACCCCTGCTTGTTCCCCTCCACCCGGCTGCTTGGACTAACAGGCGGCTCCGGCCACAGGCAGCACTTGCTCCCACCACCAAAGAAAAATCTCAGCACCCTGTCCACTGCCAAATCCGATCTGCTCTTGTGGGAGACGGAGGAGGACAGGAGACAGATACTTATTTAAAACCCCAAAGCAGCCCATATGGATCTCCAGCACCGAGAGCCGAACAGCAGCAGACCTGGCGCGGCGCCCATGCCCACCAGAGGTCCGTCTCCAAGTGCCTTATCATTTGTCAGACTGAAGTTTGGCAGGACGGGAAGAAAGGGGCTGCAGATGGTGAGGCTCACCCCAGGCAAGAGAGTGAGGGAGGGCAGTGGAGTGCAGGACAGGTCCACGCCCGGGCGGGCGGGGCAGGAGAAATAAGGTGGCTGGGGGCCAGGAAGGGTGACCCTGCCCCGCCCATCCCAGGGCTCCAGCCACGCTGAACTCCTGGGAACTCACAGGCTCGGGGCTCTCCCCACCTGGCCCGCAGGAAGGCCCGGGGCTACCTGGCCTCCATCCTACCTCCTCACTCTGCTCCAACTCTCCCTCTGGCACCAGGCCCGCTCCACCCCACTGGCACTTCTGATCTCCTCCCTGCACAGTGTCCTACTGCCACACCAGGTCTCCGTCACAGCCACCTGCTCACAGGGGCCAAGCACTCCTTCACCCCTTTGGGGCCAGGTGCTGCATTTTCCTTCCCGCACTAACCCACACCTGGACCATTTCACATGTTTCTCAGCTATTGAGACAGGACCTTGGGCCTGTCCGCTGCTCTCCCTCAGGGCCTAGAGCTGCCTAGAGAGAAGGACTTCTGGGGGCTGGACATCCTCTACCTGCTGCCTGGACCGCCTTTCCCTGGTGCTGCCACTGGCCACCCTGGGGCAGGACTTGGTACCTTCTCTCCTGGCTTCCCTAATTACCTTCCCTGGCTTGACCTTGACATCTTGGTTTATTGGTCCTGACCTTGGCGACCAGCGCCCTCCCTGCCTGTCTCTGCCCCTCCCGTCTTCCCCGTCTCCACCTTCAGTCTGCCAACTTTGGGGACGAGTGCTCCCAGGCCAAATCCACCAACAGAGAGGCCCATGTTAGTTTTTCATTGCTGTGACCCAAACGCCTGAGCAGAAATCTTAGCGAGGAGAAGTTCATTTGGGGTTCATGATTTCAGAGGCTCAGTCCTTGAGGGCCAACTCATCCCTCTGGGTCCAAGGTGAGGCAGAACATCATGGGGAAGGGTGTGGCAAGAGCACCACTCGGCTCATGGGTGCCCGAAGCAGAGGGATAAAGGGAGGAAGGGGCTGCAGGGATGATGACCCCTCTCGGAAATCCTGAGATGGTGATGCATCAAACAGTGAGACCCGGAAATGAAAAGATGCCAGTAACATGGAGGGTCTACCCAGGCAAGCTGCTGGCCGTGGAGACAGCCAGCCTAAGACAGGCCACGGAGCGTGTGCAGCAGCAGCAAGGCCCAAGGGGCGGGCCTCCCCAGCCCTGTGGAGAGCTCTTGCTGCAGGCAGCCCTGTGTCCTAGAAGCTGCACAGAGACTATGAGACCTGTGTGCCTGCTGGGTCTCAGTCTCGTTTTGGCCCTCCCTTCTTCCTATGCCCCATTCCTCCCTTTGGGGATGGAGTGTTTACTTCGAGCTGCTGTATCTTGGGTTTATGTAAGATGCTTTTGATATATACACCACCTGCCCCCAGTGAACCCCCCTTCTTCAGTCACATCCACCTGCCCCCAGCGACTACCCAGTCAGTCCATTCCAACTAGGAGGGATGATGATTAGGGATGATGATCAGGCTGCAGCTCTCACAACCCAATCGCTTCGCCCCTGAACATTCCTGCATTAACAGGGCTCTCGGGACACCTCACACCCAAACCATCACAGGGGCTGGTGCACAGTTGACAGAGGGCCACTGTTTCTTGTTTCTTCCAAGTCCAATGTGTGTCTCAGAGAAGAAAACCGGTCTCACTCTGTGACTGCCCAGAGGGCAGCCTGAGAGAGCTGACGCCGTCACCTGGCATCAGCACCTGTGGAGACCTGGCCATCTTAACCAGGTGCGATAGACCACTGCCCACACCTGATTTTGTACACCTGCAAGCTAAGAATGGGTTTGACACTTTTAAATGGCTGGAAGAAACCAAAAGAATAGCATTTCATGACATGTGAAAGTCATGTGGATTTAGATTTCAGTATCTGTAAATAGATTTTATTGGCATGCAACCACACCCCCTCATTTACGTATTGCCTGGGCGCTTTCCCCTACCAGGGCAGAGTGGGGTGGCTGAACAGACCCTCCCAGCACAGAGGCCAGGCTGTTGGCTCCTGGCCCTTTAGAGCAGGTTCACTGGCCCCTGTCGATCCCCCTCCCACAGGTGTCTGAGTGGGTGGGGACATTTCGGGGGAGATTCTGTGCACAAACACAAGGAAGAGCACTGAGGATCTAAAGAGAACCCTCAACGATAACTAGTCATGACTAAATTAAATGTGCAGAGCCAGGAGGTCAGCCGGCTTCCTGAAGCTGCCGCAGTGTTTCCCTCCTGGCCCCGCCCCGCAGTCCCACTCTCTGGACCCTGCGAGTGCTGGGCTGGGGTGGGCGCTCCCTGGCCTGGCTCCCACTGCACTCGGTCTTGCCCCACTTCCCCCGCTGTGCCACAACCTGACCCCATCCTCCCCACCGAGCCCTCACCGCAGCCCCCGGAAGCCCTGCAGGATCTGACCCTCTGATCTGGGAAGATGCTCCAGCTGGGGAATGAGGGATGAGGCCAGCCACCTAGAGAAGGGACCAGAGCAGGCACAGACCTAGACACCAGGTTCTTCGGTCAAGAGACCCAGGCCTGGCACAGCGGAGAGAGGTCTCAAGTTCCGAATGTACTTCGTGAACCAAAGCCCCGTCAGCTGACTCTTAAAGCAAGCAAAGGCCAGTTTCATACAGGCGAGAAGTGAAACAAGTGACTTCTCAAATACAGATGATCACTTTTTAAAAACCCACAGGAACAAAAGCTAAAATACTCCAAAAAGATTGAGATGAAGCCAGAATCATAAATGCCACCACAGGAAGCGCTGACCACCTGTCCTTGAAGACTGCAGCTGGGCACGGACGTGCAGGCCTCCTCTCAGGCTCCGGCCTCCCTGTAAAGCCCAGGAGAATGCCTGGCTGCAGCCTCCCTCGGGCAACTCCTGTGCCAACCACTCCTTGCTCTCCCCCAGAGACCTGGACCACACAGCTCAAAAAGAGGCTCTGGAAGCCCAGCTCCACCCTTTGATGCAGGGAATCTTGGGAAAGCAACATGATTCCTCAAAACTTCAGTTCCTCACATGTGAAGTGGGAATGAATAAGAGCACGGAACACGTCCGGTCAATGCTGCTGTCCTGGGGACCGCTGACTGGGTCAACAGCTGAGCACAGTTCCAAACAACTACATACCCTGTCAGGGAACGGTAAGTGGCTGAACCGGCAGCACTGGACCCAGCCCCTCCTCCTCCCCACTGCCCCTCTGCCCAGCTGAGGGAACAGAAGCCAGACAGGGAAGAAGGTCTTGCATCAGGCAGGAGTCAGGGCCAAGAATAGGGCCTGGATCAAGGAGTAACTTCTGAGTAGAAGGATGGATGGTTGCACGGACGGATGGATACACAATTGATGGATGATTGAACAGGTGATGGATGATGAATGGATGATGGACAGATGGGCAGTGAGTGGAAGTATGGACTGATAGAGGATGGATGGATGGATGATGGTGGGTGACTGGATGGACAGATGGATGAAGGATGGAAGGACGGATGGATGGTGGATGACGGATGGATGATGATGTGTAGATGGATGGGTGGGCAGAGGGGTGAACTTGAGGGAGACTTAGAACTGCATAGGCAGTTGGGGCAAGATGACAAATGAGGAAGTCAGGGGCAGGTCCAGACGGTAAGAGAACAAAGAGTCCCCCAATAAAGTACTCATGGATATAAGGAGGGGACCGAATCAGGTACACTTCCATAACAAACTGACTGATGGATATTGGAGGGATGGATATGTAGGTAGGCAGATGGGTGGTGGGTGGATTGGATACACAGAGGGATGACGGGATGGATGGATAGATAGATGGACAGGGATGGACGAATGGATGATGGATGCTGTGATTGCAGCATTCACAGGGAATAAGTGGAGGTAAGCCAAGAAAGTCCTTGTATAGCAGGACAGGTACCTGCAGGAAGGTCAGTTAGGCATCTCATTTCCCAGGGGACTCCGTGATCTGCTCTGGGCCTTGCTGGTGGAGGAACCGAGAATCTGACAGCAGAGCGAATGGGGCCGATTAAAGGAGTTCTGCCAGCAAGGACAAGACGTGAACTTTCCATGCGTTGCAAAGACACCAAGAGAGGTAGAAAACGTGAGTTTTCCTGTCCCCAAAGGGCTGCTCATAGGTGAGGGGACCTGGCAGCACAAGGATGTGAAGGAGGCCAGCTGGTGTGGGAGTGAGGAGGCCCAGATAGGGCTAAGTCGGAGCCCACCCTTCTCATCAGGAAACCAGAGTTCAGAGGCCACAGGCACTGTCCTCATAAGCTCCCTGTGTGCTGGGAGACCGTGGACTTCACCTGCTGCCCACCCCCCCCCCAGCTGAGGAAGGGAGAGGCACGCTCTCTGCCCACCTCGCCATAGGCCCCAGATCTTGGAGAAGGAGGCAGGACCAGGAGAGGAGGCCTAGCTCCGGAGCCTAGGACGTGGAGCTTGCTGGGATCCAGGCTCAAGCTGGCCTGTCCTGGGCTGGCCTCCACCTGCACGTGACAGGAAGCCTGAGACCTGCCTGAGCCCTCCTTGAGGTCACGTGAGGTGAGCAGCATGGGGAAGAAGATCACGGGTCCCCACTGGGCTCAGGTGGCTCAATAAACCGCCCATGGTGCGCGTTATCCTCACTCCGTGGTTCTTTGTTTAAAATCTTTTCATAGCACTTGGAGCTACAGGAAGGAACGCTGTGAGCCCAAAGAAATGGGACCACCCAGACTTAGAGGAAGAGGCGCAGAAGAGTTCCCAGCCGAGGTGGGAACTCCAAGTTCCCACCTTGCAGCGCAAGCGGCAAACTCACTCCCACCGTGTCGTCTCCTCCCGGCGCCCACCTAGCCGCTGCCTGTCCACTGCCTCTCCTGGGCCCCCTTTTCCCTGCCCGGTTTCTGGCAGAGCGCCCCCGCCCCGGCCTGCAGACGGTGCCCCGGGAGGGCCTCAAGGCGACATCGGCCCGAGGAGAGCGGAAGAGTGGGGCGGGCCCTGCTGTCGGTCTGGCACCTTTCTGTCACCACCACAAAATCCATTTTAAATTTAAGAAGTAAAAATCTTAAATGAAACCATGAAAAAGGATTTCTCTTACAATAAACACATCAATGCTCATTTTCCTTATTATTCTACTTTTGGCTATTTTGTATAAAATCTTTAATTAAAGTTTTTCTTTGAAATTGTCATTATCAACCCAGAAGAAAGAAGGGGGAAAAGAACAACACAGCTGTGCAGATATGGAGCACTATTCAGGACTAAATGAACTGGAACGAAATAAGTAGCTTGACTGCTATGTTCTTCGTGTTGGCTCGGTATTCTCAATAGCACAGTCTAACTTGTCACTTTATATCGATTCCATCTGTTTACACTCTGCAGAGTATTGGCTTCCTACCGTGAACATTTCCTATTTACCAGCTGGTAGAGATGAGCCAAACCAGATAGGAAAAAATTAGACCACATTCAGAACCTCATAAACACAGACTTTCAATTCGGGGACATGGGGGAAGCGTGGTGGCCGGGCACTGCTCACCTTTAACAAAGGCTTCTGCTTCCTGGCGAGCGCCCTCCCTGCTCTGGTGCTCTCCCCAACAGGCCAAGGACTGTGCATTTATTCCTGAACATATGCACACCCTGTCTCCACCAGAAACTGAACAAGCTTCCATGAAAAGACATCCAACTGAGCTCCATGGGGAGGGAGAAGGGAGCCGGAAACAACAAACTAAAGGGACCCAAAAAGCATAGTGGTGATGGTGGAGCAGACAGAGGGAGGCCTGCTGTCGTCCACTCCAGAGGCACGACAATCTCCCCCTGCACTGGATTTTCATTTTCAAAATGCTGACTTGCAACATACAGCTTCAAAGAGTGCTGGTGAGAGACGCTAGCTGCCCATGGAACCTGTGACAAGCCCTAAAGAAGCCCCAGACTACTACCAGGGGGCTCAAAAAGGGGGCCAGATCTTTAAGAAACCTCCTGCCTCCCCTCTCTTCCTCACCCACCCACACTCCCCGGAGGCCAGCTGTGCCCCAGGCACAGGTGAAGAGTACTGGAGCCCCGAGACCCAGACCCGGCTCACTCTGGAAGAGCCCCTCACCAGGAGGAACTTGTCGAGAAGGTCAAGGGCTGCCACCCTACCTGGCACCCCGCTCTTTGTTTGAACATCATGGGAGAAGGTCCTGCTTTGAGAAAGCCAGCAAATCCAAAAGGACTTCCCCAGGGAAGTGGAAAGTCTCTAAGACAGTGGGAGTGCCACATGTTACTATGGCACTTTACCAGGATCCAAGTAGGTCACAGGCCACCCAACACGAGAACTAGATCAGGATCACGATAAAAATAGAGAGGGATAGGGCCTGTCATCTACCTCCTCCAGCCTGTCCCAAAGAGGCTTTCCTCCAGGGCAAGTTCCTCTGGATATTGACGAGCACTAAACAAATTACAGAAAGGCTTCCAGAACATTCCATTTCTCCACAATGGCTTCCCCTGAGCCCTCATGGCACCACATTCACTGAGAGCCACTTTCTAGTATGGGGACCTGAATAGCTGGGACCTGGAAGGCAGAATATGGCACAGGTTTGGGGAGGAAGATTCTAAGTTCACTCAGGCACACAAAGCAGAAGTACCTCACCATCCCCTTCTCCCACAGTGACATTTTTCCTCTTGGAAAACACCTGCCCTGTGTTTCCTTGCCTTCCTGCCTTCTGATCACTTGTTAATTCCAGAACTTGATGAGCTCCTAGTAGCCCTGTAAGTGCAAACTGCGGGGACCCCCCCTTCCCCCTAGGCTAGGCTGGACCCACCGTCCCCCGCAGCACCCCCAGTGGCCAGGGGCACTGCCTTCCTCTTGCACACTGAATTTACTCTCCACATCACTCAACCGACCTGTGCTGGAGCTACACGCTGACCACGGTGATGCGCCATAAATGAGCAAGATGTGAACCCACTGTAACTTATTGTGCACGCCTGTGCTCGCACACTGACTTCAGGTTGCTGGAGACAGGGATCAGCCACCTGTGTCCCCTACGCTTTTGGTGCTCAGCTAAATAAGGCAGGCTGATGATGAGGGTAGGAGGGGAGTGGCCTGGGGCCTGAAGCAGGTGATACCTCATTGTGCCACTCATGGCACCCCCACATACCTCCTTGCTCAGGTCAGGGGTCTCAGACCTTCAAGGCCTCCTCCTCCCTGCCCCACGCCCCGGGATGGAATGAAGCCTCCAAACACCTTCTCCTGCAGACTGCCTTTCACATGTGGTCTGTCCTAATCTTCCTTGAAAAACAGTAAGTCTCCTCAGAATAGGCGCGGGGCTTGTCTCCTGCCCATGCCCCGCCAATGCCCACCTCCATGAGCCTCTCTGATGCCACACTGTAACCCTACGAGCTACCCCGCACCTCTTCCCCTAAACACCATGGAAGTTCCACTGTGGAAACCTACCCACAGCCCAATCGTAGGCTCCCACCCACGCTTCTCCTCAAGCTGTCCCTGCCTGTTCCAAGCGACGGGAACTGTCTACAAAACTATTCATCTGAAAAGTGACTGTGTATTAGGTGCTGGAGCCGTTCAAGGTACAACAGTCACACAGTGAGCAAGACAGAGAAGGTGCCCGCGACCAGGAGGCATGTCCCACGCGTAAACAAGTAAACAAACAAACCTCCATGTTCAAAGTGTCAAGGAATGCATGCAATGGTGGCCGGGAAGTCCAAGTCCTCTGTCTGAGAGCTCTCCCAGGCATGGTGCCACCCGCCGGAGGCTCGCCGGCAGCTTTCTCCAAGTGCAGCTAAAGCCATAGGCGTGGTCACTGAGGGGCCTGAGGACAGCCGTCCTGTGAGTGCAAACCAGATGGAAGGGGCACAAGAGGGGATAGGAAACCTAGGTGAGCGGGGACTGAGAAAGCACCTCCAGAGAGGACAGTGGCTTAGGCTGTCACAGTGGCAGTGGGATGGAGAGAAATGGCCAGGTTCTGGGTCCTGCTCAGGAGGCAGGGACAGGACTTGCAGCTGGACATGGCAGAGTGGACATGGAGGGGCTGGTTAGCCTCTGGGCTTTGCTTGAGTAAGTGGTGAGTGGGAGGTGGCCAGGGAGGAGGAGGCCTGGGCTGGGCAGGAGAGGAGCAGCAGTTACCTGTGCCCCGGGGCACTGGCCCACGGGGGCTTCATCGCATCAGCCTCTCACCATGCCCTCTGGAACTTTATGCTGAACACTGTCATTTAACTCTCCACCATGAGGACTCATACCCTGTCTCCAAGTGCAAACTCCTCCTAGTCCCTCAGATAACTTCCACGCCTGGCAATACGATGAGTTCACTTTATCTTTATTCTCACGCAGGTCCCAATGGTACTGCAATGCCCCTTCCCAATTTCACAGAGAAGAAGCAGTCTCCTGGGATGCCCACTTGCTGGGGTCACTCAGACACATGTGCGGGCCTGCCAGGGCCAGGGGAGCTCTAGGCTGTACCCTGACACCACTGTTTTGGACACTGATCCCACAGACTGTGTCTGTGCTGTTAATGTGCCATGTGCAGATAAACTTAGTCTGAAATAACTACAAACTCTGTAGCAGGATCTTTGCTGTGGTTTCCTCATGAAGGCTTTAGTAAGCAAATTAATAATAGAGCAACCAAAAATATGTCCTAGGATAGAACTATTTTCAACATAATTTTTTGTGTGTGCAATGGCAACTGATTGTTTTGTGGTGTGAGATTCTCTAGATCAAAATGTAAGCACTACTCTTCATTTAGCTGCACAGAGACACACTAAGAAAAGCTGTGACATTATTAATCACCATCCTGGGTGTGATTGACAGGCTTTTGTGCGGGGAGGAAGAAGTGCCTCAGATCCAATCTGTCCCAACAGCTCTGTGATATGCTAACATTTCCTTCAGCTGAGAGAGGAGATGTGTCCAAATACCTGCTGCAACAGGTAAGTCATACCCGTGCGCCGGTGCAGAGTCGAGGAAACTCCAGTCAACCAAAAGCCTGGAGGTGGCTGGGTCTGGCCTGGCCTTTTTATCAGGCAAAGGCCGCCTTCCAATATTCCTGAACTCAGATATGGCGTTGCCACGTTAGGTATGTTTAAGAAATGGTGGTTATTCTAACAACTGTTTCTCTGTTTCCTCTCAGTAATTTTTTAGATTTCTTCTTTTAAAGGGACGTCCCCCTGTCTCAGACCATGAACCCATCACTTCTGTCCCTTTTCCATGAGGCCATTACAGAGCAAGCAAGCGACTTAGCACCTGTAATGTTTTACTCTCTGCTTCTGACATGGCTAAGGCTGCATCTATTAGACTCCAAGGCACCACAGCAATCCCAGGAAACCTGAGTGGACGGCTCGGTGTCCGACAGGTTCGGCGTCCGAAAGGCGCTAGCCACAGCTGGCTGGGTGGACCACGTGTTCCCCCACCCGACACCCGAGCCTTCCAGCTTCTTTCCTTTTGAGTCCCCAGACCTGGAGGGTGACTGTGGGAGAGCTCACAGCCTGGGCTCTGCTTGTTCTTACGCTTCTTCAACTCAACTGTACATTCCTGAAGTCCAGCCCTCAACTGAGAATAGTGCTCCGTGTGCAGCAGGGGGAAGGGACGGGCCGTGACATTTACAACGCAGAGCGTCCTCATCGGTCACCGGGCTCCCTTTCCCCGCAGTCCCTGCACACGGCCTGCCATCAGCACCCAGGAGGGTGGGGCTCCCTTCCTGCACTTCCGCCTTCCCAGGTGTGGGAGCGTCGGTGACAGAACAGTCAGCCTGGCAATGCGCTGGAGCCTGGCTTCCGTCACCCCTTTGTTCCCTGGCAGATTCCTCACCTCGGGGATGTGAACAGTGAAGTCCAAGGTGCCACACTGGCCACCACCCCAGGATGGAGCTGGGGCTCCTCAGGGCAGACGGGTACACAGGAGATGAAGGGGGGAGCCACGCAGGGCAGGAGGCCTGCAAGAGATGCCAACGTGCCCTGGCACCCCCTGCAGCAGAGGCTCCCCAGAAATGACCACAAAGATGACCCTGTGGTTGGAACAAGCAGCTCCTCTCACTCGGGTGACGGCAGGGACAGTCTGCTCTCTGAAGTGAGGAGGGTCTGCCCGTGGGCACGACAAGCTGACACACGTGCTGGGGCAGAGTCGGCCTCGACGCCTTCCCTGGACAGGCTCTCGAGTGGCCCAGCGGTTCAGGCCAGGACGCTGGAGCCAGGCTGCCAGGCCGGACGCGGCTCCCGCCCCTGCCAGCTGTGGGCCTGGGCGGGCCAACGCGGGCCAATGGGGTGCTGGCTTCATGGGTTTCCTTTGGGAATTCAGTGACTTCATACAGCAAAGCACTTAGAAGAGCCAGGGCTCAGCCCGTGCTGGCTGCCATTGTTGCTAGAGCTGGTAGGATCCATTCCATGGTGAAGGCTCAGCGGCCTAGAGGGCCCGGGCTGGCTGACGCAGATGCTGCTGGACGCTGTCCTGACCTTTTGCCCTCACCCTCTCCTTTCCAAAAAGCCTTCCATTTTCCATTTGTTCAGACACCCACCCTCCTTGGTGGCCTTGTGCTTCCCACAAAGGGACCCAGCGCCATACAGGGTGCCTGATTCTCACCAGCTCCCTCTGTCTGCTCTGGTGGAGCAGAGACCAGTTCTGTTGCCAGCGATCCACGAGGCATGGGTACACACAGGCTGGGAGACGGGAGAAGCTTCCCTTGTTTTAAGGAGTCACACTGGGAGAAGCAGCACATTGGGAAAAAACAGACGTTGAAGTATCTGCACGACTCACTTGGAAAGGTGGCAGCCCCTGGGTGACTGGAGGAGGGACAGGTTAGTCACCCTGGACCCGCACTCCCTCCTGAGCCCTTCTGGGGTAAGATGAGGTTCGTATTGTCAGAGGCAATGCAGCGGAAGCCTTCTGTTCTCGTGAGGAAGGACTACACACCTGAGTGGCCACAGCAGGGGGCCCGGGTGGCAGGTACAGCCAGCACAGGACGGTCTGGCAAAGAAAACCAGCTACACTAATCACAGTGAAGGGAACTAACATTTATGGAGCACCTACTGTATGCCAGGGACTTCACCTGTATTCTTCTCATTCATCCTTATAGTAACCTGATTGGCAGGTTTTATCGTCAATCCCACCAGGGAGATGAGGAAACTCAGGACTGCAAAGTGAGTCAGAAAGCTGCCAGGTGCCTGGTTCTCACCAGCTCCCTCTGTCCCCAGCACCCTGGGTGCAAGAGCCTGGTGGAGCAGAGCTCAGGAACCAGTCCAGGAGATGCCTGGTGGGGAGCCGAAGGGCAGCACGGGGTCAAGTTTGTGACCAAAATGAAAAGCAAGGGCCAGAGTGAGGGCCAGTGAGGCTCGGGCAGGACTCAGGGTGACAGCCAGCTGAGGGGAACCTAGGTGCAAACACCAGAACCGGGACCAGGTAGAGCCCGGGGAGACTCCGGAGCCCCAGTGGGAGCAGACTGGCCCCGAAGCCACACAGCACAGGCGCCGACGGTGGAGACGAGGCGTGGAGGCCATGCACCCTGGGGGAGGGGGTGAGGTGCACACGCAGGAGGCAAGCACCGGGAGGAGGGGGCGAGAAGCCAGCCGCCAGACCTCGCTCTCCACACAAGAGCACTCAGGAAGCACGAGGAGGGGCTGTCATCTTGGGGTCCTACCTCAGGCGACTTGGTGGCCCAAGGTTAGTCCCCACGAGCATCCGCAGGTCTGGCGCCCCAGATGCAGAGAGCCCCGTGGATGGACAGCTGAAGTAACGTCCTTTAACCCCGAAAGCCACCGGCAGCCAGCCCTGACGGCAGAGAAGTGGACAGTGCCACCGTCCTCCTGGGTCTTCCTGGCTCCAGCAGGAGCGTGTGGCCGCTGAGGCTCGGTGTGTGACCTGGACGCAGGCAGACACCCAGGTGCCCGTGTGGCTGCTATGGGCACTGGGCGGTTCTGCCCCTACTTCCCAGGAGGCTAGACTCCAAGCAGGACGATGGCGGGCGGCACTTCCCCAGGGTCCGGGTGCTCATTACTGGGTGTGTTACACCACAACAGCCCTCCAGGGTGGGCACTGACACTCAGGAAATCCAAGACAAGGGCTTGTCTAAGACCGCCTGGCCAGAAGATGGCAGAGCCCAAGATGGACCAGGTCTACCTGTGTCCTGAGCTCAGTCGGGCTGGTCCCACCCGCCTGCCCAGAGCCAGCCGTGGGCAGAGCCAGGGCTGTCATCGATGCCCATTAGAAAACAGGACAGAGGACGGCTGTGCCCCGGGCTGTGTGCTCTCTCTCTAGTCCTCCCCGCAGCCCCTCACTGCACAGGAAGTGGGCTTGGACCCGCATTGGTTTAGATTCACTCTTCCTCTCGGGAAGAACTTCTACGGGGAGAAGCGGGAATAGAAAGGGGATTAAAGAAAGGTCTGGAGGGCAAGATGGTCAGCACAGCCCAGTGACTGACACTCCTGGCCCTGTCCACTTGCTCCACCCCGTGCCACCCCCGTCACTGACCCACAACAATATCTGTGCTGCTCTGGTGACCGTCCAGGAGTATTTCATGATTAACACAGTTTACTCAGAGACAAAGAAAAGACATATACCAAAAATACCAACCCTGTTACGCGTTTCTTACAGAATGATCAACGGGCCTCAGAGAAGAGCATGGTTCTGCCAGGGTTCCGACGACCAACTGTATGCCGACCATAATGAAGCAGGTTTTTAGGAACACATAACGCTATGAAATTATCACATTCAGATGAATTGTCTGGTGGTACTGTCCCAGCCAGGGAGCTTGAAGCAAACATTTTGTGGATCTCTGGTTATTTTTGATTTTGAAATGTATGAAAGTCTCGGAAGAGTTCAAAAAAGAAAGAAAATTTGTCACATTTCAAACCAACATATTGCATCAAGTAAATTAAACCACGATTCTCAAACTGCTCGTCTAACTGACAGCTCAAATGCATTTTAAAAAGGCGTCCGATTCCAAGCCCTGCTGACATTACCATCTCCTCCCCTCTCTCTCTGGGCTCAGTGAAACCCAACCACAATCAGCAAATAGGAGGGAAGCCACATGCTGTCCCCCAACACGCCACAGCTCTCGTGGCTAAATCACTCGATGCTTCAATACATAGCACTTGGAGTTTGGTTATTTTTACCCTGCCACTCTTGATTGGCATCTACTACCAAAAAGCAGTCGTTTTCTCTGTCTAAAGAAAAACCTGCTCAGTTTTACACAAAAACAGAAAAGGCAGCCCTACTCATAAAAATCCAAAGTTAATACAAAAGTAATTAATATTCCAGGACTTCTGCTGGTGTCACTCATGGAGGAGACGCCATCCGAGGCAAGCAAAGTCGCAGAACGCAAGCTTTCACGTCGCTCTTCTAAGATCTAGTCAGTCAGGCGGCTTTGATGTGTGAACCCGGATGACAGACAGGCTGCGGCTCACCCACCACCCACCGTGGCTAACAGCTGCTGCCGACTAGGGCTGGGGGACGCCTTCTAAAAGATCCCTGTTACCTTTTCTCCGACTTGGACTTCAAGATCTTTTAGTGTCCGGTAGCCATTTGCTTCACTCACACCTCCCCTTCAAGATAAAGACAAAACAAAAAAATCTTTGTTAAATATGTTTTGACCAAACAACTGCTTACACAGGGCCTGCAGAGATCAAGACGCTGTTTTAAAGCGCTAGGTATTTCTTGCGTGTTGCCACCTGCAGGGGTGTGAACTCGGCAACGTCAGCTTCCCTGTGCCTCAGTGGCCTCATCTGTAAAGGGAAGCCGGGCCTGCTGCTCAGGGGTGGGGACAAAGCCATCACAGCTGATGCCTAATGGACACTTACGTGTGCCAAGCCACATCTCATTTTACCCTGACGACAGCTCTCTGGGTCGGGGACCTTTAGCACCTGACTTTACAGACCAAGACACAGGTGACATGTGGGCACCAGAAGCACCCTGTGCAGACCCCCTCTTGCCCCTCTGCTGCAGCACTTGGTCCTGGCCACACGGGGCTCCTGCCCATTCTGCGCACTGTGGCCACTCCATGAAGGGCTTTAGGGCGACGTGTGCCACACAGCCCTCCAGCTCCTGTTAACCTGCACCTGTGTGTTTTCCAGGTAGCCCCCGCCACTCAGAGCCCTCTCTGGACAGACAGAGGCTGGGAACGGAATGGAGGGAGCACTCAGGCTCCTGCCCCTCACAGGGTTTGCCCTGTGCCTCCCACACACTGGGTCCAGGCAGAGCTGATGAGCAGGACACCCTCCCTTCTGGTGACAGCCATCGAGGGGAAATAACCAGTAACAAATAAACAGCTGAACTAACAGCGGGTGTCACCAAGAAAATAAAGGTGGAGGGACAAACTGGAGGTGGGGAAGATGGGCACGGCCCTTGGATGAGTGGGCAGGTCTCTACAAGCTGAGTGGCGATGCTGCTGCCCAGGCAAAGCAAAGGGAGACACAGCCAGCACAGAGCCCCGGGGCAGGCACCAGGCAGGCCAGCCCAGCAGTGAGGCCAAGGAGGCCAGAGCTGATGGGCAGGGCAGAGAGGTGGAGGCTGATTCAGAGGCAGACGCTGCCAGAAAGGGTCTAGTAAGGAATCTGGACTTCAAGCCGAGGACAAAGGGAAGCCACTAGAGCATTTTCAGCAGAAATTAACTTCATTTCCAGAGGAGGAAAGCCAAGCTGGAGGTTCAGCTCTGTGCCCAAGTTACAGACAAGACTGGTCAGTGATCCAAGTCTGATGACACTGTCAGAGGGAATGGAATGCTTTAATCTTGTTTTAATGATGAATCAATAGACAGGAAACATCGTAACACGTTTAAGAGCTAAAGAGTAAACAAACGCAGTGCACCCACCATCCAGCTGAGGAAGTGGACAGACACTAGGACACAGAACCCAGCAGGCCGCAGCCCAGTCCCTGGCCAAGGCTGGGCCAGGCCCCATGCAGGCCGACTGCTCTCCTGCTGCCGTGCGTGGCTGCTCTCTGTCACGGCTGTTCCCTGCCTGTGCCTGCCCCAGCGACTGTCCCAGGCTGTGCTTCAGGAGAACCCGGCCAGCCGCCGTCCAGGCCCATGTGACTTACTGACACTGGTTTTCTGTGGGTTGGTACTGAAGGATGCCTCTTTTTTAATGCTTTCAGTTTTGACCTTCTATATGCTAATGTGTAGGTTTTTCTCTTACTGAATTTTTCTGTTTGTTACTTCATCAGATGATCTTTGTCTTTTAAGCAGAGCATTTATTATAATTAAGTGTTTAAATATTCAAACTTATTTTCCTGAAATTAATTACCCCTTTCTTTTGTTCTGCCCTTGTAGTATCACTTTTCCCTTTCTTTCTTTCCTTTTTATCCTTTTATTAATGTATCTTTACTTTTGAAAAAGCCAGTAGTTGAAATTTTAAATAGTTTAATAGTCTCTGTCTTTTTGAATTATTTAATCCTTTTACATTTAATGCAATTATATAATGTGCATATGGTGTAGGTCTGTAAATTCTCTTTGTGTGCTTTATTTACACTACCTGTTCTAGGTTGTTCTTTCTTTTCTTGCCTTTTTTTTAGATTGATTTTTCTTAATCATTTCATTTTTTTCCCTCCAACTATTGGGGAGTTATATACATTTTGTTTCTACTCTTTGGAAGTCATCCTAAAAATCACAATGTGCATATGTAACATTTCGATATGTAATCAATATTCCAATCTTCCTGTCACCTAACAAATGGAATTTAGAAGACCTTAACTCAGTTTGTCTACTCTGAGCTTTCTGCTGTCAGGTATCTTCATTCTGGACATTTTAACACACACCGAAAGTTCATGCCAGTGTATACAGCCAATAATCATTTATATTCACCCCTAGGAAACCACATTCTTTGCTCTTTACTCCTAAAATCTCAGACCTTCCATCTGGGATATTTTCATTTCACCTCACCACCTCTCTTAGTTAAGATCTGCAGGAGAGTAACTTTCTCAGTTTTTGTCTTAAAATGCATTTAACCCTCAATCTTTATTTTTTAAAATATTTCTTGCTGACTTTTATCAAGTCTCTAATCTCCATAAATTCAAAACAAGCCATCCATATTGAGTCGACCCTTAGCAGCACCAAATCCAAGATGCTACCCAGCCGGCTCCCATATTCTACTAGATGCCCTTTCTGGTAGTTTCTGCAGCTGCTTCTTTGTAGGAAACAGCCTTTTCCTCTGCAAACCCTCTTCTCTTGATAAAAGGGCTTCTTCTCTGCCCCAGGCCACCTGCCCAGACTCCGCTCACGCATGCTCTTTTCAACCTCTGCCGCTGCTGCCTCCTTTGACGACAGGTGTCTCCGTGGCTGGCCTAGCAGAGAATGGCTGCCCTGCGTGGTCTGTGTGGGTGAGTTCAGTTTCAGGACAATTATCAGATTCTTTAGCAAGTTCTGTGGGACACTGTGGTGGATCTTCTCACACAGCACTTAGAAAGCCTCCTAAGACGTTTAAGATCTGTACTGACTGTGTCACACATGGAAGACTTTAGTCATTCTTGGTGGCATTCGCGTGCCAAGTGCCCCATGGGTAATTTAGTACGTGGAGGTCACCCTCTTCATCCCATGTGGAAAAATGTTCTACGTGTCCATCAGAAGTGGATCTCAAAGGACACCTCAAAGGATGAATTTGCTCTTTCAGTGGATGATGTCTTGGGTGTTTCTGAAGCAGGGATGATGATTCTGCCGTTGTCACCGGCAGCACAGGCTCCTGTGTATGGGACACAATAACAGTCCCACATTTGCCCTCACACACTCAGGGGCATAAGTTTTTTAAAAAATATCACTCCAGGTCAAAAACATTTTTAGAAGCAAAATGCCCTAATCTTCATGTTGCTTCTAACTCAGTCCATCGCCACCTACTCAGGGGTTTCCTCAGTATGGTGACTGTCACACTCGGCCAGTTCTAGAAAGGCTGAGGTGGCCAGAGCAGAAGAGATGGCTTACCACTTGTGGGTGCTGTTCATTGTTTGCTGCCAACCACATCAAGTCTTGGCCAGTATAAAATGTGACCTCCGCAGCCATCCAGAGGGAAGTGCTGTGACCAGAGTAAGTCCCACACCACCGAGGCAGGGAATCTGAGCTGCAAGTCTGTGGAGTGTCCCGGAATTCAGCCCCTGTCTAGTGACTTCATGATTCAGTGACTGAAGAGGCTGCTCCTTATATTGATACACTTGGTATGAAGAAATTATACAAGATCTGGTGGAAACGATCTGGTTTGAACACAGTAGGCAAAGGTATCAGATGCTTCTATCTTTCCCAAGCACCGATGCTTCTTCACTTACAATGCAGTTATGTCCCATTAAAACCCACTGTAGGCTGAAATAGCCTGAGTCAAAAAATAAAAAATCATTTAATACAGTGCGCCTGACTTACCTGAAACCCACTCTGGCAGAGTATGAACTTCACCCTGTGAAAATGGACTGACTGCAGCCGAGGCTCCCCATGCCCAGCATCATAAGAGAGCATAGTACTGCATATGTCTGGCCCAGGGAAAAACCAGGATTCCAAATGTGAAATGTGACTTCCACTGAACGTGTATGGTTTTCACACCATCATAAAGTTGAAAAGTTATAAGTCGAACCATCCTAAGTCAGGAACGGTCTGCACTCTGATCTCAGGAGATGAGCATACACTGTGGTAAGAAAAGGAGAGGGTCCCAGGGATCCCCCAGGAAAAACTTATTTTATTCTTACAAATATAGTACAGAATTTTGGATGGCAAACCTTTTATTCCAGCAGGTTAGAGACACCTTTCCACAGCCTCACAGCTCTCCCTGCCACCACCGAGGAGTCAGCTCAGACTGCCACTCCTCTGAAGTCACTTTAGCTTCTCTTCTCACCGCCTTTGTCATTTTCCTCTGATGTTCTCAGTCTCACCATGATATATCTGGCTGGGCATTTATTTATCTGACTTGAGAGTCTCCGTCACTATCTTTTCAAATATAATCCCTGCCTTATTTCTTTCACTTTTATTGCTATGGTTAGAATGTCCCCTCCAAATCCAGGTGTTACAATATGGCATGTTAAGAAGTAGGCCTGTAAGAGGCAATTAGGCCACGAGGGCTCCTCCCTTGTGAAAGGGATTAGGTGCCCTTAAGGAGCTTCATCAAGGAAGTTGGTCCTCGATTTCCCTTCTGCCTTCCTCCATGTGAGGATGGAACTGGTGCCTTTATCTTGGACTTGCTGGCCTCCAGAATCAGGAGAAATAAGTTTCTTCTAAATTACCTGATCTTGGGTATTCTGTGATAGAAGAACAAATCAGACTAAGACTGATATCTTTCTGGAAATCCAATTAGAAGTATATTAGGACTCCTCCTGCCTTCCATGTCCCTTATAGTGAAGGTTCAGGGAGTCATATTTTGTATCTCTTTGTCTTTCTGTGGTGCATGCTGGATAATTTCTTCAGATTATCTTCCACTCCACAGATCCTCTTTTCAGCGTGTTTGAACCCACTATTTTCACTTACCCACTGAATTTTATATCTGTAATTATATTTTCATTATCAGAAGTTCCATTTTGTATCTCTTTACATCTTTGTTTTATTGCTTCTTCTTCACATTTTGAATTCATTCTTTCATTTCTTTAAACACATGAAAACTCTAGTTTTGGGTGCTGGGGACATAGCTCAGTTGGTAGAGTGCTTGCCCTGCATGCACAAGGCCCTGGGTTTGAGCCCCAGCACCCATAAAAAAGAAAAAAAAACCCTCTAGTTTTAGATTATGTATCTGAGAGTTCCCATAGTTGAAGAGCCTGGAGATCTCATTCCCCTGGCGACTTTATCTCCAGGTCACCCGTCCTCATTCCTCGTCTCTGCGAGTCTTTCAGCTCTTTTGTGTGCTCTCTTGTTACCTGGCACTATTCAGAAACTCCTCGGGAGCTGGGTTGAAGATACATTCTTCTGCGTACGCAGTGTATCATCACTTCTAAATGAACTTCTAGCCTTGCACTTTTCAAACCGCACAAGTAACATTAATTGAAACTCAGATGTGCATGAAACCCAATTATAATTGCAACTTCTTCCCTACTCACTCAATACTGGTGTCGAAGCAGGTAGGTTTAGCTGTTGCACCTAGTTTCCATGTTATGGTTTATTTGTACACAGGGTGCAGATGGCCCAGCTTCAGGTGAAGGGTTCCTGTGTCAGGTTCCTCCACATGGGGCAGCCCCCGCCCTCTTGTTTCCTTTACTTCAAGTGGCCAACAAAATGGAACACGTGAATTCGTCATGATTTGGACAAAACCCTCAGTGCAAAAGTTGGCTTTCCAGGGTGCTTCCTTCTTTGGATTACAAGTTGCATTTCATTTTGGCCTCTGAGGAGTCTTGACTTTCTTGTTGGCTCAGTTATTCATTAAAATGTATGTATTTTCATTAAAATATATGAATCTTAATTGTTTTCAGTGGAAATGCTATTCCTGGTAGAAGCCACCATGTTACTAGAAAGTCTCTGATCACTGTGTTGTATCGCTTCCAACATGTAGAGAATTAAACTTCATGGTAAGTCAGAAGTCTTCAAACTTAGTTTAATATTTAGCCTTTTATGTTTAAGAAAGTAACTCATGATACTTTTCAACTCAATTCAATTACTTGGCTAAGGAAAACATAAGGAAAAGAAGAAAAAAAAGGAAAACAAAAAACCTCTCCTGCTTAGAGTTCTTCCAGATGTTTGGCTTTTCCAACAAGGACTATTCAGATATTAGATTACAGTCCACACAACAGTCTCACCCCACAAATGGGGATGGCTTTAGGTCAGGCATGAACATGTAGTCTACAAAACAACCAGTCATTCTTTGGGGCAAAATTGGAAATTATCTCAGTTCCCCACTTACTGAGAATTAACTAAACATTCAAGGTCATGGGATATGCCTGAGTCTATTTTCTGTTGCTATAACAGAATACCTGAGACTGAAAATTTTATAAAGAAAAGAGGTTTATTTTGGATCCCTGTTCTAGCAACTGCAAAGTCCAAGAGGGCCTTTAAATTTTGACCCTCTAGGGAGGGCTTCATGCTGCTTCAACTCATGGTAGAAAGCGGAAGAACAGGCGGTACATGCAGAGGAGAGAGCCCAGGGTGTCTTTGCTTTAAAACAGCCGCTCTTGGTGGTAACTAACCTAGCCCCATGTGAGCAAGAGTAAGAACTCACTCACCTGAGAAAAGCTTTATCCTTTCATGGGGTTCTGCCCCCGTGCCCCAAACACCTTCCATCAGGCCCCCCCAACACCGCTGCATTGAGGAATACAGAGTTCCAACACACCAACTTTGGGGGGACACCCTGAAACCACCGCAGAGAGGGTAATACTTACTCACCCTAACTATCGCCGCTGCACTGGCTTTTGTAAAAATTGTGATTTTAAAAAACACATAACAAAATTCACCATCTTAACCATTTTAAGTGCATGATTCAGTGGATTAAGTACTTTACATTGTTGTGCCAGAGATCTCTGAACCTTCTCATCTGCTAAACTGAAGCTCTGTATTCACGGAACCCCCCTCCAACCTCCCTCCCCTGCGGCACCGGTTCTCCCCCTCAGCTGCACCGAGGCCGGACCCAACCGCAAAAGCCCCACGAAGCCTGCTGACAGCTCAGGGCCAGACTCACTTCTTCGGATCGTTCACAGGACTCCTGAGAAAAACGAGGCTTATTCCTGCAGAAGATGGTTAGTGACTGTGTTCACTAAAACAATATTTCCTGAAGCAAACACAGGTGCAGAGAGATCTCTGGCTGACGGGGACCTTCAGGGTGCACTCTGGCCCTCACTCTGCAAACGGAGCCCAGGAGCCCGGCTCCCAGGAGAGCTGTGAAGCCTGGAAGCGGCTCACACGTATCTTCCATTTCATCTCCCTCTCCAGCCGCCAAAACGTGATCACTTTCAACAACCAGCATAAAAATTATACAGAGCCCCGCAAATATTTGGCGTCGTAATATTTTACTTCGAAATTAAAATCGTTATTCTTTTTTATTTAAACATTTTTAGTTGTCAATGGACTTTTTATTTTATTTATTTACATGTGGTGCTGAGAATCGAACCCAGGGCCTCACACATGCTAGGCAAGCGCTCTACCACTGAGCCCCAGCCCCAATCTAAAATCACCATTTTCAAATCTAAAATACACTGTGTGCAAAAGTATGACCTGATTTTAATTTTCTATTCACATTTCATTGCGGTATCATTGCTCCAACTCTGAAAGCCCTCCTGCATACAGTTAGAGTCTTCTCTAATGGAAGCCTCAATGTGACTTTGTTCTGTTGAATTCTCTGTGGACGAGCTCTGCCCACCTGTCCTCCACATGGACATGGTCATCTGTGGCTGTGACTGGCTCTCGTGGCCTGTGTCATGGCTCTTACTCACCACTGCAAGTCTCCTATCTTCACATGAGTGACAGAATCCTTACCTCTTTATGGTGTTTATGTTCAGGTCAATCCCACCAAACCTGGAGAGGAATTCAAGGTACGGTACATTGCCAGAGCCGGTGACAGGGACCTACACGAAAAAAGGACAAGGACAGCAGGTTAGAGGAGAGAGACCCAGGCAGAGGACAGCAACAGCTGTCCTAAACACCGCCTTCCTGATGTCATAGTGAGTGCCATCAACCGAGTGGCACCCTGCTGAGCATTCTGATGGCTCACTCAGGTGTCCAAGCTGACAGCATTCTTGGAAAACCAAGGAATGCCAGTCTGTGTTAGCTAAAAGTGAACAAGTCATCCACACAGTTACTTAAAGTCCAAATCTGGCTAAGCCAGAGTCTAGCTTAAAATAAAATTATCATGGGGTTATATTCCATGCTTCTAGGTTTATGTCAAGATGAACCTCAACATTACATATATGTAACTATAATGCAGTAATAGAATAAATAAAAAGAAATTAGCAGAAATATATCCTAACATGAGATATACAGAAGCTGAGGTGAGCACAACACTCAAAACTCGGAGGGTCATATGACTATTCTGTAAATTCACATAGTGTTAAGGTACAAAATGCCATTTTTAAGTTAAAAAGTCCATCGAGAACACTATGGGACAGGTGGGTCAATATGAACTATAGATTAAAGGTTTGATCTCCATGTTTGATTCCCTGAAGTTGATATCTACTGTGGTTATGTAAGAAAATGGTTCTTTTTCTTAGGAAATAGACTGAGGTGTTTGGGAGTCAAGAACTGGGATAAAGCACTTTCCTTGAAAATATTTGGGTTTTTAGAAAAGGCATCACATGCAGATCGTGTGTGCTGAGCATGCTGTTTGTGCGCCTGCACATGCACAGCTAGCGAGCACGCACAGGAGAAGCGCATGGGGTAGGGTGGCCATGGCAGGTATGCCCAGGTGCGGGGCTGTGAGTGCTACTGACAGGTGCCACGTGGGTGCCACAGGGTGCTGCAGGCACTTTGCTGGAGGTTCAAAATCATTTCTAAATAAGAAGTTAACTTATAAATAAAGATAATGGTTCAAAAAAAGCATTTGACTCTAGGATTTAAACAAAGTATATAATCAATATAAATATATCTTATCAAGCTCCATGCAGATGCACACCGAGCTGCGCCCACACAGCTGGGCGGTTCCTGGGGTGCACCGTGAAGTCAGGGTTTGCCTAGCTTCACGGTGCTGGCTGGCCTCGAGGCCTGGTGTGGTTGTCCCTGTCTCTCCCAAAGATCAATGAAGTTTCCTTAATATACAAAAGAAGGGCAAAAATGCATGAGATGTGTAGTTCAAGGTTGGATGTTCCTGTGATAACGCCAAGAGTCGATGAGGGAAGGAGGGCACCCACGTTTCCTGGGCCCCGACTCCAAACACAGGTACCACTTTCAGCCCCCCTAAACCACCTTCAGAAGGTGGTGTCACTGTCCACGTTTCATGACATCCCTGCATGGCACCACCATTAAAAGCCAGAGCCCGAGTGACCCCACTCCACCCTCCATCATCCTGCATGAACAAGAGCCACCAGAGGAGCCCCGCTCTCCTCACACTCACGACAGCCCTAACGTGGCAGGTAAGCTCTTGCCTTGACCCATCGCCAAGGCAGGGTCCTTTGGACAATCAAAGAATCCAGTCCACAAGGAAGGCTCTGGCCACTGCTCATCCTCTCGGTATTTATGAATCTGTCACAAACGTTCCGTGACCAAAACCATCCAAAGGTGAACTGCTGCAGGCAGATTCTTAGACTGTGGCTGGGGCGGGGGCGGGGGAAGTCTGCACCTGCCATATTGATAAGTGTCCTCCAAGAAGACTTTCTCTGACCTGGCACGATCCCTGGGCCCAGAACAGAACTTGGTTTTGCTTCTCTGGAATCCAATTACCAGTTCAACTTGTTTAAAACTAGGCCACATTAATACTCAGACTAAGGCCATGTGTTTGCACAACTCTTAATGGAACCAGGCTCCAGGCAGACAGCAGAGAGCCCCTATATCCTCCTCGCTGACGGGAACATTCCTGACATGGGTCATGAAATAAAATCAGAGCCAAAGGAGATTCAGACTGGAAAACTGTTTTTTGATTTTAAGGTAAATTCCCGTGAAATCCTGAATTGGTTTTCTAAGTTTCCAGTTGGGCTTACATTAACCTCTGAGAAAGCAAGATTGTGTCACCACAGGGTTTGTCATAAACAGAGCTGGCCAAGTGACCCGGCAGCCCGCCTTCGCACCACACTGCACCCAGGGCCTCTCCACTGCTCGTGGGTCCAGCAGGCCAGCTCCAGGAAGGCAGGCCAAGCACGGGAGGGACTACCAGGATCTGCTCTTACAGTCTTTGAAGTTCTCAGTGCTCAGTGACTTCTTTTAGAAACAGATGTAGCTTTTAAAAACAGATACGCGTTTCATATTTTCTGCACTTTTTCTCTTCCTGCATAACTGATCAGCTTGGGAAGATTGTCAGAAATTTAAATTCCCATTAGATCATGACTATAAGGGCACAGAAAAGGAAATGATATTCTAACTCTTTATTCCGTATAAAGCGACAGTTAAATCAAACTTCCGAGGGAAACTGGCACAAGGTTTACAGGGACAAATGGTCCTTGAGGTAAAGAACCTTAGCCCAGGACACAGCCATTCCACTCCCAGGAATGGAGCCACAGACTGAAAACACGTCCACGCAGAAGATGCGTCCATCACTGTCCACAGCAGCTCTGCTCACAAAAGCCAAAAGAAGAAACGATTCCAACAACCCTAACCCCAACCGGAACCCGAGCCCTTTGGCCAACAAAAGGGGCTCTATCCACTATTGGTCCACTAAATGAATGGAGTACTGTCCTGTGCGACGACCGATAGGGGAACCTCGAAAGCTCACTCATGGAAGAGCCAGACACAAGGACCACATGCTGTGCGAGTCCAGCTGGGTGAACTATTTAGAATCTACAGTGACAAAAGTGGATGGGTTGTCTCTACGTACAGGAAGGAGGAGAAATTGGGAATAACTGCCAATGAGTACAGGGTTTCTTTCAGGGGTGATAAAAATGTTTTTAGATTCAAAGGTAGTGATAGGTGCACAACTGTGAGTATATTGAAATCACTGATTTATACGTGTAAAAAGGATGAGTTTTATGATATGTAAATCTCATCTTAATAAAGCCGCAACTAAAATGTAGACAGCAATAACGGGAGCTGTGGAAACGAGCAACCCGCGCCCTGTGAAGTCCCAGGCAGGAATAAAGGAGGAGCTTTTATAGAGGGGAAAAGAAAAATCTTGGCCATCCTCCTCCTGCCTATGTTCCCAAGTTACTCAGACCTAAAGTCACCAGATAGGGCAGAGAACAGTGGTGTCTGCCTGCTGGGGAGCCACAGGGACGAGAGCGCCAAGCACCCCCCAAGGGGAGCGCTGGGGTGAGGGATGAGCCACCCAAGGGAGGGATGTCCGAATGAGTAAATGCACTCAGGACCACAAAAGCCAAGTGTCTGCTCCGTGAGAGGGCAGGGACTGCCACGCGGGAGAGAAAGCCGAGGCGGGCAGCGCACCGGGTAGAAGGGCGTCGGTGGTGTGGACTCTGGGTTTTCAACACAGAGAGAAAGACTGGCCCAGAAAACACGCGGACAGGAACATATGTAAAAACTGGGAGGCAAATGGATGCCCTAGAGCTCTGCCACTGAGAGGCTGGGGAACAGCAGCACCCCACAGCATGGGCGACCCCAGTCCCAGATCCCATCTCCATGCTTTTTCCTTGAGAGGAACCTGAGCCCTGTGGAAAAGGTGGATGATTCTAGGACCAAAGCAAGGGAAGTGAAGATGAGCTCAGAGCATCCCAAAACAAAGAAATGCCCAAGGAATGCTGAGGACCTGCCAAAGGACACAGAGACCAGACAAAAGGGGGCCCAACTGGCCAGAATAAGGATGATTTCAACATTACAATAATTAAAGTAAGACACCCATAACTCACGCACTAAGAAACCTCGAATCCCTGCAAATATTTAAACCACAAATGAATCAGCTGGATGTCAGATGAGCAATGGAATACTTACTGATTTCACAGAAAATTGGCTTCACAGTGCATGCCACGGAGAAGCCTGCCAGACCCCCAGCCTCACCAGGTGACCCAGGTGAATGTCAGCGGGGTGGGACGGACCATGCCAAGGTAGCCTGGCCGGGCCACAGCAGAACACAGCCAGAGACCCTAGCTGCATCTTGGCCAGATGAACACAGGCAGGGACTTTTAAGCAAAGGTGATCTGCAGTCCTCAAAATGTTAAGGTCGTGACAGTCAAGGAAGGGCTGAAGGCCCTGCCAAGTGGAGGGGCCTGGAGGGGCAGGAACCACACGTCACGCTTGATTCTGACCTGGATCCCACAGGGTGTTTCTGGAATTGCCAAAGCCTGACTGGGCCCCAGGGCTGAGGTGGGAGCCGTGAGTCATCGGGACTGCTTTATTTTGAAGGTTGGATTATGGCTGTTAGAGATCCTAGCTTGAAGAAAATATTAATATATTTAGAAGTAATGGAATATTTAGAAGTGGTTTAGAAAAAGATTGTTCTTTGCACTCTACTTGCAAACTTTTCTGTAACTTTGCAATTGCTTAGAATAAATGACAAAGCAGAGAAGTTGCCACAGAGAAAACTCAGACCAGCCCTCCACAGAAAATGACTGTGAACTCTATTCAAAGTACAAAATAATAAAACTATGTAAAGATAAGAGTTAAACTGAGAAATGAGCCATTGGCCACTGAAGCAAGACAGAGTTTGCAAGTTAACTGTCTATCAAAACAAAAGTATCAATAGTCTTCAGCAGAATATAACAGAATCCAGAGTCTCCACAACACACCATTCATAATGCCTAGCACTATACTGTCTAGTACACAGATGTAGCCACCATTAGTTACATAGCATTTGAAATGGGGCCAGCATTACTAATTAGCTGAACTCCTTTGCTTTATTTATGTTAATTAATTCTTTTTATAGTACTGAGAATTGAACCCAGGGCCATATGCATGGTAGGCAAACATTCTGCCACTGAGCTACACCCCAGTCCTTTTTTTAAGATTTTACTTCAAGACAGTATCTCATTAAGGTGCTGAGGCTAGCCTCAAACTTGCAACTCTCCTGTGTCAGCCTCCCAAGTCACTGGGATTAATGTTAATTAATTTAAATTTTTAAATGATATCAATTCATTTATTGGAAGATACTTGATACGTGTGGAACAACCAGGTATGTGAACCTAGTATTTCAACTATACATTTTATTAAATCAAAATATAGATCAAGTTTTGCCAGTAGAAATTTAGTGTCAGAATTGAAGCCTGCTGTAAGCGTAAAGTGTGCCTTCACCATGTTTGAACACTTAGTAACGCTTAAAGCATGAAAAGAATGTAAAATATCTTAGTAGCAATTTCTCAGTGACTATATACTGACATGAAATATTTTGAATATATTTGGTTGAATAAAATTATTATTAAAATTAATTTTACTTATCATCTTTTCATGTGGCTACTAGAAATTTAAAATATGCTCACGTACTTCTATTGGACAGCTCTTGTTTGGGATATTATCCAAATACGTTCAAATATGAACATCCAGACCCACTCTGAGAGAGCAGCATGTGAGATGCACACACAAGGACTTCAAGGCAGCTATTTCAACTATGTTCAATCAGTTAAAAGAAAAATGCTCATAATTGAGGAAAATAGGAAATTAAGCAAGTACAGAGAAATCATAGAAAGGAATCAAAAAGAAATTCTAGAATGTCTAAAAAATTACAAATTCACTGACTGGGCTTAATAGCAGAATGGAGAGAATAAGAGGGTGTCTGTGGATCGAGGACAGATCAATAGACATTATGCAACCTGGAAAACAGAGTGAAATACGTTAAAAAATAAAGAGAGCCTAGGGAGACAGCGGGGCAACATCAAACGCCCCAAAGAGAAAATGGGGCATGAAAACCAGCTGAGGAAACACGGCTGGAGAACCCCCAGTTCAGAAAAGGACAAAGCTCAAGGGCAGAGGAAGCCGTGAGGTTCAGGTGGACTTTGGGTGGAGCTCTTTGTGCTCACAGCGCACATTCCCCCTCCTTCCCGGGACAAGAGGTAGGAACACTGCGACGGGTGGGTGCACAGCAAAGTCCAAACTGAAGCAGGCTTTTTAAGTACTAGGAAGTAGCGTGAAACCAGATGGATTATGAATGAAGGAAAGGAGGAGGAAAGTGCACGTCTCTGTGTGTATGTGTGCGCGTGCACACACACGTGCTCACATGTGCCCAGGGCCCTGGGTGTGCAAAGTTAGCCGCTGAGTTGGAAGGAAACTATTCCAGCCCAAGGGTTCCACTCTTAAATTTGCTATTTTGAGTCTTACAAGCCCATCTTGAGAATGTTTAATTCCTATTGTGTTTCAAGTTCCTTTTCTAGGGCCCCAGAGAACAGGGATCACCCCTGGCCCACGCCATTGGTAGGCCCAAGGGCCCTGGTCCTCCCCCACACCACCTAAATCCACCCTGCTGCAAACCCTTCCCTGGCTCCCTGCGGCCTCACAAAGCCTGCTCGCAGCTGGCCCTCAGAGCCACACCAGGTCCACAGCCTTGACTTCTAACGTAGCAATGCCCCCAGATCCTTGGACGAGCAAGAGGCTGATGCAGGCCCCTCCGCTTCCCATATGGCCTTTCCCCTCCCCGCTCCTCTGCGAATCTCCAGTCCAAACCAGTCAAAACTAAGTTAAATACCTGCTCCAGAGTGGCCTTCCCAGGCACCCAGCCCCAGCTAGAGACAGCTGTCCTCCCCCCAGCACCCAAACTCCCTGGACTGTCCCTGCCTGGCCTCGCCCGCACTCTACTTGTCTCACTGGACCACGAGCAGTTCCAAGGCGGGGCCGTGTCTCAGTTCCTGCACCCTCGAGTCTAGCATTGGCTACGGTAGTTAGAAGATGCCCCGTGACCTTTGATGACAGAACAAATACCAAAACACTAAGTTCCAAAATGTAAGTTGACCAAATACTTTTATGTAGAAGCTAGAAAGAAAGAGAGAGAGAGAGAGAGAGAGAGAGAGAGAGAAAGAAAGAGAGAAAGAGAGAAAGAAAGAAAGAAAGAAAGAAAGAAAGAAAGAAAGAAAGAAAGAAAGAAAGAAAGAAAGAAAGAAAGAAAAAATGGCTGACACACTCCTACCTCCAAAATGTGACCAAGCAAATGTGGATCATGGTCTTCCAAAGTGACCTCGTCTTAAATAAGTGAATTGTAAAAAATTAACACAACTTCAACTTATCATTTGGGACACTGGGGAGAAAGTCAGAATAAGCCCTGTGCCCCTCTGACCCACGGCAGCTGTTCCAGAAGCCACCTGCTCTACAGCTATGTCGCGCCGTACCTGAGCCAGCACCTCTTGAAACTGCTCCCTGGTGAGCGGCAGCAGGAAGGCCGCGATGGTTCTCCTCAGCTCACTCTTGGACACAGTCAGGTTCTGACCAGTGTCAAGCAGCTGAAAGGCTTTTTTCAATTCGTCCCTTTTATCGGTAATTTTTTGAAATAAAATCCGTTTAACATCTAAGAAGGACAGTATTGGATTTGCAACTGTTGTGGCTACAAAAGAGATACAGCTATTTGTTAAACGTGTTTAAAGTTAAGATTCTAAACAAAAACTACTGCACTGTTTAACAAAACCAAAGAGTCGCTCTTCTACTATGTTTAGATTTATATGTCTGATCATTCGGTGGCTTGTAATGGAAAGTCTAGTCATTTTTCACCTCTGAAGTCAGTCAATTGAAGGATGACAATGATAACATTAGTAAAACTAAAAGAGAAAAAAACAAGGCAAATATACTCTATGAAGGACATGAGATGTTGGGGTATCGGGTGTTAAAGAAACAAGGAGAAATGAAGGATGATTCCTTAGCACCTTCCTTGAGGACCTACATCAGTGACGATGCCACTGGCTGAACGGAAGGCCTGGGGCAGTCTGGAGATTGTCTGACCAGCTCATATTTGAGATCTTTGCGGGACAAGGGGCGAGCAGAAAGCCATCCCAGCAACTGGGCATGTGGCTTGGGCCTGGTGGGGAAGGAGCCAGGGGACCCACTTCAGGAGAGGACAGACTGGGAGAAGGGGAGTAAGCACAGAGCCTGAGGGACAGGGAGCTGAAGTCTCCCATGAGACTCCCCAGGACGTGGAACGTCACTTTGACTCTCAGAAGCAGCTGGTTCACACACAGGAGCTGCACAATGCTACCCCCCCTCTACCCTGCCATTGTCACCGGGGGTCCCTCTTGTTAACGTACCCCTCCATCTGAAATCTTTCTTCAGACTTTGCGTGTATATTTTTAGCTGCTTTCCAAGAAGCCCCAACTTTGCACTCAATAATTATGATTTTAAAGTAGCAGAAAATATTTACTTGAAACTTTGAAATTATGTGAAGGAAAACTTGTTCTCTCACATGTCTAATGCAGGAAGATGAAAGCAGGACCAAACCTGCGTAACGTGCTGGTGGGAGTATAAGTGGATGTCATCTTTCTGGAGGGCAATTTGATAAAATTTTCTACATCCGTTTAGGATCTAGAAAGTCATAATAGACTGTCATTTTCGCCCTAACAATGAGAACAAGTAGAATAAGCTAAAAATATACATAGTTCAAAAACCCATCAGAGATTTGAGACTGCAAAGAAACTAAATTCTAAAAGCATAAGCCACTCCTCAGTCATCCAGAGGATAACACCTTCTGTCCCTGCAGGGCAGACAAGGGAAGCAAACCCAGTATTTAGTGGTCACGTGTGGACAGGTGGGTGGATTAGAATTGCAGGGCTGAGGTCAAGCACACACCAGAGACTGGTATGTGACAACATATACCTCAAGGCCCACAGGATGTACACAAGCCCAAGGCAGCTGTACACAGAGGCCAGGGACAGGAAGAGGTGAGCTGAATCTCTGAAACACATGGGCCCTCTGCTGAGTGAACATTGGTGGCTGCTGCATAAAGGAAGCAGGGCCACAGGTGGACAGAGATCTCTTGCTGTGTGAAAGCAAGGTCAGAGCCGGTGAGCAAAGAGAACTCCCAGGAACCGTCCCTCCCCACCCTGGAAACGGCAGGAAGGCTGAGGAGCAGACACCAAGCTGGCAGATGGACTGTAAAACAGCGCTCTCTGGAGTCTCCCCAGTGTTCGGCTCTCGGGCCTGCTGAAGGGAAGAAGGTGAAACCAGGCTCGACCTAAATCCAACAAAACTGCAGCAAAAGCAAGACACAGTTCAGCGTAGGGATCACAGTGCTGAGCCCGCCCACCTCACTGACCGCTCGAGAGGAGGGGAGCCGTCTCTTTCTGGTGGTGTCACTTACTTCTATTTCTACTGCATTTTACACAAATGCCTTGCATTATCTTTTTAAACTTCAAGATAAATGAACAAGAAAATATAACCTAATCAAGAGCAAAAACAGTCACCAGAAAAAGACCCACAGAGAAAACAAATACAGAAATGATCGGGTATTTAAGAAATGCTGGGCACCGTGGTGCACACCTATAATCCCAGTGGCTCAGGAGACTGAGGCAGGAGGATCGTGAGTTCCAAGCCAGCCTCAGCAAAAGTGAGGCTCTAAGCAACTCAGCAAGACCCTGTCTAAGTAAAATACAAAACAGGGCTGGGGATGTGGCTCAGTGGTCTACTGCCCCTGAGTTCAACTCCCAGTACCCCCCCCAAAATGAGTAAAATGCTAAAGAGATTAAAGAAAAAAGTTAAAAATATGTGAATGTATGGAAGGTTTCAGTATAGAAATTGAAACTTTTTAAAGATTGTGTGAAAATGTTAGAAATTAAGAACTCAGTCTCAGATGGGCAGAACTCACGCATGCTTGCTTAACATAGCCGACTGCACACAGTAGAGGGATGAACTGATGGTGGTGAAATCTGGTCCATGTAAATGATCCCAAATGAAATACAAAGACAGCAGCATTTTAAAAGAAACAGTATCTAGCATGAGTTGTACTTAATACGGCATATCATGCAAGTTGCGCAGGTAGGTCCCTACAGATCTGCATACGTGCGTGCAGAGAGAGCAGCCCGACAGCTGACAGTGCCTCCGAAGGACGGCGGCCTGGGGAGAGACATGGGCGTCACTCCAGCACTGCACTGTCTGGGCTCAAATTCTGACCCAGCCACTTAAGAGCTATTTAGCCCTTAAAAGTGACTTAATCCATCCATGTCTCAGTTTCCCACATAGGAAGTTACCACAAATACACCTCAATTCATGGGGTTACTATGGTGGTTAAACATCGTGCAAAGCTTTGCCCATGCCTGGTGTGTAGAAGGATATTAACTACTAGGCTTTCTATTCGCCTATGATACTCACTTGAAGAAGAAGGTCTGAACATATTTTGGAAACCATTCTTTGAATATACTCTACCAGGTGAAGAATGGGGTCTTGAAGATGTGTATTTTCGGGGGTGAGGACACAAAGATTGCCAATTTGGTATAATCGCCATTTTGTGCATTAAATCCCTGTGACAAAAGAGAACAAGTTACATTATCTTAAAGCATCAATTATAAATGTGACCACTTCCTGTCTATTCCCTTTCTAAAGGACAGCTGGAGAGTCTCAAAATGCTGCTCACCATGATCTGCTTCTGCTACTTCAAAGGCTACACTTAAGATGAACACAAAATAATGATTTTTAACTCCCTGTTTTTAGCAGATCCAATAAACTTCTAAAATGGAACAATCAACAGGACAACCGTGACTGACTTCCTCAGTGGACAGTCACGAGTAGGAATCTGAGTTCTCTGAGTTCTCATGAAGGGTCTACTGCAAACAAAAGCCCGGTCATCAGCGGCAGAGCTGGGGTAACTGCGGCAAAAATGGTGAAGGAAGGACCCCTGAAGGCCTCTCCTCCGTAAGACAAAGGAGAACCGGGCAAACACCATCAGAATCCATTCTTCAGGATGCTGGAGATGAACCCAAAGCTCAGAGCAAGCTTTTATTCACGAAAAATAGCCAAGTCTCAGGATGAAGAGCAGGTGCAGCATTTAACCAGCCCGACTCCCTCTCCTGTTTCCCACCCACCCCCGACACTGGGGCTCTTCCTTGAAAGCAAAGCTTGCAATCACAGGGAGACTCGGCAGCCTCTCGGTCACTGAGGGGGGCACAACAGGACTAGAACTTCTTCATGGCCCCATCACCAGAAAATTACCATTATTTGACCTGACGGTTTCCCAAAAGACCACACTCACAAGGCTGTCTTTATTTGAACTGATTCAGACCTTGCCCATGAGAACACCTTATTGTGAAGAGACATTTGATAGAAAAATAAGAAGCAACTGTTACTTTAAATCATAGCTGCCTGAATGTGGCTAATGGAGCAAATAATCAGCTAACCTAAAGGCTTAAACGGAAAAACTGGGGGATGAGATATACATCGGAGCTTTGAAAACCTTCCTCACATCCTTGGGAATCTAGAAGGCACCCACACGCGTAGAACTGAGAGCATTCCTAAGGACATTAGACCTTTACACTCAGGAAAGATCCAAGAAAGCCCCAGCTCTCACCTCTGGCTGACCTTAAGGGTCGGCCAAGCAGGAAGTGAAGGCTAAGGCAGAGTTGTCCATTGCCTAGCTAAGTCTTGGAAGAAATGCTCCAGTGCACACAAAGAGCCCCCTGGCAAACATTGGGAGATATTATTTTCAGGCACTTAAGGAAATTTCTCTCCGACCATGAGCTAACTCCTAAGCTAATCAGAGACTTTGATGGCCACATAGACATGAATACAGACTTCACAAAGTAGGTTAGTGAACAACAAACAACAATAACAACAAAACATGGAAAGGGCTGAGGATATCATTTCCATAACTGCCACATCATATGACTTAAATGTCACGTCTTGCTTCTGTGGCTCTGGTGAGGGAACAGCTCCAGCACGCTAGGCAGGCATCACAAGCACCGTCCGCATGAGGCCTTTGGCTGCATCCCCAGTCCTAAAATGTCATGTTTTCAACAGAAATTCATGGTCCCGATACAGTTGCCTGATCCTTGATGAAGCTGCCAAAAACATACATTGAAGAAAAGACAGGCTTTTAACAAATGGTGCTGGGAAAACTGATGATCATCCCATGCAGAAGAATGAGACTAGTCCCTTATCTCTCACCCTGAACAACAGTCAACTCAAAATGGATCAAAGACCTCGGGTTAAATGAGAAACTATGCAATTCCTAGAAGGTAACACGGGGTGAACACTCCAGCATATACACACAGGCAATGACTTTCTCAATAGAACCCCTAAAGCTCAGGAAATAATACCAAGAATTAATAAATGAGAGGGCATCAAGTTAAAAGCTTCTGCACAGAAAAGGAAACAATTAGGAATGTGAAGAGAAAACCTACAGAATGGGAGAAAATCTTTGCTAGCTCCTCTTCTGACAGAGGACTAATGTCCAGAATATACAAAGAACTCAAAAAACTTAACACCAAAAAACCCAAATAACCCAATTAACAAATGGTCAAATGAACTAAATGGACACTTCTCAAAAGAACAAATACAGGGCTGGGGATACAGCTCAGCTGGGAGAGTGCCTCCTAGCACGCACAAGGCCCTGGGTTCAATCCCAACCCCACCCCCCCAAAAAAAAGAATAAATACAAAGGATCAATAAATATGTGAAAAAATGTTCAACATCATTAGCAATTTCAGAAATGCAAATCAAAATTACCTTGACATTTCATCTCACTCCAGTCAGAATGATAATCATTAAGAATACAAACAATAATAAATTCTGGAGAGGACGTGGAGAAAAAGGAACACTTTTACACTGTTGGGATTGTAAATTAGTACAACCACTATGGAATCAGTGCAAGGTTCCTCAATTAGGCTGGGAGTGGAACCACCATTTGACCAAGATATCTCACTCCTTGATATTTTTATCCTAAAGAATCAAAGCCAGCACACTCTAATGATCCACGCACACCCATGTTATAGTAGCACAATTCACAATAGCCAAACTATGGAACCAGCCTAGGTGTCCACCAATAAATGAATGGATAAAGAAAATGTCATATATCACACACACACATATACATACATATACACACACACACATACATATATATACACACACATATATACATACACACACACATACATATACACACACAAAAATACACACACATATACATACACACACATACTCACACATATACATACACACACATACATACATATACACACACATAAATACACACACATATACATACAGACACACATACATACATATATATATGCACACGCACACACACACACACACACACGATGGAGTTTTATTCAGCCATTTCATAAAACTGAAATTATGTCATTTGCAGGAAAATAGATAGAACTTGAAACCATTCATTATGCTAAGCCAAATTCAGAAGGGCAAGGGTCATTTTTTTCTCACATGTGGAAGCTAGAGAGGAAAAAGGATAAGAAAGGTGTGAAGGTGTCTCATGAAAATTGAAGGGAGATCAGTAGAATAGAGGAAAGGGTCCAGGGAAGGGAGGTGGGGGGGAGAGGGGAAATCTGGAGGAACAATATTGGGCAAATTATGTTGTTACACTGTGTGCATGTGTGAGTATGCAACAACAAATCCCACCGTTATGTACAACTATATCAATCAAATTATGGAAAAAAGAAAGCATGGGCCACATAGACATCATGCAAATAAGAAAGAAGAGTCCAGGGAAATATTTTGAAAGTGTTGAAAGAAAAATAACTAACCCAGAATTCTGTATCTAGAAAATATATCCTTCCAGGTGAGGTATGAGGTTAGTTCTTAATAGCCAGTAATGTCTGATATTTTGTTCTAGAAAATTGTATGCAAGATTGAAAACAGAAATGACCTTGGTGATTTTAATTTCCTGTGAACTATAAGCTATTCAAGAAATAACAAGGATCTCTCTCCTGAACAAATTCTCTGTCCCATAACCAATAGTACACCATTTTAGAGACCATTGAGTCAATGTTTGAAATCTAGTCCTCAACACTTACCAGCAGGTGACATTGGCTAAGACGTCCCTCATCCACAAAGTAGGAATAAGGGGCTGGGGTTGTGGCTCAGTGGTAGAGCACTTGCATAGCATGTGTGAGGCACTAGGTTCGATCCTCAGCACCACATATAAATTTAAAAAAATAAAGGTACATTAACAACTAAAAAAAATTTTTTTAAGTGGGAATAAAGGCATTTACCTTATAAAAAAAAATCTTTCCAAAATGAAGAAGAGGAGAAGGAGGAGGAGGAATAGTATTATTATTACTTTTTTTCTCAGTCAAATAAAAATTTAGAAAATTGTCACCAGCAGACATGCTTGCAAAATATGTTAAAAGAAATTCTTCAGAAAGAATGAAAAATTATATAGATCAGAAACTCAAATCTGTATAAAGAAAGAAAGAGCATTAGAAAGAATAAATGAAGGTGAAATAAATATATATGCACCTGAGAACACAGCCCCAATATCCATGAAACAAAAACTGACAAAATTGGAGGAGAAATAGACACTTCAACAATAATAATTGGAGAGTTCAATACCTACTTTAAATTTTTTTTTTAATAAACAGAACTGAAAGAGGGAGAAGAAGGGTAGGGAGGGAGAGAGAGAGAGACAGAGACACCCCTGGGGGTGGGGTGTCCAGAGCTGGTGCCCAAGGGAGGGAGGGTGCCTTGCCCCTTCATAGATTTTAGGTTTCCTTTCTTTTCATGCACCCTTCTTCTCTTTCTGTATTTTTGGTACCAAGGATTGACTGAGGGGCATGCGACCACTCAGCCACATCCCCAGCCAGGCCTATCTTGTGTTTTATTTAGAGACAGTGCCTCATTTTCACTGAGGCTGGCTTTGAACTCTGATCTCCTGCTTCAGCCTCCCGAGTTGTGGGATTACAGGCGTGCACCACCACGTCTGGCTCAATACCTACTTTTAATAATGGATAGAATAACTAGACAGAAGATGATGGAGAAAATAGAACACCACTATTCATTTGAACAACCCTAAAAATCAACTGGACCTAACAGACATCTAAAGAACATATCCACCCACCAAAAGAAAATACATTCTCCTCAAATACACAGGGAACATTCTCCAGGATAGGCCATATGCTAGGACATAAAACAAGCCCAAATTTAAAAGGATTGAAATCATCAAATATGTTCTCAAACCACACTGGAATGAAATCAGAAATCAATAACAGAAGGAAATTGCATAATTCACAAATTTGTGGAAATGAGACAACATGCTCCTAAATTACCAATGGGTCAAAAAAATGACAAGAGGAATAAGAAAACACTTTCAGATGGTGAAGATGAAGACAGCATATCAAAATTTATGGGATGTAGCTAAAGCAAGGCTCAGGAGGAAACTTATAAATATAAATGCCTATATTCAAAAAGAAAATTTCAAATCAATTAATGAAGATTCTTCCTTAAGAAACTATAAATAACAGTAAACTAAACCCAAAGGAAGAATGAAAAAATAACAAAGAGAAGAAATACACAAAACCAAGAACAGAAAAGCAACAGAGAAAGTCAACAAAACAAAAAGTGGTTATTTGAGAATAACTGCAAAATTGACAACGATTTAGCTAGACTGGCCAAGAAACAACGAGAATAAAAAACCCAAACTATTAAAATCAAAGATGAAAGGGGACATAACTACTGACCTCAAAGACCCAAGAATTATAAAGGGAGACTTGTCAATAATCATATGCCAACCAATTAGATAACCTGGATGAACTGGGAAAATTCTTTGAAAAACACAAGTTAGTGAAACTGACTAAGAGAAGAAGCAGATAATCTGAATAGATCTATGACAAAGAGAGTGAATTAGTAACCAAAACACCTTCTGCAAAAAAAATAAATAAATAAAGTCCAGGATCAGATGGGCTCACTGTATAAATATTCTATCTAATATTTAAAGAATAATTAAAACCAACCTGTCACAAACTTCTTAAAAGTCAAATGGAGTTAGGAGGGGCTGGCGGCGTAGCACTTGTCTAGCATATGAGAAGCCTGGGCTCAATCTCCCCAGTGTGGAGGAGGAGGAGGAGGAGAGACGGAGGAGGAAGAAGATGAGGAGGAGCAGGAACACGTCCCAACACATTCCATGAGGCCGGTATTATCCCAACACCAAAAAACAGACAATGCCACCAGAAGAAACGAAAGCCAAAGACCGTATCTGTAGGATGAAGCGTGAAATTCTCAACAAACACTAGCAAACTAGATTCAGCAACATACAAACAAATTAGCATGGCCAATGAGATTTATCTCAGAACACAAAGGTGGTTGAACATATAAGAATCAATCAATATAATACACCGTATTAGTAGAGGGAGAAACGGAAGAGAAAGCACATGACCATCTCAACAAATGCAGAAAGGGCATCTCACACAATGCCATACCCTCTTACGGTTTTAAGAAGCAGCAGCAGTCAGGCACCATGGTGCACATCTATAATCCCAGCAACTGGAAAGGCTGAGACAGGAGGATCCCAAGTTCAAGGTCAGCCTCATACACAGAGAGAACCTGTCTCAAGATTTAAAAAAAAAAAATCTTTATAGGACTGGGGCTGTATGTAGCTTCGTGGTAGAGCACCCCTAGTTCCATCCCCAGTACCATAAACAAATAAATAAGTAAAAATAACTCTATGAACTAGGACTAGAAGGGAACTTCTTCACCTAATAAAGAACAATTCACAGGAAAATTCACAGAAAATATCATACTTAGTAATGAAAGACTAAAATCTTTACCCCTAAGATCAGAAACAGGACAAGGTGTCTGCTCTTACCATTTGTATTCGACATTGCACGAAGGTTCTAAATAAGGAAATGAGGCAAGAAAAAGAAATACAGAAGCATCCACATTAGAGTCTAAGAAGTAAAACCATTTCTGTTTTTAAGTGGCGTGACTGTGCATACAGAAAGTATGAAGGGATACAGACACACACGCCAGGTGTGCACACATGCACGGGTGTGCACACATACACAGGTGTGCACACATACACTGTTAGAACTAATAAACCTGCCAGGAGTGTTGCAGGATACAAGATTAATATGAAAAATCAATTGTATTTCTATACACCAACAATGAAAAATCTGAAAATAAGATTAAGAAAACAATTCCAGTTTCAATAGTATCAAGGGCTATGCATGTGGTTAGTGGTAAAGTGCTTGCCCAGGCTCAACTCTATAACATTGTCAAAAAGAATAAAAACACTTAGGAATAAATTTAACAAACAAGTACAAGGTTGTATACTGAAAACTAAAATATATTGTAGAAAAAACAAACAAGACCTGAATGAATGGAAAACACGCTCATGGTTAGATGGTGATATGGCTCAAATTGACCTACAGAGTCAACTCAATGCTTCTCAAAATCCCAACTACCTTTTGTGAAGAAATTGGCCAACTGATCCTAAAATTCATACAAAAATTCAAGTGATTTGGAATAGCCAAAAACAATCTTGAAAATTAGAGTGAAGTCTGTGGACTTACACTTTCTGATATCAAAACTTAATACAAAGCAATAGTAATTAAGACAGTGCGGTGCTGGCGTAAAGATAGACGCAGATGAATAGAACAGAATCGAGTCTAGAAATAAGCCCTTACATTTATCATCAACTGATTTTGACAAGGATGCCAAGACCACGCAATGGAAAAATAATAGTCTTTTCAGCAAATAGTGCTGAAATAATGGATATCCACTGGGAAAGGATGACAGTGCACCCCTACCTCATACCATATGCAAAAGTTAAGTCAAAATAGACGAAAGATCTAAATTTAAGAACTAAAACTATGAAATTCTTCAGAAGAAAACAGGCATAACCCTTTTGGCTTCAGATTAGACAATGATATCTTCAAAATGACATCCAAACACAAGCAACTAAAGAAGAAATAGATCATTTGGACATCTTCAAAATTACAAAGTTCTGTGTTTCAAAAGGGACTATCAAGAAAATGAAAAGACAGCCCACAGAATGAGATTGTCTTTTAGAAATTTAGAAATTTTAGAAAGTTTCTAAAAAATTAGAAATTTTTTGATAATCTTATGTCTGATATGGATTCAGTATCTAAGAATATACTAAGAACTCTTAATATATTAAGAAGTATTGGCAAGAATGTAAAGCTATTGGAATCCTCATACATACTGGTGAAATGTAAAATGGTACAGCTGCTTTGGAATACCATTTGGTAGCTTCTCAAAAAGTTAAATATAGAATTACCATATGGTCAAGCAAGTCCACTCCCAGGTATATACACAAGGGAATTGAAAACATATGTCCACACAAAAACTTGTACATAAATATTCATAGCAGCATTATTCACAATAGCCAAGAAGTGCAAACAACCCAGAATTCCATCAAGTGGCGAGTGGATAAGTGGTATATCCTTTCAACAAACTGTCATTCAGCCATGAAAAGGAATGAAGTACTGATTCACCCTACAATGCAGGTGAATCCTAAAAACATGTGCTAAGGCAAACCCAGAAGCCCACATACCGTATCACCCATTTATATGAAATGTCCATGTTGGGCGAATGCACAGGACAGGAAGTAGAGCATGGTGGGGTGAGACTGCTAACAGGTATGGAGTTTCTTTTGGGGTGAATTGATAGTGGTAATGGTTATATGACCATGTGAAATACTAAAAGCGACTAGATTGCACACATTAGAAGAATATATTTTATGGTATGTAATTCACCCTGCAACCAGGAAGGGTGGGGGGGGGAGGGAGGGAGAGGAAGAGCAGCAGCAGCACCAGGAGCACCAAAGGAAAAGCTGCCCTCGGGGCACCTGTGGCCACAATGCCCTGTCTTAAATGTGTCTTTATTTGTTCTGATTACCATGCATGTCAGTAGGATGCATTCTGACACATCCTACATAGTGGAGCGTGACTTCTCACTTGTCTGGTTGTTCATGATGTAGAGTTACACAGGTCGTGTGATCATATGTGCACACAGGGTAATGATATCCTGTTCATTATACTATCATTCCAGCCCCCCTGACCTGTCCCCTCCATTCACTCCCCTCTCTCCAGTCCAAAATACCTCTACTCTTCCCCCTCCCTTATTGTGAATTGGCATCCACATATGAGAGAAAGCATTCGGGCTTGGGTTATTTGGGATTGGCTTATTTCACTTAGCATAATATTCTCTGGTTCCACCCATTTATAGCAAATGCCATGATTTCAGTCTTCTCTAAGGCAGCAAGTACTCCATGGTGTACATACACCAGTTTCTCTATCCACTCATCCGTTGAGGGCACCGAGGGTGGTTCCACAGTTTAGCTGTTGTGAATTGAGCCAACAGTGTCCTTTTGATAATTTTTGAGGTAACATATTGACCTGATGGTTTTGCAGACTCTGATTAAATGACCTTGCAGATAAGGGGCAAAAGCACCACACTGAGAAGGCTGCCCCGGGTTACAGGGAACTCTTTCCTGGGGCTCCACCTGGGCTCCCAGAGCTAATCCGGCTATTTCCTCACCAACCGCAGGCCGGGTGCTCTGTCACCAGACCGTCACATGCACTTGCCATGTTTGACTCGGACTCTGCCAGCCTGGCAAACAGCAAGGTGTCTCATCAGGGTTTCAGAAAGCAGGAGAAATTTAGCCTGACTCATCCACAAGTAAGAAGCACAGTGAATCAAGAAGCTCCAGCTTAACAAGGAAGTTGTACAGCATAACGTCTGATGCTGACTTGGCTAAGCGACTCAGCAAACAAAACAAAACAAAAGGCAAGATTCCCCTACTGTGCTTAACATGTTAAATACGTAATGATCATTCAGAACAGATGCATGGCACTGTGAGTACACAGAATCAGACTAGACAATACCTCTAAAGCCATCAATTTGAAGACCCCCAAAATTTACAGGGTTAAACAAAATAATAAGAATATCCATAAGAAACCCATATTAGCTAGTACTTTACTTTGCCTGACTTTTAGCAGGCACTAACTGTCTTCCACTGGATGATCTAGAGACTCACTGTTATTTGCTATACTCTGTTGGCAGGTTTCTGTGGGTAAGCACTGCAACATAGTGTATAGGTCTATTTTCTGTTGCTATAACAAAACACACAAGGCTGGATACTTTATACAGAAAATAAATAAAATAAACCTCTTTATACAGAGGTTTATTTAGCTCTTAGTTTTGAAGTCTGAAAGTCCAAGACCAGGAAGCCCCATCTATTGGCCTCTGGTGAGGGGCCCCTTGGTGGCATCACAAGATAGTAAGTAGATGGCATAATGGGAAGAGCACATGCAAGAGAAAAAGATCACGTAGCAAGAGCAGAAGCTGGAGTGGGATTCAGTGTTCAATCTCACTTTCTTAGAACAACCAGCTTTCTTGGGAACTAACCAGGGTCCCATGAGGACATGGGTCCCTCTCAGAGGTGGTGCTCCCAGTGACCTGATCCTTGCACCAAGCCCCCTCATAAAGATCCCACCACCTCTTAACACTGCCACACTCAGGACCAAGCTTTGGACATTGATCCTTGTGGCCCCAAGGGAGTCTCCCCATAGATGGTCCCGTGAGAAGACGAGAGGGTCAGAGCAGGCCTGGTGCCAGTCAGAACTGGCCGTTTGGGCCCAGGGCCCGGGCTGCCCCAGGGCAAGGAAGAGCTGCAGCCTTCTCTCTGTGGCTCTGCAGAGGTGCTCCTGGCAGAGGTGCCCTGGGAGCCGGACCTGAAGGCTGAGCAGGGAGGAGGTGTGCAGCCAGGGCCAAAGCACGGCAAAGACCCCGGGGATGGGGTGGGGGGGTTCACAGAAGCTGCCAGGGCCACCAGGGCACTGAGACAGACCAGAAAGAGCGTCAGGGCCAAGGAGACACCTTTCAGCAAACTACAGCCAGCCCCGTGATGGCGGTGGGAAGTCACTAACCCCGAGGCAGGCAGGCGGCTCTCATGCAGATAGCCCCAGCAGCAGGACGCCCACCCTGGAGGCCCTGCAGAATCACATGCTCACCCTCAAGGTGAAGGTCAAAGGACGGGCACCACGAATCTAATTAGCAGCAGGGACTGCTGGCAACCAAACTCCCTAAGTCACCTCCAAACTGCAGCACAAGGCTTACACCATGTGAGCCTCAGAACCTCAGCAGAGTTCCACATTAGGGCTGCATCAAAGCCAGAGGATCACAGCGCAGCTGATTTTCAGGATGCTACTGAAGAATGGGGGTTGGTATGTGTCCACCCAGTCGGTGCACATTTATTAAACCCCCTTCTGGGAGTCTGAGGATCAATGAGTAAAACAGGTAAACTTCTGGACTCCATGGATGGAACACCGTAGTGATGGAAGATGGACAAGAACGGAAATAAGCAAACAGACCAGTGAGTAAGCAGCGGGGAGGTCCCGGGGACACTGAGCGGAGGTCTGAAGGAGACAGGGAGCGGGCAGCACAGCTAGGAGGATGAAGACGCACTAGCAGAACCTGGGGGACTCTGTTGTGACCAGTGAGTGGCATGTGGAGCCACTGGAGGGTTCTGTGCAAGGAGGCCATGGTCTGCTGGAAGTCTTACAGGTGCAAGGAAGAAACCAGGTGACAATTAGGAGTCTGTGCAGAAATCCAGGCAAAAGATGGCGGCCTGGGCCAGTGTCGATAAGTGCTTGATTCCAGTGCATTCTAGAGGGAGGGCCAGCTCTGTTCTCCCGCAGCTTTGATTTGGCAGGCAAGAGAGGCTGGACTATTAGCTGCCGTGGGAAAGATGTCGGGCTGAACGGTGTGGAGGATGCGATTCCATCCCAGACACGCCAACCTCAGGATGCCCACAGATAGCCAAGTAGAGGTGCTGAGTAGGCACTTGGATATCTGCACCTGAATTCAGGGGGCAGACTGGGGCTGGAGAAAGAAGTTTGGGAATTGTCAGAATATAATATATAAAAAAGCAGGACATCACCAAAATGCAGGACTAATGTAAAAAAATAATAATAATAAGGTCCCAGAGCTGAGCGTGGGCCTTTCCAGGCTGCAAGATGGAGTCCGGGCAGATGAGCAGGAAGCAGAGGAGACACAGCAAAGCGGAGACTCGCGAGTTCTGGAGATCACACTCCAAGGATGCTGGGGGAGGTCAGCTGTGCCAAATGCTACAGTGACAGTCACGTGAAAGGACCATGAACTGGCCCACAGTGCGTGACCCCCATGGGAACCTTGGGCAGCCAGGGTGGGCAACAGTGCGGCCGGAACGCGGGAGAAAAGCCTGCCTCGGCGGCTCCGGAACAATTCAGAGAACGGGACCGAGACTCGACCATCCGAAGGACTGCGCTCTAATGGGGAGGACGGGAAACAAAGGTGGTGTGGAAGTGGGCGGAGGGAGAGGGGTCGAGAAGTTTCCTTAAGACAGGACACTCTGTGGCGTGTCGGGACAACATGACAGAGGCCAAGAACAGCGTGCAGGAGGGAAAGGAGGGGACTGCTGTTCCCATGGGATTGCGGTGGAGAGGGGACCGCGTGCCCCCATCTCAACAGGGATGAGTCCTCCCTAGGACCCTGGACGGTCCATTCACTCACAACACAGAAGCCGGAGCAGGTGGGCCCAGGACCCAGGAGCCTGTGGCAGTTGCCTTCTCATTCTATTTTCTTGTTGAAACAGGAAGTCAGGTCACCAGCGGCAAGTGAGGCTGGGGACAAAGACTTCAAGGTGCAGGCCAAGGAGTGAAAGATCCCTAGCAGAAGAGGGGGCAGCGGGGGGCAGCGGGAAGCAGTGACTGGCAGGGAGCATTGAGTCCATCTGGGGTTTGGCTTTGCCTGGACACTTGGCCGCATGGGGAGGAGGGAGCTGGGTTTCCCCAGGGCCAGGGTCTCGACAAGCAAGGGGCGCGTGGACATGAGAGACACGTGGTCCCCCACAAGGAACACCAGCAATAGTGGGAACTCCCTGTAACTGAAGCAAGGGACGAGGCTGAAGAAATTAGGAGATCAGATTCAACCCCATGAGGGATTTTAAGAAGAAAAAATAAAACATCGACCTGCATGAACATTCGCTGGGGTCTGTCTCTGCCAGGAAATGAGCTTGGGGTTTCTAGAACCTGCCCTGCAGCCCTCCACACCCAGTCACTGCCCTTCCCACTTGGGAGGTGAGTGGACTGCCCTTGGGGAGGCAGACACTTGGCCCTGGGCCACACCAGTGCTGAGCCCAGAGCTGGGGACTGGGCCTCTCTCCTGTGGGGCAGAAGTCTCTTCCCAGACATGGAGTTCCCGTGGCCAACAACAACTGAGGCTCTCCTTTGACAAAACCAGTTGAGTTCCTGAGAGGCAGCAGGAAGTCACTGGCGCCCAAGGTTGTGTGTCTGGCCACTACTGCTGGCCCTTCACCTCCACTGCCCGGCATGCACAGCGAACCTACCAGGACTGCAATCTGCGGTTACTGCCGCCGCATAGAACTGTGCTCCATATTGTACCCATCAACCCCTCCCTGAGAGCACAAGGCCTGTGCCTTGCTGTACCACCTGAGGAGAGAGATAATCACCCCGAGGAGCACTGCCTGGCGTGCGCTTTATTACTTGAATACAAAGAGAGTCGATTCAAGAAACACTTAGTTGAAGACAGCGTGAAAAAAAAATCATAATCATATGAAAAGTAATTCCTCCTAATGCCACGGAGTGCACGGCAGGAAGTAACCCTCTTCCAGCGGGAAAATGGTCCCCGTGACCTGTTGGGTCTCTTCCAGTGCTGATTCCCACAGTGGCAGGATGGTAAAAGCCAGGGAGACGTTAGTCACGGTGCGGGTACTCTAAGGAGCCGATCTGGACAGTAGGAATGGAGCCCACCGGGGCTGGCCCTAACCCTCCGTCTGGGTGTAAGCACCTTTCAAGCAACAATTCTCTCCACAATGAACACTGTCTTCAGCAAACCCCAGGCCACACGTTGACAGGTCCAAGATCAGAGGGGGAAATGCCACACACTGGCCCTGCAGCCGCTCACCAGCTGGCTCAGGTATAAAAGATCACAGCAACCAGGCTGTGATCCAGGAGAGTTTGGGTCCTGATCCTTGGTCAAACCGCACTGACCGAGGATCAGGGAATCCACTGTTGTGCGGGAGCTGACAAGGTGGCCTCACTGAGCAGAGTGGAATCAGGACAGAGCTGGCAAGGCGCACGGGAAAGGGTGGTGAGCAGGCACAGGGAGCGGTGGGACAGGAGTGGTGACTTCCAACGTCCCGCAGCACAGTAGGTCAGCCGTGGCTGGAACAACTACCTGCATGTTTAACATGAGAACCTGGAGTGTCAGACACAAAGGAAAGAGACGCGTGCCAACTGCCCTGATCTGATCCTCACATGTCTGTCGCACAGGAAGTAAAACGCCACACTGTACCCTGTAAACACGGGCAATTCCCATGTCTGTTAAAGTAAGAATTACATTGTAAGGTTAAACAGGACTCCAGCGCTGCTCTAAAGCATCCCTAATGTGTGCTGTGGCCTCCCTCGTCCCGTCTCAAGAGTCAAAGGACCCCTCAAGACGCTCTCCACGGCTCGTCTGAAGAGAGGACACAGCTGTTCCATTGGTGGACACTCAGGTGGAATTTATATTTTCATCAACATCATTGTCTTTTAAATGCTGTTACTTTCCACTTAAAAATTAGTTTTAAAAAGGCTGTTGACATAGGCACATAGTTATGGATCAGCGGTTCTCAAAGTGGGGCCCTCAGCTAGCTCTGTAGCTTTCCCGGGTCCCTTTTGGAAATGTACTCTCCCAGACAATCAGATCCGAACCTCTGGGGCGGATGCAACTGCTGGGTGAGAAGCACCTGAGGCTGATGTACTCTGTGTCTCCGGACTCTGTGTAAGGACGCTCGGGTGTGCAGTCCCCACTGTACAGTGAAGCGAAGCAGGAAACCAGCGCTAGATTCAACTCACAATGGAGCATGCGTTTTGCTGGTCACAGGTATTATCCTATTTAATCACTGACCTGCGACGGTCTCCTGAGTTAGATACCATCATCCACATTTGTAGAGGTGGGGAACTTAAACACGGGAATTAAACAAGGAAAAGTCAATTTACTCAGAACAGTGAGGCCAGGACCCACACTCCCCTGAATTTAATCCTAGGCGTTCTGCCTGATTGTACCAGGGTGTGCGTGTGTGCGTGTGTGTGTGTGTGTATGCACATGTGCCTGTGCATGTGTGCACACACATTTTTATACACATGTCTGAGCGATCTGTGTGCATCCTAATATGAAGAGATAAGAACGATGAAGTCTATATATATTTGATAGGGAAATAAGACAATCCCTGTATCCATCCACAGGAAGAATAACCTGAGGTTGCAAAATGTCTAATAACTCTTCAACTTACTCAAAAGAACACATACAAAATTAAAAACAAGCCATCCACATAAATTTCTTGTCAAATATTAGGATTCCAGGGCTCTTGGCACCAACAGCTGAAGTCCACAGTGGCCTCGCATCCAGTCCCTCACGGCCTAACCTCTCAGGCAGGCTGCACCGGCAAGCCCTGTCTCCTGCTCCACACGTAGGAATTGCAAGAATGCAAGTTGATTTGCAAATAGATTCCAAATGATAGGGTATCATAAAAAACGATTTAGCCAGTCATCTGGATTCAATTTAGCAGAAACATCCATGGTTACAAACTGACCCGCCTCCACACCGGCAGCCCCACAAGGCTGAGCCACAGCCTCCTCCACCAGGGTCTCCCCAGACTCCGCGCAGCCTCCCCCCCTCCCCCCTTCCCCCAGCCTCATCCTCACAGAGGCCTCTGGCAGGGTGGCTCTTGAGTCCACCCACACACTAGGAGGCACACCACAGACCCAGCGAGCAAACTCACCATCTAACACACCTCTCCAAGTTGAGGCCGTTCCTGGATGGTAAGTGGTCATTACAACGAGTACGAAGAAACAGAGCGTGTCTAGAGAAGCAGCCCCGTGGGGACTTCCCGCGAATGCCATCATGGAAACACGCTTTCACGAGTGGACAGTGGGGAGAAGGAACCGCAAAACAGCTACCCTGGGACAGTGGGGACGGTGCTATGTTTTGTTTGGAACGTTCTTTAATAAGCCTGTCACACAGGTCACACAACCTGTGGCTCCTGCCCACCTCTCTCCTCAGGCTTCCCGCAGCCCTGTGGGTGCCACTGCCCCACTCCTCTCCAAGGACTCCCCTCAGGCCTCTGGGGACCAGCCTGCACCGGCTTCCGCGCTGTACCTGCCACCATCTGGAATGACACTGTAAACTAGACTATGAGCCCCATGACACAAAACAGCCGCTCTGCCCCAGCCCCAGGCACATGGCAGAAGCCCGAGCCCCAAAGCACTGGCGGCTTCATAACCCTGTCACTTGGCCAGCACTTTCCTTCCACACACACCCACACCTGCGCACACTCACCATGCTCAGCACACAGACAACACTCCCCACACACCACGCACTCCTAACACACTAACCAAGCACACCCACATCTCAGCCCACCACACACGCTGCACACGCTCCCAGCCTCCCCAGAGCACACTCACATCCTCCCACACCTGGATCTCACGTAAGATCACCCCTCTCTTCCCAACCACGATGGCAGGGTCCACCCCATGCACGAATCCTCACATTCTCCCCTCTACTGAGCAACAGGGACCAGTGTCCAGAAGTCACCTTAATTGACACCTGTGACCTTACGATTGTTCAGTGTCCCTCTTCCCGTTAGTCCTTCAATAGCGCAGGGACCAGGACTGTGTATGTGTGCGGCACCTACTCAGTCCTGCAAAGACCAGCGTGCGCTGCCCGGGGCTCAGTGGAGCGGCTGTGCCCCTGTGTGAGCCACCTTAGCACCGAAGCCCCGCGGCAGCTCCAGCGCCTGAGGAAGCAGTTCACGGTGACTGGTTTGTGACACTCTCCCTCCGTTGTGGGCATAAAAATCTAATTTGGGGACCTGTCTCAGAAGCCCACTATCACCGAATGCCTATCTCCAGTCTCCCCACATTTACAATGACAACAGACACAGACACGGCAACGGGAGGGAAGCCCAGTGGTCACGAGCACTGACCACAGGTAGCCTCAAGCAGCGGCTCCCAGCTGGAAACGCTGCACCCGCAGGCAGGCCTCTGCAATGTGAGACCTGCACCCCCAGCCCTGCCGCAGACAGGGAGGTTCCCACGCCTATTTATAGTCCAGCCAAGTCCCCAGGAGTCTCAGATCCAGCAGAGGAAAGTTTCCAGGGCTTCCTGGCTTCCGCCGGAGGAACTGAAGCCTTTGCTGCTGCTGCCACCTATAGTGAAAAGTGGGAATTCGGAGACGAGAAAGCCCACTGCCAGCCGCCCTTGGGTCCCCCACACACCCCCTTGAGGCAGGCTGACTCTGCTTTCCAACTCCTGAGGTCATCTCGTCCTGGGGTCACTGAGCACGAAGCTAAGGCCATTCGTGCCAGCCCAGATGACAGACAGGAAGGTTCCAGACAGTCTTGGCACAAAAGTCAATGTTTAGCAACGGTGTTGACTGAGGCAGACCAGAGGGAAGGGGAAACAGGGCATTACCAACAGGAAGGCACCTCTCCCTCGAGCCCTCGCGGCGCTCTGCGTGAGCCCCCTGGGCAGCACGTGGCGGGGACCAGTAGCAGCAGCTCACCTGGCTTTGGTGCTGCACGATTTGGTGCTATTGGCTTTGGTGGCTTTGGTATGGTTGCCATTCCTTTTCATTTCCTTCAAGTTAAAATATTTTTGAATTTGAGAGTTCTGAAAATAAAAGAGCAATGGGGTTAGCACAGGTTGGCAGACAACGGACTTCCTTGGTTAGCTCATCAAGCCACCGGATGGGGCCTCTGGCTTTGCCAGACCATCACAAGGTTTGCAGGCTACTGGAGACCCGCCTGGAGACCTCAGGCAAACCTTCTGCGGGAAAGTCACACTCAACTTAGGACTCCCACCTGGAGGGACCCCAGGTGAGCACCACCTGAGCACGCTCCTCCTCCCAAGCCTCAGCACCCCGACTCACTCAACATGACACAGCTCCTGCCAACCCTCTTCCTCAAAAACAGCCAGAAAAAAATCACTTCCAATGCGGGTCGCCTCATGTTACTTTGTTGCTTAGAACATTCCAGTTGTCAGATGCAGCCTGAGCCCAGCTACTCCTCCTGCTGCCTCCCGCCTGGAATCCCCAGGCCTCTGCCACGCTGGCCTATAGGAGCTCCTTCTCCTTCCCATGCAGACTCTTTAAGTATCCAGGGATTGTAACCTCCTCCTGGGACCCCCATCCCCTCCCTCCCTACCACACTCCTCCCATCCTACGTGGGGGCCTCAGAGGCACCTGGGGTCTGGGTAGAAACAGCCTGCTGCCCATCTATACTCCACCTCTGGCTGGGGTGGGGTGCCACCTAAGAATCTGTATGGCTGACAAGTTCCCTGGGGACACACAGCGGACGGTCCTGACACCGTTTCCAGTGCCACTTCCTTGAGGAGCCTCCCTGGACAGCCGCCAGGGCCAGCCTCTCGCCCGCACATGGTTGCCCCTCACATCCTTGGTCCAGCTTGCAAGATGCGCCTGTGGATGAGTCACTGACCAAGGCCTGGCTCCTGCTGGACTTGAAATTCCATCAAGAATTCTAGAGCTGAGCTGATTTATGCTATCACTGCCTCCCAGATCTTACGCTGGTGACAAATTCAGAGTTCCAAAAGGCACAGTGAAGCTTCCCCTCCTGAAGCCTGGCAGCCGAGACAGAAATGCTCTCTTTTCCGTCAGCCAGTGGGCAGTCTCCCTCTGATCTGGAGAACGCTCCCTGCCCTCTTCGTCCCTGATGCCACTGTCCATCTTCCCCACAGAAAGAGCCTTTCCAATCCCTCCCAGCTCTCTGCTCTTCCTCTGCCCCATCCGCCTCTTCACCAGGACTCATCTTCCTCATGCACAAATACATTATTCCCCTGCTTAAAAATACAGGACGCAAATTATACACGAGAAAAAGCATCTAGGAAAAAGTTTGTGCATAAAACCTGGTAAAATCCGAACAAAGCCTTCAGTTTAATTGGCACTGACTCTCGTTAAATTGGTTTTGATCACCAGGCCATGGTTATTCTGCAGGATGGGATCATGAGTTCAAGCTGGGAGTACACAGCAACTCCTGCTCTAATTTTGTAACTTGTAGATGAAACTAAAATTGTTTCATATATATATATTTTAACTGCAATACTTCTCCAGAACCTACAAGCCGAAACTCCAACACTTACCTGTGGGTGGGCCACTGACATGACTAACAACCTGGCCAGGGTGACTGCCCAAGGCCACTCCCCCCACACAGGCTGTTTCCACACAGTGCTCCAACTGCCCATCAAGTTCTTCCCTCCAAAGTTCCAGTTCACGCTTTTGCTAGAATGATCTTCAGCCTTGTCCACCTGGCACATTTCAATTCATCTTTCAAGACTGAGGGTATAGCCCCTTCCTCCATGAAGCCTCCCCAACCACCTTCAAAAAATCTATCAAGCCTCTGCAGAGAGCCAAGGCCCCAGGTGTGCTTGCTGTTTTATTTAATAAAGGGGGAAAACATCAAAGGTGCTGCATAAGATTTGCAGCGTAAGCACTGCTACCCCACCCGTCTCCTCACGCTACCTGGACTTTCACTGTGATTCTCTGTGTCAGGCTTTTCCGTTGGCCCTGCTCATCAGGGAGCCCATCCGGTGAAGGGGCTCTACTAACTTTCTAGACCTGGCATGGGCTGGAAGACAGTGGGCAGTCCATTCATTTCTCCTGGTGGACCACAGTTACTAACTCCTCAGGCTGCAAGGGCAGGAAGTCTGGGCTAATTTTACCCTCCACTGGGAAAGCTGAACAATGTTCTGAGTCTGACCAAGACACTGTGCCTCCGATTAGGTCTTCTAAGTAAGGAGATTTCCGAGACATTAATGAATGTGATAACTTCAGAGCTTGGTGAGGCAGAGATTAGCAAATCAGCACCTGTCTGGGTGCAGAGGTGCATGCCTATAATCCCAGCAGTTTGGGAGGCTGAAACAGGAGGATTGGAGGTTCAAAGCCAGCCTCAGCAACTTAGCGAAAGCCTAAGAATTTAGCAAGACCCTTTCTCAAAATAAAAAATAAATTATTAGACAGGCAAAGTGGCACACACCTGTAATCCCAGCAGCCCAGGAGGCTGAGACAGGAGGATTGTGAATTCAAACCAGCCTTGGTAACAGTGAGGCACTAAGCAACTCAATGAGACCCTGTCTCTAAATAAAATACAAAATAGAGCTGGGGATGTGGCTCAATGGCTGAGTGCCCTTGGGTTCAATCCCTGGTACCCCTCCAAAAAAAATTTATTTATTTATTAAAAGGACTGGGGTGGCTCACTAGTTAAGTGCCCCTGGGTTCAATCCCCAGTACCACAAAAAAAAAAAAAACCCTAAACAAAACAATAACAATAACAGCAACAACAACAAAGCAGTACCCTCCAAATAAGCACAAAGTCACAGATTTTCAGATACACTTCTTCACCACGGGCCAAAACACAATTAGAAGGCTCTTCCCCTGATGTATTTGTTTATTTGCCAAAGAAGTATTGATGTCCAGCTTTTAACAGATGCTATTTATATCAGAATCATAACAAAAGTGCCATCCATCTGCCTTGGCATCCAGAGAAAACACAATTCAACACAAGAGTAAAAAATGTGCGCAGCCAAACAGAGATGGCACCAAAAGCAAAAATTATTGGAACTGGTAGCTTGGGGGAGGTGGTTGGGGATTAGCACTTGACTACATTGAAAAAAACTATAAGCAACACAAAAGATCTTGGCAGTTAAAACCAAATACTTGATAAAAACCTCTCCTCGTCTATTCCACTGTCAAATGGATGGTCTGTCATATCTGGGGACACATATTATGAAGCTCCCTCTAAGACTTCCATTTGCTTCCATGTATCCCTCAGTCATTCACTGAGCGTCTGTGCTTTGGGACAGTGGGAAAAACAAAGGACTTGGAGTCAAGCAGACATGGGGTCAAACTGGCTCTGCTATCTACTGTGCAAACTTGAAAGTTAAATAACCTCTTCCTGAACCAGTTTCCTCATTTGCAAAATGGAAATAACATTTCTCCTTAAAACAAGTATTCTTAACCTGGAATCTAGGGACCACGTGTCCACACATGTGCATCTGTAAATCTATAAACTCTGAGATTGAATACACACTTGTATGTGATTTGACTATCTTTGCTTTACACAGAGCAAGTGACTCCCCCCACCAAAAAAAATGTTTAAATCTACTAAAAGCCAGGAAAGGACTCCAGCTCACATCCCTGAAGTGACTGGCACGCAGTAAGCTTTCACTGTTTGGTTGCCATTCCTCTTTTCAGGTCCTTGGAATGTACAGAAAGATAAACCAGAGCACAGGACATATGTCAGGCAGACTGTTGCTGTGTAGGATACTAAGTTTTGCCGGGTGCGGTGGCGCACCCCTGTAATTCCAGTGGTTTGGGAGGCTGAGGCAGGAGTATTGCCCCAGCAACTTAGTGAAGTCCTAAGCAACTTAGGAAACCCCTGTCTCAAAATAAAAAAAATAAAAAGGGCTGGGGATATGGCTCATGGTTAAGGCTCAATCCCTGGTACAAAAAAAAAAAAAAAATAGGATGCTAAGTGTCATCTCAGGATATTAAAGGATGATCACAGAGAACAAAGCAGTCCAGAACACCCCTGCAGGAGGTGCTGACAGGCAGAGGTACTGACAGGCCAGAGGCACCCCAAGTGCCAAGAGAGGGAGGTGACCACTGCTGCAGCACCTCAGTGCCTTGGCAGGGCCTGGCAGTGGGCAAGTGCTCAATGAATCGCTGCTAAGGAAATGAACAAGTAAAGGACCGAACCAACCAAGGGGACAGGATAACACTGTTCACAAAGTCCCACAGTGGAGGCAATCAGAGGGCGTTACTGGAAACGATTATTCAGGAATCTTTAATTTCAATATTCAGTTCCAACGCAGTAGCCCACACACTGATAGTGGAACGCTAAGCCTCCACTTCCCTCACCCACCTGTAACCCAGGCCCTTCCCAGTCTCTGAGATGAGCCCCACGAGAAAGTTCTCTTTGATCTAGGTAACACAGAACTGTTATTCCAGGAGGAACTAAAAGGTTTTGTTTAGGAGGATCGCAAGTTCAAAGCCAGCCTAAGTAAGGCACTAAGCAACTCAATGAGACCCTGTCTCTAAATAAAGTACAAAATAGGGCTGGGGATGTGGCTCAGTGGTCGAGTGCCCGAGTTCAATCCCCAGTACCAAAACCAAAACCAAAAGTCTTCTTTACTTGTACAAAACGATGCAACTTCCTTCTTTTTTTTTCCTTGGGTTGACAAAATGTGCAGCTAAATTTGCAGTCCAACTCTACTCCTTATCTCCGACGATCTGTGCATTCTCTTCTCTCCTGATGTTATTTTCCCACTCTGTGTGCCTTTTTTCATGATCCTGATTTCCATGTTTCTATTTTACCACATTGCAGGTATTCTTAGAGTCCAAGCCTTGGCAGGATTCGGGGAGTATACAAACACTGGAGAGTGGTAGAGTACTAGTCAAGAACACAGGTTCTATTAGCAGGCCGCCTGGAATAAAGGCCATGTTCTAGCATTTATCCACTTTATAAAGTCCTTTAACCCATGTCCCTGAAAATGGGAAAAGCAACTCCTTTTACACAGGCAGGTTGTGAAGGTAAGCAAAAAAAAGCATGTGGACCCCAACCCAGGCCAACAACGTAGTAAGTGCTCAACATTATACAAACTAAAGACAAATAGATGGAGAGAAAAATAACAGATGGCACCTGAAACAAGTAAACAAAATAAAAGTCAGAGGTCAAAACCAAGAGAAAGAGAAGTTAAAAGTGAAGCATTTTGCCCAGCACAGTGGCACATACCTGTAATCCCTGAAGGCTGAGGCAGGAGGATCGCTAGTTCAAAGCCAGCCTCAGCAACTTAGTGAGACCCTACCTCAAAATAAAACATAAACAGGGGTGGGGATGTGTCAGGCACAGTGGCGCACACCTGTAATCCCAGAAGTTCTAGTGCAACTCAGTGAGACACTATCTATAAATATAAAAATATAAAAACGCGCTGGGAGTATGACTCAGTGGTTAAGCACCCCTGAGTTCAATCCTCCGCACCAAAAAAAAAAGAAGAAGGCCTTTAGTACCAGAAATATATTATATTCATGTTCTTTAATTACAATTTCCTCAAATACACCCCTCTTCCAAATAGTGAGGGCATCAAAGCGAATCAATATTTAAATAGAATATTACAATAATATAATCAACAAAATTGTGCAAGCCTAGATAAGGAGTATTTTTTTGATAGATACACTTCACAAAAAGACCATTTGTAGCATAAAAGAAAGAAAATTATGGTTGATTTCTTTTCTCACCATTTCTCATATTCATTATGCAGCTTAGTTTTCAATCCTGGAAGGGGAAGGAGACATCCAGGAAACCCTCTTGACTCTCAGCCTGTACTAACTTCATACAGTCACTCAATACACATCTGTAAAGAAGATTCACTAAAGCAATGGCCTTGTGAGTGGCCACTGGCATCTGACCACAGTTCTGGGCTGGACAGGAACCATTCTACTGAACATTCTCACAGAGCTGGCTCTGTCTCTAGGTGCTGGTCAGCCGAAGAGGTCACAGCATGAGTGCTGGAGAAATCGCTGTCCACAGGGAAGCAGTGAATGGCTGGAATGGGGCAGGAAAAAGGCAGACAAAATTGGAGAACAAAATTTAAGTTCTCAAGTAAATATTTCTTGACATATTATCTACAAACACCTATCACAAATCAAATATTAAACTGAATGTGGAGGGGAAAGGGAAAGCATTATATAACTAAAACAGAATCCTTGTCCTCAAAGACACGGTTGGATGGAGGCAAATATATTCACAGATGACCACTCCTGCCTGGCTGACTTTCCAATCCCCAGACCTTCGCTGAATAAACGTTTGCTGAATTGAAGGTAATGGATAAAATAAGGATAAAGGCACTGTAGAGTGTACAAGTAGAATTTATTTATGCCATTTCTGTAAGTTTACCCCTTAAGGATTACTAATGAAATTTTTAAAACACTATGAATGTCTCCAAAGTGATGTAGGAGCCTGCTTAATGCGTCAAGACGTCCTCAAAGGCTAAGATTTTCAGGAAAGGAGAGAAAGGGAGGGGAGGGATGATATGGACAACTGTCTTAACTAAGACCAGAATCACACTACATTTCACAAAGTGCTTCCAGACAAAATGAGCGAGATTGGGCAGGGATTGCCATGTGTGGCTATGTGTGGTCCAAGGGGAAGAGTGGGAAAGAGCAGAGATTTGCCACGATACAGAAACGCGTTTGTATTTTGGCTTTGAGGTTTTCTAGTTGTGTGATCTGGACAAACCCCTCAGACTCCAAGTCCTCATCTATAAGCTGGAGTTAATGGTATTCAAGATTGCTGTGGGGCGTGAATGAACACCGGGCACGAAACGTTTTGTAAAACTGGAGCGATCTGAGGCATTTCCGCACACGATCCCTGTCAGATCCTCGAGATCCCGGGAAGATGCCATCACCTTCCACGCTGTTCACTGTCGCTTTCCTAAAAGTCGCGGAGCTCTAGGGGAGCAGGGACCGCCCTGTGGGCAGCAGCCCAGAGCCTACGACGTGCCAGGCACAGGCAGCCGCTCCGTGGACGTGCTGGGCACACGAACCACAACCTGCGTCCCAGTGGGCAGCGGCGCTGGGCAGTCTCGGCCATGAGACGCTCGGGCGCCCGCCCGGCTCCTCCTCGGCCCCAGGGCTCGCGCGTCGCCACCCGAATGCACGCGGGGAGCGTGCGCCGTGGCTCGCGGCCTTACCCCGGCCCTGCTCGCGGCTCCGCCTCGCGGGGTGCGCGGACCCTTGGTAACAGAGGCCCGGCCCACCCCGCGTCTTCGCGACGTGGTTGCCAAGCGACGAGCACCCTCGCCGATTGGGCAGTGGGCCTCCGCCCTGATAAGAAACAGAGCCGCGATTGGTTGAATGGAGGGCAGCGCGAGNAGGGAAGTGGAAACCCGGCGACCGGCATCTTGGCAGCGGGTTTCTGTTACGTGGGCTTTCTCGTCAGGTGAGGCCCGGTCACAGCGAACTGCGTAGGGCCGTGTGGCCTGGGGTAGCGAGTTCCCGTCTCTGAGCTGCGGAGTCTTCGTCTGCTACAAACGAAGCGCAGTCTCGTGGGGCAGAGGCGAGGCTCCTAGCGCCCGGTTCCTGCTCGTTGTCACGCGTGTCCCCCGCCGAGCGCCGTTGCCCTCCAACACCCCGCTGTCACCCGGGGCCCCTGCGCCGCACAGTGAAGCCGCCCGCGTCCCCGCCCTGCCCCACTTCTGTTAGTGGCGTCCTCAGCGGCCACCGCCGCGTCCCCGCCTCCGGGCTTGCGGGGGCCCCATGTGGGCCGCGCGCCCCAGCTGCATCCGCGCCGTCCCGCTATGAGGTCTTAGGACACGCTCGGACGGCCACCAGGACCGTTCTTGATGACCTCGCTGTCCTCCCGCGGTCGCTGTGGCCACGAAGCACGAAGCCAGTTTGAAGGCACCCAGCTGGCCAGCTCGGGCTGGTTTCTTCCCACGCCTCTCTGGTTGGCTTGTCCATGGCCCCTGTGTTAGGACCTGCTCTTGTCCTAACACCAGTCTGCTGCATTAGGGCGACCCTAGTGACCTCTTGTTGATTTCCTCCTTAAGGCTTTGTCTCTGGATATGGTTGCATGCCGAGACCGCGAGGTTAGGGCTCCAACGTATGAATGGGAGCTGGACGACACAATTCAGCCCTTAAAGGCATACAGGTGTTGTGTACAAATCATATTCAAAAATTTTTTGGAAAGTTTGAAATTATTTCCAAATTTTAAAAAAGCATAAAAAATCTGTGCAAGTATTTATTTTGTTTATAGATTTACTGTCGTTGTCCAATATCATATTGTCTTAATTACTATTATAGGAATAATATTATCTTGGGTCGTCTCTACATTCCTCTCTATATTTTAAAATGATTTGAGATGACTGATATGAAGGAAGAGATTTAGACTTACATGTCCCCAGAAACAGGAGGCATAGCATGCTACACAAGGCCACCTGGGGAAGCACCCGAGTCAGGAGGCAGAAGGGTGAGGAGAGATGTGGAAAGGAGCCTTTCTTGTGGTTTCCACAGGAAAGGAAGCTGGCAGGTTAGCCTTGGCTAGTTAAGGAGAGCTCTAGAGCACTGGGGCAGGAACCTGGCCTTAGAGAGAGTGTGGCAGCCCTGAGGGTAAGAGCTCCAGAAAGGAGGTAGTCTGGGTGTGCACTGGGATGGGGTAGTTTTCATATGAAAACCGGACTTTCTAGGATTTGGCCAAGCCCAGGAGGGGCAGCAGCTCCTTTGTTAGCAAGGCCCCAGATGTCAGAGCACCAGAAAATACAGAAAGTTAAAGCCTTGGGGAGTGACACATGCTGTTTATCCATTCATTTCTTGATAGATGGTTGGGTTGTTTCCACCTTTTGGCTGCAGTCAATAATACCACTATGAACACCAGCTCACAAGTATCCGAGTTCGTCTTTGCAGTTCTGTATTACTAAGTGGAATCGCTGGGTCCTGTAATCCTAAACGTTCCCCTTTGAGGACCCACTAGACAGTTATCTACAGCAGCCATATCCCTTCACATTCCCACCAGCAACCGATGAGGGTTCCAATTTCACTACTGTCTTTCAGTTTGGGCTTTGAGATTTTGGTTAGTATGAAGTGGTATTTCAGTGTGGTTTGATTTGCATTCCGCAATGACTAATGATGCTGAACATCTCTCTTTTCATTTGCTTATTGGTCATTTAAATGTCTATTCAAGTCTTTTATCCATTTTTAAATGAGGCTGTTTGTCCTTCTGCTAAGTTGCAGGAGTTGTTTATATAATCTGGATATTAAATCCTTATCAACTATATAATTTGCAAACATTTTCTTCCATTCTTTTCACTCTCCAGTTTTTTTTTTTTTTTTTTTTTTGT
>NW_025999962.1:4227599-4243442 GCF_001458135.2 Marmota marmota marmota | reverse complement strand
TTTTTTTTTTTTTTTTTTTTTTTTTGGTCCCAGGGATTGAACCCAGGGGTGCTTAATCACTGAGCCACATCCACAGCCTGTTTTTAAGTATTAGAGACAGGGTCTCACTGAGTTGCATAAGGCCTTAATAAGCTGCTGAGGCTAGCTTTGAACTCACCATCCTCTTGCCTCAGTTTCTCGAGCTACTGGGATCACAGGTGTGTGCCACTGCACCTGGCTCCCTCTCCTAGTTTTTATGTTCATGAAGTGTATTGATTTTTTAAAATTCCTAATCCAATTAGGCATTGCTAGCATATAATATAGATATGTGATTGATTTTGTATGCTGATTTTATATCCCATGATTGATAAATTCATTAATTTTAATTAATAAGCTTTGTACTTTCAGACTTACCCAGTCTTGTCATCTGCAAATAATAACTTTTATTTATTTTTTTTATAATCCTTATATTTTTAAAAAGCCTCGTTGCACTAGATCTCCAGCACAGTGTGAGAGGTGATAGGGCAGACCCCATTCTCTCCTCAGCTGCTTCAAATATTTCACCACATGATATGTTGTTTCCTTTGGGGTATGGGAGTTTTTGTTTGATGTTTTTATAGATATCTCTCATCAAATTCAGAAAGTTCCCTTCCAGTCTTAGTTTACTTAGAATTTTTATTTATAACTGGGCATGGTGGTGCACGCCTGTAATATCAGTTATTTGGGACCCTGAGGCAGGAGTATTGCAAGTTTAGGGCCAGCCTCAGCAACACAGAGACCCTGTCTCAAAAAAAAAAAAAAAAATAGTGCTTGGATGTGGCTCAGTGGTAAAGTGCCTTTGGGTTTGATCCCTAGTACCAAAAAAAAAAAAAAAAATTGTAAAAACTGTTTGAATTTTACCGATTTTTCTACATTTGCTGAAATGACCCAATGTTTTTTCTTCTTCATTCTGTTAATGTGATAATTTTTTATCATTCAGATGACTTTGAATTCCTAGAATAACTATTTTATATACCACTGGATTAAATTAGCTAATATTGTTTTGGCCACTTGTCCGTTTATTGGTCCCAAAGTCTTGTTAGATGCTCAGCCATGCTCACACATTCATGTTGTGCCTATAGCTGCTTCTGCATCACAGTGGCAGAGCTGAGTTGTCACAGAGATCGAATGACCTACAAGGACAAAAATTTTATTCTCAGGTCCCTTTACAGAAAAGGTTTAAGTCCTAGGTTTTCTCATGGGAGAGACTGACCAGCATTTTCCCTTTTTGTAACGTCCTTATCAAGTTTTAGCACTGAGGTTATCCTCACCGCACAGGGCACACTGAGGAGTGCTTTCTTTCTTTCTTTTTTTTCTTTTTTTTTTTTTTTGTTCTCTCAGTTTTTGTAATACTTGTGTTAATTTGTTTTCTTTAAATGTTTAGAAATTTTGACTGGCAGAGGCATTTGGTCCTGGGGTCTTCTTTGTATGAAGTGCCGAAAAATTGATTCAAGTTCTGTTTGTGTCTCCTTGTGTCTCCCTGGATAACTTGTGCTTTCCAGAGAATCTGTCCACTTCATCTCAGTTGTCAAGCATGTTGGCCTAACACTGTTTTCAACACCCTCTTAGCACCAGGTCTGGTGGATCTGGGTGACCAACTGTTCTGTTTGCCAGGAAATGAAGAGTTTCCTAGTACATAGTCTTTAGTGCCAAAACCAGGACTGTCAGTCACCCTGGATCTGCAGTGACATCGCTTCCTTCCTTCCTGTTAATGGTTTGTCTGTAGATTTTCAAATAGATCTCCTACTCATTTTCCTCTCATTGATTTTTTGCTCTTTTTTACTTCCTTATTTCTTTTGGGCATAATCTGCTCTTCTCTTCCTGCCATTATGATATGAATATTGAAATCACTGACTTTCAGCCTTTTTTCTTTTCTAGGTCAGGTGTTCAAAGCTATAAAGGACCCCCTACCCCACGCACTGTTGTGGCTGCATTGTCATAGACTGATTTGGAGCATTCAGTTAAAAACCTCGTTTTAATTTCCATCTTTTTGGCCTATGGCTGTATAGAACTGTCTTAATTTATACACATTTGGGGGATTTTCCGGCCATATTTTTGTTGTCAATTTTTTAGCTCATGTCCATTGTGGTCAGAGAACTTTAAGATTTTATCTGCTGAAATTTGTTGAGACTCATTTATGGTTCACCATATGATCAGTTCTAGGAACTACTTTACGTGCACTTGAAAATAGTGTGCATTTTGGAGTTGTCAAGTTGTTAGGTTTTCAAGTTAGGTCAGGTTTGTACAGCTGTTGAAATTCTCCATCTCTTCTTTCTGTTGTTGTTCCTGTTCGTTCTTTTCCAGAGAGAGGACACAATAAAAGTTGTTTAGTTGTGAATCTGCTGCCAAGGAATCAATTCAGTTTTTATTCATATGAAAATGCATTTATTCACTGTCCTTGTTAAAAGATGTTTTTGCTGAATATAGACTCTAGGTTGGCAGTTATTCTCATTCAGCATTTTAATGATGCTGTTTAGTTATAGCTGGCTTTCGTCCTTGAGTTTGCCAAGTCTTCTGTCTTCGGAAGGAATGTGTCTTTCTTTTCTCTGGAGTTTTAAAGGTGGGCCTATGTGTGGTTTTGTCTTTATTTTGCTTGGGTTTGAATATGTGGCCTCATGTCTTTCATCAGTTTTAGAAAATTCTTGACCATTATCTCTTCAAATGTTGCTTCTGTCTCATATTCTCCTCTTCTGTGACTGTCAGTTATAAGGACTATTCACATAACGTTGGAACAGTTGTGTTTAAAAAAAAAAAAATCCTGTGGCTATTTATAATCTCAAGGGTTATCTCCACTGTATTTTTTTAGCTTTTTTTAAATTTTATTTTTTAGTTATAGTTAGATGCAATACCTTGATTTTATTTATTTTTTTTATGGTGCTGAGGATCATACCGAGGGCCTTGCACGTGCTAGGCGAGCGCTCTACCACTGAGCCACAACCCCAGCCCCACTATATTGTTTTTTAAAGTTCACTTTAGAAGAGCTATTTAAAATAACATCTAATATATCCAACATCAGAAAAAAAAATAATGACATGGCACTAGGAATTCACTCAGTCTGTGTTAAATCAGTCCCTTCCTCCCCCTCTGTCCTTCTTCCGTCTCCTCCGCAAGGTGTACTCCAATTCATATCCAGATAGTTAAAATAAATACACAAACAAAAAAAGTGAGGGTTATTTGTTGTTCAGAATAAAGTAAGTATGAGAACAGGCCTTTATGTGGGAGTCTTTGAAAGGATTCTAGTTTTAGCAGTATTCTTCTGAGAGAATTTTAGATGAAAACTGGTAATCTGGCTATGTGAGCAAACAATATTTTAGTAGGGACTTAGTGTCTTTTGAACTGACCTGAAATCAGCAGGGAAGCAGAGCAGTGTACATCTGGGCCAGTGTAGCTACCAATCAGGAAACTCGAAATCCTTCCTTATTTCTTTGAATCCATGTACAGTAGTCCTCCCTGCTTTCTCTGATTTCAGTTACATTAGGGTCAACCATGGTCCCAAAATATTACATGGAAAATATCAGAAATAAACAATTCATGAATTTTAAACTGCACCCTATTCTGGGTAGGGTCATGAAATCATGTGCCATCCTGCCCCACCCTGTCCAGGATGTGAATCATCTTGTCCAGGGTGTCCACACTGTATATACCATCCACCCGTTAGCCAACTACATACCGGTCTCGGTTATCAGATTAACAGTCTCTCAGTGCTTGTGTCCAGCTAACCTTCACATAGTAGCCTAACACTACATCACAGCACCTACGTCATTCACTTCATCACAGGCATAGTAAGAACAAGGATGAGGACAGTACAATAAGGTGTTCTGAGCCAGGTGCACCCCTGTAATCCTAGCTACTCCAAGGCTAAGGCAGGAGGATCCCAAGTTCAAGGCCAGCCTGGGCAGCTAAGCATGACCCTGTCTCAATATTTTTATAAAAGGTTGAGGTGCAGCTCAGGGCTAGAGTGCTTCCCTAGCGTGTGCAAGACCCTGGGTTCAATTCCCAGTATCATTAAAAAATGAAAGATACTCTGAGACTGAGAGCATACTTACATAACTTTTATAATTATTCTGTTTTATTATTAGTGATTGTCATTAATTTCTTTACTGTGTGTATTTTTTAAATTGAACTTTTCCCATGGGTACATATGTTAGGGAAAAAAAGAAAACTATAGGCACATATAGGGTTCAGTCCAATCCTCAGTTTCCAGCATCACTGGGGGTCTTAAGATGCAACCCCAGAGTGAAAAGGCAGATGACTGTATTCAAAGGACTGACTAGACAAGGCTGTCACAAGGGTTACCACGGATGCTTTTGTGTGTTTGAAGAGCGTCTTCACTCTGAAGGATTTCCTTGCTCCTGGGAATTTCTCACTTCCATGAGAAGAGTTAGTTTTTTTTTTGTTTGTTTTTTTTTTTTTTACAAGATCCTAAATCCATCTTACTTGTATCCTGATGAAACCATAATCTCTATTAAAGTAGGTTTGATCTTTGTTCAAACAGCCCAGAGTTCTGTAATGTGACAGTGGCTGCAAGGGATAGTCTTCAGGGATTGTTGCTTTGAAGGAACAGCTTTCGCAGTGCCTTGGGTGCCCTGCAGTGGGTCTGCTTTCCCAGGGAACCCTGGATCTTGGGGGTGCTTCCTGTCCTCTCCAGGATACCCATCTGCATCACTTAAATGAGCCAAGTGAGTCACTTGCTTCCTGAACACAATCTCCACTCCTCCTACCCACTGCATAGATCTGCTGCCCAAGACCTTTGATGATCTTGAAAAGCAACCGTGAGGAACAGGAGAAAATATATCTACACTTAGGATTGCCAGCAGACGGCCCATTCCCTCATGGATGGAGACAAAGCTGGGGTCTTGGAGAAGTGCATGGCAGTGACCCTCTGTTCACCCCGCGGGGCTGAGTCCTAAGTGGGTTTTCACCACAGTTCTGTGCACCTGGAGATGGGGCAATAAGGTGAAGCATGTGACTATCAGTCATCACTGCTGATGCTCCAAACAGAGGTTATGCCTGTGTGTGTGAGCAGCAGGGACTGACTGACCTGAGACCTGAGGGACCAGCCTCCCCCACATCTGTTAATAAAAAGGGACAGAAGAGCAAGCACTGGCCAGGTGCACGCTGCCCAGAGCGCCTGTGGGAGTTCTGACTGCCGTTCCTTCTGCTGCCTCATAAGAGCTGCCTAGCTATCCTCAGGGGAAGAGAGATTAAATAAAAATAAATGAGGTATAAGTAGCTGTCTTGGAAAAGCTATTGTTGTTATTTTTTCTTTACTAAAATAGATGCTTCCTCCCTCGGATGTGTACCTTGACAGAGGCAGCTGCTCGCTTCCAGCCAGCCAGAAACAAAACTGCACTGTTCATTTGTCACTATAAGTAATTGATCACCATTTGTAAACGGGCCATTTCAGTGTCTATTCTAGGATCCCACGTTCAGAGAGACTCGACACCGGCTCAGCACAGTCCCGTAGAAACTTCCACCCCTTAATGCACTAATATACTATTAAGCTCTTGATTTCCCTTATAGCTGCTAGTTGTCTCCTTTCATGGAAATGGAATAAAAAATCCACTTATCTTGCTCCTGAACAAGATTCCACAGTGTAGAATACAGAAATTTTGAGTTTCAATGAGTCCTGCCCTCTCAACAACATTGTCTTGCAGCCATCTTAGAAGAATGGCCCTCCCTCTGAACAGAGAAGCAGTTAGAAAAGAACAATTTCATGTTTCGTACACCTGGGCCACAAGCAAACCCCTGGCAATCACAAGTAATTCTCTTTGCCGAGAGCCAGGATCTTGCAACAGCTTGCAATTAGTGCTGTTTAGCATTTAATTTGCCTTTAGTTAGGTAACAAGCGTCTATTGATTACCTGACAGGAGCAGGGTGCTGCACTAAGCACAGAGTGGGGAGAGTGACAAAGGAGGTGCTGCCCCTGCTTATGGTCTACTGGGGCTGAAAACATCTACCCTGGAAAGGAAGACAGCTAACAAATGTAAAGCAATATCCCGTGACTGGGGACTCTCAGAATCCCAGGATCCAAGTCCTGGCACGCTACACAGAGAAAGGCGAGCTGCTGCGCCTCATCTCACGATGGGCATGGGCATGCAGTCACCCTCTCTGGGGAAGGAAGCCTCAGCCTCTCCCTCCTCTGGAGGGTCCCAAGTGTGGTAGGACCCAGGGCAGAGGTGGTCGCTAACCACTGGAAATCGGCCAGTCTACCACATTTGGTGACTGCCTAAGGTCTTAGGTAAAAATGCAGCCTCAGTGTGAACTTTAAGGTGAACACAAGATGGGGACGTGGACCTACAGCACTGGGAATGCAGAGGCCAGGGATCTGCTCCGAGCAGAGCACGTGCTTAGCATTCTTGAGGCCCTGGAATAAATGCCAAGCAACAAAAAGCAGCAGCAGGGGACTCCAAGACAGTGTAGGAGCCACCAAAGTCAGGGAGGCCGACACAAGAGTCAGGGCCTTGGTGTGGGCGGGGCCAAAGGGCAAGTACCAGATGAAGTGCTTTCAGGGTCAGGGACACTGGCATCCGAGTGCTACCAATATGACCCCACTGAGCTGGATCCAGCAGGCAGCAGGAATGTCCTGCCAAGACTCCACTGACCAAGGCCTCTGTGCCAACGTCTTGACCCCAGGGAAAGTGAAAGGCATGCTCATGGCCCTCCTCTGATGCTTCTGCAGTCGGTCACTGGGTCCCGGTTATGTGATGGGAGGTGCAGTATTGACCAACAGTGGAGCTTGCAGCCCCCACACTTTGTACCCAGCTCAAAGCTGAATCAGTGGAAGCTGGGTTAAGTCAGGGAACAGTAGCCCAGGTGGGGCATGGTGGGCACAAGAGCACAGAGATGGACTCTGAGCTGCCAATGGCATCTGAAAGATACTCCCCCCAACACCCGGAAACAGAATGTACTACAAAGTACAAAGGCGAGGCTGAGCCTGGCGATTGGGCCATTCACTGAAGTCTTCTGAGGACGTACAGACGAGTCAAGTCCCTGGTGACACGGAGGGAGTGGTCCTTCTGCAGAGATGGCCTTGCTCACAATATTCTCAGACTCCTGTTCCCAGCTGGTGCCCGACACCATGCATATATGTAAAGATGACAACTTCAAAAAAGATACAATGCATTTTCTGGTTGGTTTTTATTTTTCAGACACACTTAGCATTCTTTGGTTTAAAAAAAACCAAACTGCTTTTAATAAGCACAGGCTCCTATCCTCGTGGCAGGAGACAGATTTAAGGAGTGCAGCTCAGACGCTCCATGCCAACCAGCACGCAGGAATCCAAGCGTGCGAATCAAATTGTCATTTGATGTACAGATTTGGCAAGAGCTTAGCACGCCTTGGAGATGGGAACTGCAGGCCAATCTGTGTGGCAGGTGCTTCTGCGACTGATTCTTTTGCTGGCCCGTCCCTCCTCAGCTACAAAGTCACTGGCTTCATTAGCTCCTCTGTGGAGCTGGTCGGTAGGCAATCTGACCACACAAAGGAGTCTCCCAAGGCTCTGGGCTGAGACCTCTTCACCTTGGGATGAAAGGACCCTGCTTGAATTCGTAGACGTGGACAGAGCTGGACCTGGAACTGCAGTGGGGACTGGGCGAGGCTGCCTGCCCTGGCATGGCCTGCTGCATTTCTGTCCATGCCCCTGCACGCACCCTCCGCTTCCTGCCCTGTTTTTAGACCCAGCTCCCACTGGGTTTCTCACATAAGCAGCCTTTCTGCAGCCCTGAGGTTGTCTGCTCCCAGTCTCTGCAGAGGTCACTCTCCACCATTCCTGGTGGGGACAGTCCCTCAGTGAACAAACTGAGGCCCAGGCTGGGAGGGCAGGCGCCTTGCCCAGTTCCAGCACCTAGACTTCAGAGCCACCTCTGCTCCCCACCAGGCCCTTTTCCATACTGATGTGGGTGATGACACAGAGCAGAGCCCATGGAATAGAATGGTGGGTCCCCAGCACCAGGCCTCACAGAGTAGGTGTTCAGTAAATGCCAAGAGATGAAGAAAGGAGACAGGCGTGACCAAGGAGGGACACCGGCAGCTTCATAGGCACCACGTGCCTCAGCTTAAGGGAAGAGGCAGAGGAGAGGTGGGAAAGGGAGCACCAGGAACAGCCACCCTGCAATCCAGCCTGGATCCATACAGCCAGCGACTTCCAGGCTGCACCTCAGGAACAAGCAGGGTCCATGGCATGAACAGTAAAGGAACAGACACTCAGAACTGGGGCCAGGGCATGGGGTCATCAGGTGACGGCTCAGAAGATGCAGCCTCCACCAGCCAGCCAGCTGCAGTGGTCGGAAGGTACAAGGTGGGCAGCTTCCTGAAAGGAAAGAGCGGCGCTGGCAGTTGAAGTAGCCTTTCACTCACTAGTCACTGACCAGGTGCCCACCTCTGACCTAGGAAGACAGAACCTTTGCTGCTCTCAGAGCACGGCTGTTCTTTGAGGGACACGGCCACAGGACACCGAGGTGGGCACAAAGAGAGGACAGTAGGGAGCATGAGGAACCGCAGTCCAGGGAAGGAGAGGGACTCGCCCCGGGCGGAGGCAGCAGGGCTGGGGGCCCAGCGTGAGGAAGTGAACATCCCAAGGTGCAGAGACACAGCTGGCAGGGACAGTGCCTGCAAGGTCACTAGAGACTTCGCAGAGTCTGGAGGCAGCAAGCTTACCAGGGACCGTGCATCCGGCTGCTGGGGATATCAGAGGCCATTCCTTGCTGGGCAAGGCTGGACCCTGACCAAGGTGCCATCCCTGTACTGCAGTGCATGCTGTGCACCGAGGAGCTCAAAGGTTCCGAGTGGGGAGGGAGAACTCCAGAGAACAGGGCTGGCGCCACAGAGCCCAGGCACCAAGACTCCTCCAACACCAGCTCCATCCCCAGCCCAGGAAGGGGGGGCCAGCACACAGTAGGGCCTGTAGCTGATTGGCGTCCCTCTGCAGTGCTGTGACCACCACTGTGCACTCCTCAACCACAGAACTGAGGCCATGAGCTGGCAACAGCACCCTGGCCACCAGGCGGAGCTGGCGCAGAGCAGCTGGGGTAGGGGTTTGTGCATTGTTTAAGGGCCACGGTGGTGTCATGACCATTCTGAAAGTGAACGGGACAAAGGTGACTGCCTTCCTGCACATGATGATGCTGGGTCAGAGGAGCGTCCGGTGGGATGCCCTGGAGCCCATGCTGGTCCCCACTCAGGTCAATAACGGGGCCAGGAGGGAAAACAGGATAAGCTCCAAACACCTAGTGTCGGAGCAGGGCCCTAGCCTGGGGAGGCTGTGGTCACACGCTCTGCCCAGGGCTGCAGCACCAACTCACAAGTACACATACACCTACGTCCACCCAGACACATCCCAGCACCTTCCTGGCATGTGAAATAAAGGGCAACCACTGACGGACACGAGCTCCTAGTGGCCTGTTTTCACAGCAGCCACCTGGGCACCCTCGCCCTCTGCCTGTCCAGGCTCCTCCCAGCAGGCCCTGCTGGACTCCAGCTGTGCTCAGCACACTAACTCCTCCAGCCGCCCACGACACCCTCACACCTGCTTCTACCTGTGTCCTCGCGGTTCCTCATGGCCCAGCTGATGTCCCTCATCACAGCTCGGAGGCAGCAAGGTAGGAACTGCAGATGACACCCAGGACCCGTGAATGCCAAGACCAGACTTCCAGGTGGGGAGGGACTCTGGAGATGTCTTCATGCTGAGCCTGCCTGCGCCACAGTATGGGCGGCCCCGCAGGTGACTCACAGGGCAGCCAGGGAAGCCTTGGAAGATGCAAAGCAGGTGTCCTCTCCTATGAAACAAACCACCCACGACTTCCTTTTTAGTGCAAAACCCCTTCCAAAGCGAGCTCCTGCCATAGGAGTGCCTGGGGCCAGCGGGCACACTGCCGCCACCCAGGCTCTCCTCAGTGGCTCCCTGAGCAGGGGCCTCCCACTCCTCCACAGCCTGCTCCCCAGCTCTCTGCTGGCACTCTGGACCCTGACCTTGCCTCAGGTCTGACTGACTTCTCTCCCCACTGGGACACACGTGCCTGGAGGCTGGGCTGTCTCACTGCTCTGCTGCTGCTCTGCACAGGGCCCAAGACAGAGCAGGTGCTCAAGTATCTAGTGGATAAAAGACGCCCTGAAATGAGGGGACATCAGCAGAGCAGGTGTGGGGTGGAGCGAGCCCCCCACGCACTGCCTTTGGACTCCACGAGCTCCCTGCGGTGTTTCAGGTGGGTGCATGCCCCAGGGCAGACAGCAGGGCAGACAGCAGAGCAACGCAGGAGGGACACGCAGTGAACCAACCAGACACAAGAGAGGGTTTCACCTGTGGCCTGGAGGAAGTCACTCACCTGACAGTAAACAGGATTCTCCAGGAAGCTTTCGCTTTCTCAAGAAAAACAATGTCACCTTCCCTTCGATAAGGACCCTGGAGAGGCCTTGGAATTCATGGGGGGCAGTGCAACCCTGACTGCTTAGCTGTCCCTGGCAAACCCCAGGACACAGTGCTGTCCGGCAGGCTGCAGAGGCGGAGGCCGGCCCCACAGGTGCATGGAAACCCCTCCTCCCTCCAGCCACCTCTTTATAAAAGGTGAAAGGGATCCTAATTATATACACACACGGGGTTGTACTCTGTGAATACATAAAAATACGCCAAAACACAGGGAGCCAAACGTTGGAAACCGTGAGTTAAACAGCCTGATTCTGGTCTCAAGGTGGCCGGTTTCCCTCTATCATCAACCTCAGGGAATGGGACATTTATGTGGCTCACCCTCCTGTTGTCCCACAGTGCTGAGGACCCACAGGGACCGTCCTCCACCCCCAGCACACGCACGACAGAAGGCAGGGCAAGTGTCTTTATTCAAGATGCAGCAAGCACAGCAACACCAGGTGGCGCTCGGTGACACCACCCAGTGCAAAAAATAGAAAAATAGAAATGAAATTTCACAGAAAGCAGCCTGTCCTGGACGCACAGAAAAGGTGCCGCCACCTCCGCGTAGCGCCAGGTGCCCCAGCAGGAACAGAACCCCCAGCCTCCCGCTGCACCTGCTTCAGACAGCCTCCGCTGCAGAGCCCCTTCCCCAGCAGTGACCCCAGTGGGAGTCAGAGACCACGCAGCCCCCTGTAGTAGCAGGCTGCATGCCACCTGCAGCTGGCAGCAGCCCACCTCACATCTCCATCACCTCCAGCTGAATGTGGGCCAGAAGATTCAGGAGGTGGTGGGACAATGACACATCACCTTTGCTCCCTCAGATACCCCAAGGTGTGGGGTGACAGACAAGGGCGGCTCGCCAACCCCTCTGGTGAGGGAGCTCAACTTGCAGGCCAGCTCAGGACCCTCGGCCCTCCGCCTCACATACAGCTGGAACAAGCTGAATGCAAGACAGGGGTTTTGGGAAACGGACTGCCAGCACAGGTGTGCCATTGCCCCAGGGACAAAAGGTTAGACTACAGTTCAAACGTGACTCCAGAGCATCGAGGTCTCTCTGGCAGACCCTCCACTCACTGCTTTCGAGCGCTGCTGACCTCGTAGCCACGTTTCCCCACAGAAACTTCCATGGAATCCTCTGCTCTGGCCTGAGAACAGGATCTGCCTGGTGTCAGAGAGGGTCAAAGGACCCACCTCCACCCAAACCAGGCAGGTCCCCCCACCACACACCCTCACCACTGCAGGCCAGGCAAGAGCGGAACGGAATGGCTGTGGCTTAGGCGACCAGACTAGAGGCGACCCTGAGATCTTCCTGCCGTTTGGGAGTGGCTCACTCTTGCTTCCCCCCAAAAGTGAACTTCTATTTGGTTTACCAACATTTATTCAGACTTCCGGTGAAAAGCTCTATAAAACACAGGAAGTGGCACAGGGTGGTACAGGCGGCACTTGGCCACCCATGGTGCAGGCGCCACACTTAAAGTGGCACAGCCACCAGGACTGCACTCCATGAGGTTTGTACACAGCAGAGACTGCAAATGCTGAGGGCGAGACGCCGCCTGGTGGGCATCCGCACCCTTCTCCGGGTTCTCCGCTGGGTTCTTCCCGTTGTTTACACGCTGCTTCCAGAGTGTGTCCAGCAAGGAATAAATGAATGCATACGGACTTTTAGCTAGCAGAGCGTCTGGGTACTGAGGGCATGCAAGTTTGCTGTTTCTGTTACTATAAATAAAAGTCAAAGGTGAGGTTGCACTTCCCCATCTTCTGTTTATACACAAGATCGAACTTCTCGTTCATGGAGACGGTGAAGATGTCCTTCCACAGCCCGACCCGCCCTGCAACAGAGCAGAGCAGAGCGTGTGTACCCACCTGCTGCTGGACCAGCTAGCAGACCAAAGGAAGCCTTGGAAATGGATCTGGAAGGCTCCAGATCTATTCCTGGACCCCTCTAAACTTGGCCTGTGGGGGCAGGATGGGCCATCTGAGCTACAGCCCAGCTGGGTCCCCTGTGTTTTTGAACTGCTGTGATTGGCAAGGACATAAATGGAACCAAATTCCTCTGGGTCTGGGAGTGAAGTGGGCCCAGCCAGCTGCTGCCACGTACTGTGCTGGAGAGCCGCACGGACCTGAGGCCCGCCAGGAGGGACGCTACCTCTTGTTCCTGGCTGACTCCCCAGCACCTGTAGCAGCACGCGGCACAGAGGGGGGCTTAGTAAACACCCAGAGAGCAATGCCACCTGTGGGGTGCATGCGCTGTGGCGTCATGTGGAGTTGGGGTCCTCAGGACACCGTGACTCCTCAGAGCTCAACAGCTCCACCAAGACAGCACTTGCCTCTAGAAAATTTGAAAAAGAAGAAAAAAATCATTCAAAAGGCAGGAAATATCTTGGCAAGGAGCAAGCCCTCCTGGCGGGCCCAGGAGGTTTGAGGAAGCACACTCAAGAGCCCTGGGGACTCAGAGTGAATGACACACTCATGGGCAGAGTGGCTTCTGAGATTAGACGGGATGCGAGAGGTCCTCAGCTCAAGTCTAAGTATCGCTCCACCTGGTGGCGGGAGCCAGACCTCTGCCGGGCAGCTGGGCAAGGCTGGGGTTGGACAGGCAGTGGGCAGGCGCTGGGCACTAGCAGATGAAGGCTTGGTGAAAGTCTGCTAAAGACAACAGGCTGGTCAGGTCCAAACAGTTATGGGGGCTCTGAAGTGCCGAGTGGGGATTCGGAGCTGCCACCTGTGGGAACAGGGCCCTGGCTGAGTCACACCGAAGGACTGGCCGGCTCCGTCAGACCCTTCGGCTCTCCGCCCCTGACGTCTCCAGCAAAGCTCTGCTGTGAGCTCTGCCATGGGCAGTGCCCTTGCCCTGGCAGGACCTCAGGTGGGAAGATGCAGCCTTGCAGGTGTTGAGCAAAAGCCCCGCACGGCAGTGTTCTCTTTGGGAATGAAAAACTATCAGCATTGGAGAGGAAAAAAATAAAAGAAATTGTTCGTGCTCCCCTCTAATGGCACCAAAAGGACAAAATTAGAAGCTTCTAGACCAACCACTCTACAGTTACATTTTTCCGTGACTATTTTCTCAGCCGAGGCAGCTGAGCGCTGGTTGAAGGATCACCCACCTGGTTTAGGATTTGGAATCAAGACAATTTATGCTGTGATATGAATCAAATTTAAGCAATGCGGCTGGCTACCCGAGCCCTGCGCTCTCACCAGCTCAAGGAGATCTTCTGAGCAAAGAGGCAATGTGCTAAAAGGAAACAAAACCACAGAACTGAAATAAAGCGAAACCAAGGCAGACGATGACCAAGCACACAGTCAGAAGGAGCCCAGGGCACGGCGTCCCCACACGCTCACCACACACACACATACACAAAGGGCCAGAACAAAACAGCAAATGCAAAACTGAAAACAGCAAACAAAGTTCAAATAATAGATACTCGTGAAGATGCAGCCAGGAATACATCAGGGTGCATTTTGGTTTGGTTGGCTTCTTCCTGCAGGGCGGGGGCACACCCGGCACCACACAGCCCACGACCTGCGTCCCCTGCCTCCTACTGGAGCCACAGCCTTCCTGGGGAGGCCTTTTGTGCTTGGCTCTCTGGCCTCCCCTGGTGGTGTTGGCCCCTTTTAGACAAAGGACAGGGAGCTTTGGGCGCTGGAGGGCTGAGCCAGGTCTCTCTCCAGAGACAGCCATGCTGGGACCCAGCCAGCTCTCATCTTCCCCACAGGCACCTCCCACACCACCTGAGGCTCCGTGTCCCCCTCGAACCTTCTCGTCCCCTGCAAGTTCCAGTTCACACTGCTACCAGCTTCAGGTCTACATCCCCACATGGATGAGAGTCATACTTACCAGTAAGGGGCTTGGGTGGCCATGGCCACCACCCCGGGATTCATCCTGGGGATTTTAATGCCCAAACTCCCTACTGCCGAGCAGAGTCGGATGCCCATGGCCCTAAGGATGGGGGGGCAACGCAGGCAGCCTTGGGGGGCCTCCTGCCTGAACTACCTTCCCCATCTCCTGCTGCAAGGGCACACACCTATCACACTGCTCACCCCAGGGCTAGGTCACTCCTCACCTGTGTCACCTGTACCCCAAAGACACTGGGACAGTGTCCCCCGGGTGAAGGAAGGAAGGCAGGGCCTCCTCCCTCGGGAATTGCTTCTGCATGACTTGGGGCTCTCCCAGCCAGGCGGAGGCTGCGGGGCCCGGCCACAGTCTTACATTTGTCCTTTCCTGGCACCGAAGCCATCCTGGGGGCTGCTCTGCAGGGCCCTGGATGCCAGCCCTCTGGAAGGCTCCCTGTCTGCAAGCATCTGGCCTCAACACCCCAGCAGCCGCCCTCCCACAAGCAACACGGCTCAAGGGTCCCAAGCAATGGTGGGCTCGGCACTGACTGCTCAGGCACCACGCCACCAGTGGGCACTGGCTGGCAGGTGAACATCTTGCCCTGGCAAAGCAGATGGCACAGGCCAGCAAAGCACTGTTGAATGGTCCAGAGCCCGAGGGCAGCAACAGAGGGGAGGGGGGACCCTGAGCAGGGAGGCGGGACACATACCCCGGCCCACAGGCAGGGCCTCCGCGTTGCAGCACTGGTCCACCAGCTGGTGGCAGTGCTCGCTCAGGGACTCCAGCTGGGCCTTGTCACAGGACACACCCAGGAATCTGGCCAGCTGCTCCACCATGGTCACCAGGTCCTGGAAGACAGGGCAGAGCACAGCAGCCATCAGGGCAGCACCTTCCGCTGCAGGTGGCCCCGGTCCAGTAACACTCAGGACTGTCCGCTGTGTCCTCACTCAGTGCCCAGGTCCACCTCCTCTGGAAGGAAACGAGATCAGGAAGCCGCCCGGGCACCCCACTCTCCCCTGGCAGGGGTGACTCAAACCCATGCCCGCGGGGACCTGGGAAGCAAAAGGGAGTCCTTCAGATTGCTGAGCACCAAACACGTGTGACCTTCAGCTAGCTGCAAGAAGGAGCGAGTCCCTTCTGCCTGCCCCCAGACTGACCCCAAGAAGGACCAGAGGCCCCGTAGGCACCCCCGCCAGCCTCCCCAGAGGAAGGCACTAGCAGGAGGCAGGACCTGCTGCCCCGCCCCGCCCCACCCCACACACGGGGACACTGCTGACATGCGCCCTGCCCTCCTCTCGCCCTGCCCTCCTCTCACGGCAAGTCAGAACCCTGAGCATGGGCTCCTGGCGGAGACTGTGGGGCGCTGGAGGCAGCGTCCTCTCTCAAAGGCTCAGAGCAGATGAGCAGACGGGGCCTCTGGCAGGACTTTGCCCAGCCTGGAAGGGAAAAGTCCCTAAATGTCGCAGGGGCACTCACGCCTCTGCAGTCCCGCAGCACTGGCACCCACCCAGCGGCCTCACAGGGCCGGGTGGGCTCCCTGCCCTGCCACCCGCGCTGTATGTAAAAGGAAAAGTGGGGACTCCAGTGTCTG
>NW_025999962.1:4208672-4227486 GCF_001458135.2 Marmota marmota marmota | reverse complement strand
TGCACACCTCTCCCTCCCTCCCTCACTGTCCCTCTCCCTCCCTGTCCCTCTCCCTCCCTCTCACTGTCCCTCTCTCCCTCTCCCCGTCCCCCCCATAAGGAGCAGAGCACTAGGGAGGAAGAAGAGATCCTGGGGAGGCTGCCCTGGCACCGCCTGCTGGAGCATCAGCAGGAGCCTCGGCCGCCGCACCCGTGCACTCGGGGCACCTCTGCTGGCCTGCATCCAGCTAAGGCCGGCGGCTGCTCTGGTACGAGGCAGAGCATGGGACGCTGGGGTCGGGCAGCCTCCCGCTGCAGCAGCCCCGATGGCTCACCCTGCCAGCTGCACTCCCCACCTGAGACCAGGGATGGGAGCACCCGCCACCGTGGGCTGCAGGAAGAGGCCTGGCACCTGTCACAGCACCCTGTGTCGGGGTCACTCCCAGCACTGCTGGCACTAGCTTGCCACCTGATCCCGGTCCGCAGTGTCTGGCCACACCTGGTGAGAACACCCCGCAGACCGACTGCATGGGTGGGGTGGGGTGACACCCTGGACACCTGTCCCAGTGCCAGGTACTCAAAGCCTAAAAATCATGAGGTGGTGGCGGCAGGCAGGGGGACGTGGGGTCCTGGGCACACAGTGAGTGCTCTGGCACGACCTAACCACTGAACACACGGGAGAACAGGTCAGTCTCGGGCTCGGGGTCGCTCTTCTGGAGTAAGAAGTGAGCAGCACGGACCCCTGACATGTGACCACGGACTCCCAGACCACGACTCGGCTCTGGGAGAGGCACCACCACACGCCAACCGGTGGCTGCAAGTACCACCTGCGGTGGCCTGAGGGCATCCTCAGGCCTGTGTGGGGAGCTTGGGGCTCAGTGAGTGCTGGGGGCTACGAGGTGGGCTCAGGAGGAAGTAACCAGGTCACGAGGGTGCTCTCCCCAGAAGAAACCGAAGCAGCTCTGGCAGAACTCCCATCAGTCCTAGCAAAAGGGTCATTGCCCACGAGCAGGCCAGAGCCCTAACTCTCGGGTCTCCTGTCCTCCCACATGCGCCCTTCCTCTCACCACTGCCACGAAGCCTTCAGAGCCACGCCAATGCAGGCGCTTCGCCCTTGAACCGCCAAAACTGAGCTAGGCTGAGCTAGGCGCTGAGTGGCGCCCACCCATGATCCCAGCTACTCGGAGCTGAGGCAAGAGGACTTCGAGTTCACAGCCAGCCTTGGCAATTTAGTGAGATCTCAAAAAAAGTAAACAGAAACAAGTAAATAAACCATGAGCTAAACAAATTTTTTTAAGACAGAATCCCCAGCCTCACGTATTTCATGACAGCAACTGAAACCAAGCTGACAGACGGACCATCAAGACCAGACGAGGGTACTGGCTCTGCCAGAACACCCTGCCCGTCAAGCACAGGCAGGAGGTCTCAACTCTGATGGGCTCAGAGTGGCACTGAGATGCCCAGGAAAGGGGTATTTAAGCAGCCTAGGGCAAAGGTCTGCATTTAGACTTAAGCTCAAAAGAACTTGCACTGTTCTCCCTGGTGGTCTGTGGCTGAGGTGCTTTCAGTGCTCACCTCTGAGTAGCAGAAGCTTCAGGAAGAACCTGCCGGCCAGCAGCCACCCTGCAGATGTGTGTGCAGCTGGCTGGGCTGGGGCTCTCCCTGCACCAGGAGGGAATCCTCTCTCGCCAGCCTGGGTGGTGGCTGCTCCCACTGCATGTCCCCGGTGGCACTGGGAGAAGCAGCTGGCAGACACAGGCCCAGCACCCCAGGAACCCCTCCCTAGGAACAGGCCCCATGACAAGAGCACTGAAGAGCAGCAGCCACACCTCAGCCTTAGTCAGCCTCCCCAGAAAGGAAGCGGCTACAACGCTGGGCCAGGCTGAATGGGAGACCACAGAGCGTCCACACCGACACGGACACCGCGGGGGTGACAGGATGAACACCTGCTACTCACACAGGGCCCAAGAGTCGGACACTGCAGGGGTTCAGATGCAGGAAGCCAGGGTGAGGAAGGCCAGATGGTGCTCCCTCTGGAAACACCTGGGCAGTGACACTGAGGTCACATGCAGAAGCTGGCAAGCTGTGAGCCATGATTTGTAGATCTGCTGTACCCAAGTTACTCCTCAGGAAAGGCACTCGGAACAGTGGACATTACCTGAGTGGCTGACGGCTGCCAGGCAGGCCCTGCAGCACCCTGCATGGAGATGAGGCCACACACCATGCCACAGGGGTGATGCGGCCACGACCGGGGCCTGAGCAGCCCATGTCCCATGTCCAGGCCAGTAGTGGGGTGGCGCTTGGTCCTCGCTGCCCACCACCACCCCATCCTCACCCCAAGAGGGAGGGCGCTTCAGACTCCTCGGCTCAGCTAGACCCAGCGGCCGGCCTGCTCACCAGGACTCGGGAGGTGTGTTGGATTTGGTGAGGGGACCTGAGGGAAGCCCCAGCAGCAGCAGATGCACAACGGGCTCCTCCCTGCCAGCCAAGCGAGCCTCAAAGCCCGTCTGGACCACGGGCCTCAGTGACCAGGGGCACGTGCGCCGAGGACCCAGGGGCTGCGGTGCCGATGCATGATGCGCTCCCCACCCCACGCCCACGGTGCTCTCCCGCGTTTCTGTTCACAAGCAGCTCCTGATCCACCTGGAATCTTCCCGTAAGTATGCGGTAAGGCCGTGGTCTGGCCCAGGGCCCTGGGATTCCAGACCTGGCCTTCATCACTGTCCCTCATGCTGATTCAGCCCTCAGACTTAGCTCTCCTCTCTTGGCGCCCAGCGGCCTGCCCTCCTCCCTGGCCCCATCCTACTGCCACTCACCCTAGACCTGTCTATGTGTCCTGTCAGCTGCTGTCACGAGTAGGCCCTACAGCCTGGCCCTGTCTGTCCACTGCACCGACATCAGGCCTGGCCTTGGCTCAGGCTGCGGCCCACGCCTGCACCCCGTCCCTCCTCTGCTCTCCCAGGTGACGGTGTCTCCTGCCTGTCCTGCCCCAGACAAGGGACGTCCCCCTGCGCAGTCCTTCTCCACCCCGTCCTCTCCTCCTGCCTCTCCTGACACGTGGACTGGAGAACAGCTTATGGCAGACACCCCTGACCCAGGCTTCACACAGGCCACCAGCAGCCCTCCTCCATGCCTGTCACCACCACGGCCAAGGGCCCAGGCCCCAGTCACCAAGCCACACCCTCCGCACACACCACTTCCTGGTTCCCAATTGCACCGCTAACCTTGCTCTCCCCTGGCTTCACGAGGCTGCTCCTTCCAGAGCTGTCCAGCTCCTGACCACACCTTCTCTGCACATACCAGGGTCACAAGTAGGCCCTACAGCAGTACATGCTGCCGCCTCACAAACTGTCCCACTCGGCTTAGATCCTACCACTGGCTCAGACTCTGCAGCGGGGGCCTTCTGCTGGTCTCTGCAACCCTGGTTGGGGTGCGGTCATCCAGCAGGGAATGAGGGCTGTCAGCCTGTTGCCCTGCTCTGCGGCCTCCCCCGGACAGGCTGGTGGCCCTTTGTAGGGGCGGACCCCAGCACCCAGACACCGACCCCACTTCTGCAGCAGCCTGGTTCTTGACGCCCACTGACCCCAAATTCATAGGGCCCAGGCCAGAGTCACTGGGGAAAGGGACAGGTGAGGGCAGGGGCTCTGGGAGGCAGACGGACACCACATGACCGGTCCCGCCAATTCTCAATCTCTGCCCAACCTCTTCCCAAGCCAAGAAGCCACCTGCAGTGCCATCTACTGGGGTCCCACCATCCCCCAAACACAACACAGCCAAACGTGACCGCCTCACCTTCACCCAGGGCCCCCCTCCTCCTCCGTGTTTCCTTCCAGAACTCCAGGTCAGGTCCAGTTCCACACAGGCCTCTCTAGTCCAGCCTCCTCCTGCTCCAATCCCCACCACTAACCACAGGGACCCTTCCGAACACAACAGGAAACGCACCCCTCTGCTCAGCCTGGTCGCCTGGCCCTGCGCACCCCGCCCAGATTCTCCGCCAGCCCCAGGGGCAGCCACGTGCACTGGAACACACTGGGCTGTGGGGCAGAGGTCAGGAGCACACAGGTCAGGCCGCGACAGCACAACCCACCCTCACATAGCCCCTCGCCCCAGGAGCCCAGGGTGAAAGGATGAGAGCCGTCCACCTGGGAGGGCCACGCGCTGGCTCCACATATACCTTAGAGAGCTGCCATGTCAGATGACGGACAGACCCACAGAACCCCTCCCCACCTCCGAGACCCCAACTGTAACAGACACTGGGGAAACTGCAGTGGACCAGGGAGGGTCTGGGAGGGAGGGGCAGAAAAGCAGCGCCTGTCAGAGGTGAGCGCGTGGCACGTGGGTATCTGAAGAACGTTCTGGAGGGGGTAGAGCCACATAAAGACCTCAGAATGGCAGCTGGCAGAACAACTGGAAGAAGAGCAAGGAGCCGGTGTAGTTAGACATGCGGGCAGGGGCCTGGCGACCACCCAAGGGGACAGAGCCGAGGGACATGACGCTGGCCGTGGCAGGCGCGGGAGAGCCAGCCGCATGAGGGCAACGGTCCGAAAGAAACAGACGCAGGGAGACAGACCTGGAGGGCAGCCCAGTGCAGACTCCTGTCCCACAGGCAGCCCGAGCCAGCTCCGCACACCCCACAGCCCCTGCGGGCAGCGACCCCAAGGCACGGTGTCCCCAGCACTCACCCGGTGCATGTCTTCGTACTTGAGGAAGAGCACATTGGCATCCATGCGGTGCTCCCAGAACTCCTGCACGTGCTCAAACCAGGAGCCGTAGCCCACTGTGGACACAGGACATGTGAGCTCAGCTGGAGGGGATGCAGGCCACGCCCCCCCCACCACACACAGACTAGCAAAGGCAGAGCAAACTCTAGGGGTGACAGTCACCCGTGGGCAAGCCACCAGGAGCCCCTGGGCCCCATATTCTAGGCAGGCTTTTCCTGCCACACCTGTGCCTGCGCTGCCTCTGCAGGCTGGGGACCTGGCTGGGGGTGGGGACTTGGGACAGAGACTCCAGCCTGGGAGCCTCGGCAGGAACCCCGACCCCACCAAGCACATGTCAGAGGGAGGACGATGCCAGGGAAGGAAAGAGAGCTGGTCAGAGTCGCTGGTGGGGTAGAGCAGAGAGGGCTCAGACACAGGACACAGACCATGCCGCAGGCTGAGTGCTGAGGGAACACAGGAGTCCTCGAAGGGTCCTCGAGGACTGAAGAGGCAGAAGCCCCAGCCAGCCCACACCGTGGTTCCACCCAGGGGCCGAGCACTTCTGGGCTGGGCAGGGCCGGGCACCAGAGGGGTGAGGGATGCACCACTGTGCACCAGCCACAGTACATCCCCGTGTGCACGGCCCCTGAAAGCTGCCCCACCTGTCCCTCCCGGGGTTTCTGCAGTGCACTTCCAACGGCACTGATGTCAGAGCTCAGCCTGGGAGCCTTGGCAGGAACCCTGACCCCACCAAGCAGCAGGAAGCAGCTGCAGAGGGAGGGTCTGTAGAGATCCCTCCTAGCTGGACCCCGGCCTCCAGGCCACCTGTGGTGGGGCAGCTGCCCAGGGCCCAGCACACGCTGGCAGACACACAGGGCCCACCTCTGCTCCTTCTACAGAAAAAGAGGTGAGTCCTGGAAAAGGGCAGTGACATCAACTGTCATAGGAGACAGGATGCAGGAACCTGGTCACCTAACCTAGGCCACTAGTTGGAACTGAGTCAAGGCTGAGCAGGTGCTGGGTGGAAGGAATGGCCAAATGACTGTGAAAAGGACAGATGGAGGAGACCCTCTTCTGTCCAGGAGAGACGGTGTGTGAACTCTGAAGAGCCCACATCTGCTCTGGGGACACGCAGCTGCACAGAAGCCCCGGAGAAGCCAGCACAGTTGACTGGGTCCGGCAGCCACGGGGCAGCTGAGAGCCCGTCCTGCTATTCCACGCTGCTCCCGGAGAGGGAGCTCCGCCACACAGGGCCTCCCAGCTCCCCTCCCTCTGCAGGGCAGAGACCCAAGACTGGTGGGAAGTCACCATGCACCACTGTCTCCACCCAGGAATGTCCCCACTGCCCCTCAGTGACCCTGCCAGAGTCTCCACATTGCACCTCACAGTGACCCATCCAGAGCATTCTCTGCACTGCATGTGTCATGGTGGCCCTGTCCTGTGTCCCCAAGCAGGTGTCCCTGTCCAGCATGTTCCCCAGAATGTCAGTGACCCGGTCCAGAGTGTCCCCCAGAACATGTGTCACAGCAACTGCAACCACAGATCCCCGCCTTGTGAAACAGGGAGCCCGTCAACAGAGCCCCTCCACATTGCACACCACCCGGCCGGGACCCTCACCCCTGGAATCTCAGGCCACAAAGCCCTCGTGTGGGGCCTTTCTCAGGGACTGTCTTACCCTCACACGATGCTCGACCTTTGCCATCTGTCTACCAGGGACCGGTGTCATTTTAATGCCCCGCACATGTGTTTCCAACTTGTTTAGAACCCAGGGAAAACCTGTGTGCCCTTGTCGCACACCAGCTGGGGATCCGAGTCACTCGATGGCGTGCAGCACCCAGCGTGGCCTCGAGCTGGGTGCGTGGGGCTGCCACCTGATGGGGGAGGTCTGCATCGGGACAGCCTCTGCCTGCTCTGCCGAGCAGTGGCCTGAACTTGGCAGGCTGTCACTGGGGCATTGTCCCCAGGCTTCTACAGGACAGGGCTACGTGCTGAGACCAAAGCGCGTGTTGCTGGGGTGGCCACTCAGCGAGCTGCTACTCAGATGCTGGGCAGGCTGGGCCCAGGGAAGCTAAAGGAGGCCCTATGGCAGGCTCAGGTGGCCTTGGGGCGCAGGGGCTGCCACCTCCTACCCTGTCGGGCAGGGACCCTGCTACACAGGTGTAGTTGAAGCAAAGATCCGTTGGGAAGAAACAAAACCGCTCTGAACTTTCAGGCTCCAGCAGCTGAATGCGTGAGCAGCAGGCTCGGAGGGACTCGCCCTCAGCCAGGCCTGGGGACGCTCCAGGCCTGCTGCCCTGGGCTCCATGTTCCTGGATTCTGTCACAGGCTTCATCCTGATCTCGTCAGAACCCCCACAAGGGGCCCCAGGTACTTCTGCTGGAACAAACAGAGAGGGTGCTCTCTGCCTGGGATGCAGCACAGCCCAGTGTGGGTGAATCCAGTGGGAGCGGGCCCGGCTCCAGACTTCTGGGTACAGTCCCAGGTGGCCACCTGCTGGCCCCAAACACCCAAAGAAGCTGCCCGTGCTGTGGAGGCCTGGGCAGGAGGGAGCGCATCTGTACCAGGAGCTGCTGCTACCACCCAAGGGGACAGGTGGCCCGACAGCAAAGAGAAGCGAGGTCAGGGAGGGCAGAGGAAAACCGTGAAGACAGGGCTGCTTCTCCCTGTCCTAAGCCGTGGTGGGGTCACAGCCCCACTCCCCTAGCCCTGCACACCTGCTCCCTGGGGACACCAGCTTTCCACACAGGGCACTGTCCCACCACGGGGCCTACCCCATCACCTGCCTGTCCCTGAGGTCCAGCCGAAGGCCACATGAAGGTCACATCTAGCTGCAGCCTTCTCCAGGGCCCATGGCCAGCGGCAGTGACACTGTAGCCTCTGGGTTTGCTATTTCTGTTCCCACCCGTCTGGTTCCCACGCAGGAAGAAGGGATTTTGAACTGGGGCTCCCGGAAGCGCCAACAGGGTGGTAGGGAGCAGGGTTCTAGAGTCCCAGGACCCACTGCCACGTCCCAGCCCCGGCATCTCAGCACGCGGCCAGCGGCCCACCCGGCAGCTCCACCACCATCGGGAGACAGGCCACCTAAGGTTCCCAGGGAGCTGTGAGCACTGGCACCCTCCGGGGTGACCGATCCCGGGCACTGCACCCCGAAGGGGACACGTACGCTTGTCGTTCATGAACCTCCGGCAGAACTCCTGGAAAGTGCCCCGGTAGCTCATGGTCCGCAGCGAGCGGTGGAACTGGTAGTAGGACACCACCAGGTCCTTGGGGTTCCGAGCCATGTAGATGACCTGTGGGCAGAGGAACACGGTGAGCAGAGGCCCCTCCCAGGCCGACTGCACAAAGTTCTGAACCGACACCACTCCGCAGGCCAGGGTGGGCGGGGACTCTGCCCAGAGATGGGCTCCTGCCCGCGAAGTGCTTGCCGGGTAAGTACCGAGCACTGGCTGCCCTTTTGTCCTCCACACCACTTTAAAACAGAGATCAGGAAAGTTACAATGTGAGGCTGGCGACAAGAACTTCGGGCCTCGGAACGCAGCACACTAGGGAGGCTGGAGGCAGAGAAGGGCACAGGGCGGCAGCCGCCAGGGGACACGCACTGCTCCGCCGTAAAGGCAGAGCCAGCTAAAACACGGGTGAAGGGCTGTGTCCCCGGATGCAGGTGGCTGAGGTTCCGAGGGGAGCCCAGGCCAGTGGGTGGCGCGGCTATGGCATGACCCACAAGGAGGGTATGGCGGGTTACCTTGGAGTCACCGTTGTGGAGGTCGGAGGGCAGGAAGCGGTAGGGGAGGTGGCTCTTGATGAGGCGGGGAGACGTCAGTTCCTGCGGGCAGAGGAGAAGTTCTGGGGGAGGCACAGCCATCGTTTGTCTTTTTTAAGGGCCCTTCCAAGGGGACCAGGAGGAAGGGGTCTCCAACAGAGCAGGACCCACCACATCACCTGGCCAACTTCTCTCCCAGACATGGCCCCCATCAGGCTGGACCCTGCGGGCAGAGATGAGGGCCCCCGCCCTCAGCCTGATGAGATGACTTCTCACAGCCACAGAGGTCACGCAGAGACCCAGGAGCGGCCCACCCAGCCCGGAGGGGCCTAGGACAGGCCAGCAGGGCCGGCGCCAGCTCAGGCAGCAGCTCCCGAGACCCGAGCCTCCAGCCAACAGCCCCGCGCGGCCACCTGCCCCCAGCCCTTCTCCACACAGTGGGCGGGTCAACCCTGGAAGCATCTCCAGCTCCCGTGCCCATGCAGGGACCCCTTCCCTGTCACCCCAGGAACAAGACCAGCCCCCTAGGGGCTCATAGACCTGGGATCTGGCGCCCACAGCCCCCCAGCCGCTCCCTGCTCAGGAGCCAGGCTCCTGGGGCCATGGGGTCTCTGTGCCCCTGGTCCCTCTGCTCCTCTCTTTCTGGACCATTCTAAGCAGCCCCCAAGGAGACGCCAAGCCTGTCCCTTCCTGACCCACTGTCCTCTAGTGCTGATGACCATGGTAACTACTAAGGCTTCCTGTCTCTTCCTACATGAGGCTGTGAGCTGATCTGGCCAGCTCCCAGCCGCAGCCCAGTGCCGGGCAGGGCCGGCTCCCAGCACAGCCGCCTCCCAGCACAGTCGCACTGCGCGCCTCCTGGACAAGTCAAGGAGAAGCCCACGCACCCAGGCCCACACCGCAGGGCACAGAGGGATCTGCGTGCAGTGGGGTTTCTCTGAGATCTGTGTTCCAGAAAGTCCACCTGGCAGGGGGCAGAAAGTCCACCTGGCAGGGGGCAGAAAGTCCACCTGGCAGGGGGCGGGCAGGCGAGACCAAAGCTGCAGCTGCAGTGCTCAGGGGATGGCGCCGGAATTCAAAGGTGGCTGAGAGGTGGCGAGAGGAAGACCCAGACCCGTGGGAGGACAAATACACAAACACACTACAGACGTGTACACAGTCGTACATACACATCAGGTTCCCCCCCAGGAGCACTGGGGGTTGAACCCAGGGGCCGACTACACCAATTTCATACGCAGTCCTTTATTTCTTGTTTTTTATTTTGAGACAGGGTCTCACCAAGCTGCTGAGGCTGGCCTCCTCGTGCCTCAGCCTCCCAAGTCACTGGGACTCCAGGCTTGTGTTGCCACCACGCTGGCTTATTCCATTTTCAAAACCAAACATTTGATGCAAACCCATCCTCCTGGCTCCCTCAACAGCTGGGGGAGTCGGGGAGAGGCCAGAGCCTGCTTTCCACTGGTGGCCCCATATCCACACCCTCCCTGCCGCCCCTCGGCATCTGCTTCCCTCTCTCTCGCACACTCCCTGACCTCAGGGGACCCACACCCTGCTCAGGTGCAGGGTCACAGTAATGGGCTCAGACCTATGGGTTTCTCTCCTGGCCATCTGGGGCCACCTGGGCTCTCTCCTCTCCTGCATCCAGAGCCCTCTGAACCCCCTCAGCATCCACTGCCACTAAGCAGGTGTGACTGCAAAGCACTGGACATGGTCGCGAGGGGCTGGGGCCGCCAGCGCAGGCAGTACCTTGATGATGTCCAGGCCTGGCTGGGGGTACTCCAGGACCGGGAGCTGCTCGTCGATGTTCATCAGGCCGATCTCATCGGGGTCGGCCCCTTGGCTCACCAGGTAGACAACCTCCTGCAGCAGGCTTGTGCCTGGGGACAGAGGCCAGAGGGGCACTCAGGCAAGTCCGGGCCAGCCCTGCAGGCGGGCAGCACCTCGGCCCAGGGAGCAGGTTGAGTCTGCGGACACAGCACTCCAGCCTGAGCCCCACTGCGGCGGGTGACCTGGGTGTCGCCGCTCCCTTGGAGTTCAGAGGGGAGGGATGCTCCTGCTTCTGGGTCCGGAGCCTGCAGGGCTGACTTTCTCAGCTGATGCAGGAGGGCCCAGGGTCAGGGAGAACTGGCAGCCAGGTCTTCACACCCGCCGGGTGTCCACCGTGATCCCGCGCCCATGGGCTACAGACTGCTGACGGACTCGCCTCACAAAGTAGCGAGCCAGCATGGACAGTCCGCTGCTGGATCTGGGGGCCTTCCCTCTGGGATGAACAGCACATCTCAGGTTCAGCGTCCCCAACCTCGAAGCCCTACGGCTTCCCGGTGTTCACAACCCAGGCCCAGGCACCTCCTTTGCCAAGGTCCCCAGGGGCCCTGGCTCCTCCACCCTGACGGGCCCCCAAGCTCCCCACCCTGGGGCCCTGGCCTCTGGCTGCTTCCTGCTCCTGCCTCAGGCACCTCTGGGAGTGCGGCGGAGGGACCCCCCACACACAGCCGCACCTACAGGCCACGCAGGCTCGCGCCCCCCCGTGGAGCCCGGGACAGCAGGTCCCCATGGAACCCACTTCTGTACCAGCTACGCCCACAGGCCACAGAGCAGCTCAGGGATGGGTAGAGCAGGAAGAGGTGGAGGCCAGCCTGCCCACGCGGTGCATGAGCCCCTACTCTGGGCACAGTCCTGCTCTGGCCTCCAGGGACGGGGGGACACACCCAGGAGCCAGCAGAGGGTCCAGAGCACTGCCAGGGAGGGGGCCGCATATTTTCTTCAGCCTGCGTCCTCGCTCCTGGCACCCTGGTCCCGTGGGCCAGGCCACCCACCGCCACCACCCCCAGGACCCGCAGAACAGATGGGGCCAGCTTAGCACTCGGTCCCTTCACTCTGGGGGTCCCAGTGCTGTCCCTTGTGCCTCCCCACTTCTGGCCCAGACCGCGGCCCTCAGCACCCTCCAAGATGGCCTCACCCCACCCCACTCCTGCAGCCCAGTCTCAGGTGGACCCTGCTTCCCAGAGCAGCACCAGGTGCCTGGCCATAGCAGAGGCCTGGCCACAGCCCACACTGCCCACCTCAGCAAATGGCCACCTGGTGGCAACACTGGCAGTGCTGCTACCCACCTGCCTCTGACCTCAGCCAAGTCTACTGGGGCTGAGTTGACCCCTCCTCTCCCATGTGAACTGCTTCCTGCATGAGCCACGTGGCTCCATGCTGCTGCCAGTGCGCCCTCCTTCACGCCTGCCTTCAGCACAGCAACAGACCCGGAGAAGTGAGGGTGCCTGCCAGGCCGTGAGCCCTGGAGACTGCATACTCCCGGAGCCAAGGCAAGGTCCCGAGCTGCAAGCCTGTCTCTGCCCAAGCCCCGTCCTCCCGTGGGGCTGTCTGCATTTGGTGGTACCTGCCCGAGCCCAGTCAGCACCTCTGCCCCCTCTACATGTCTACTGAAATGTCACCTCCCAGCAAGGGCTCCCTGACCCATCCTGCACCCCGTCACAACATCCCCACTGTGTCAGCAGCCCAGGACGGCTGCAAATTCCTCCTGTTCCGCGGCCCGCCCCACAAAGGCAGGGGCCTCGGGACCCAGGTCAAGTGCAGGGTACAGGCCCTGCCTCCTGAGGGCACAAAGCCAGCTGACCTGACAAAATGATCAGAGAAAAGGAGGACTGGAGCCAGGGGTGTCCACCGACTGAACACCTGCCCACCCCAGGTGTGTGCCTATGCACCTGCACCCGGGGCCAGGTGCAGACTCCAGAGCCCGGCCGAGCCCTGCGGGGCCTGCCCAGGGCCACGCCGCAGTCCCCGACTGCTCTCACCGCTCAGTCCCTCACCCAGCCGCAGCCGTGGGGGCTGCACAAGCTGCCCATCCCTAAGCACAGTCCCTCAGGGCCTGGGAGGCCACCTGCACCCAGGGCGGCCTCTGCTGCCTCTTCCCCGCCTCTGACTCCAGCAGGCCTCCACCTCCTCCAGCGCAGCGGCCCAAGCCTTCAGCAGGCTGCCCTCTGCCTGGCCAACGGGGACTTGACCCCTGGGTCCCCGTCCTCAAGAAGGCTTCCCCAGTCCAGCCAGGGACCTGCCCTGCCCCAGAGCCCAGCACTTCCTGTCCTCCTGGTCTCACAGGGTCTGACAGGGGACTCTCCAGGAGGAGAACTCAATCCACCGGACAGTCCTGGGGAGGCACAGGCAGCTTCAGGACCAGGACAGGTGGGCAGAGGCCAAACCAACGCACAGGAGGGGAGCCGCAAGGGAGCTGGGCATGTGAGCAGGACGCCAGCCTGAGGCCCGGGCAACGTGACCTGTGGGGGGGGAGGGGAAGTGACAGGCAGGGCCACCACTAGTCAGTGACAGAAGCCACGCACTCCCCTGGGGCCCAGTGTAGGGGGGGTGGCCACAAGACGCCCGCATCCCGCCCTCACCTGCGCTCCAGGTCCCCATGCCCACACCTCTGCACCTGGTCCCCAGAGGAGGAACCTCCCGCCCGCCCCGGCAGTCACCCCTTCATGGCCACCACCCCACCTGACTCCCAGAGCTCTGCGGTCAGAACTGGTCCCTGCCGGTCGCCCTCCTCCTGGCAGCCATTTAGGCGCTCTGCCACCAAGTCCTGGACACGTGGCACCTCATGTGCTCCCCAAACCTCGTCCCTCCGGCTCCCCTCCGGCTCAGGTGCAGGTGCTGTAGGTCCATCGGGGAGGCTGCCAGGCAACTGGTCAGAGGTGAGGCCACACCCCCGTGGGGACCTGGAGGCCCCCGTTTGCCAGGTGCTCCAAGTCGGCAGCAGCCCGAGGGGCGTATGGAGGTCCCTGCAGACACTGCCCACCCTGCTCTCCCTCCCTCAGGGGACAACCCCGCTCCTGGAGGAGGAGGAGGCACACTGCCCACCGTCCCCAGCTCTGCAGAGTCCGCCACACAGAGGAGGACGGGGAGTGGAGGAGCAGGCAGCCCAGTGACCCGACTGCCCACCAGAGCCGGCTCACAGGCCCACCCCGGCCCGTGCCTCCCGAGGGGCCGACAGCCATCCCAGCAACCTCCAGGGGCCCCCGGGACACACTAATGATGCCCGAGTCCTGCTGCTGGGGGGGCGGCGCCCCACAGGTGAGGGCTGCTGACCTACAGCAGCTGGCCCCCAGGCAGCGCTAGCACCCAGGGCCAGAGCAGGACGCCAGGCCTTCCGGCCCTCAAGGGGAGGCTTCAGAGCCAGCACCTTGTCTGGCAGTCAGGACACCAGGAGGGACCACTAGGGACACTTGATCCAGGGTGCAGAAAGCCGAACACACCTGCTCCCCGTGAGCCACGAGGGGCCAGGCAGGCCACAGAAGCCAGCTCTACTCAGCAGGGCAGCAGGACGGGGAAGGGCGGAGCCTCCCGGGGAGGCGGAGCAGGCGGGAGGGGAGGGGAGGGGCAGCAGCAGCCTCAAACAGCCTGGGGTGCACCAGGCTGGAACTCCCAAAAAGGAGGAGGGGGTAGAGAAGTATTCGAGAAGATAAGAATCTTTCCAAAACAACAAGAAGCCTCCATGGATATAAAACATTCAGAGAACCACAAGCAAGATAGCTGATCAAAATCAAAATAAAGCCAACAAAAATCGCATTCAAAGCATGAAAACCAGAGGTCCACAGGAAACGTCTGCCACCAGGGAGGACGGAGGCACCACAGCCCCAGCAGCCCCAGGGCCCGAGCGCCCGAGCGCCAGGGCAAGGGGCGTCTGGGCAGCACTGAGCTGCGAGCAGAAAGCTCTGAAGACAGGTCCTCTGCAGGTGACGGAGGAGACAGGGAGGAGAAGGGAGGGGGTAGGAGTCCAGAGACCAGAGACCAGAGACACCGCGCTGTTGGACCAGGGGCTGGCGAGCATGGAGGGGGCCAGATCAGGGGGGCTGGCCAAAGACCATGCCAAGGCAGCACAGGGCCAGGGAGAGGCCAGGCAAGGAGATGTTTCCCGGAGATTGTGCTGGCCACGGGCTAGAGAGGAACCAGGGGTCCAGGAGGAGGGCGCTGAGGAGCTGCAGGGGAGGGACGGCCAGGGTGGCAGAGCTGCGGCCCCCAGATCCGCGCTCCCTGAGAAAAGACTGGGGAGCCCAGGAAGGGAGGCCAGGAAGGGAGCCCAGGAAGGGAGGCCAGGAAGGGAGGCCAGGAAGGGAGGGCGAGGAGCGGCCACTGTCTGGGAGGAATGACGGGTGGGGAGCCAGCACCAGGCCCTGGAGCGCAGACAGGGGCCTGGGGTCTCTCCCAGAGACAACAGGGCCACAGGATGCTGCCCGAGGCCCTACCCCTTCCCTCTGGAACCCGTGAGCTCTCCGGACTTTGACTTCGCAGCCCATCCAGCAATGGGGAGAAACCTCCAGGGGCCCAGAGATCTGGTCACTGCTCCCCCCCCAGCGCAGGCTTCCAACTGTGTGAAGCTGGGATGGCGAAGGTACACTGGGAGGGCAGGGGAGAGGGCAGGAGCAGCGGCAGTCACCCTGGCTCACACTGGAGGCCCTGCATCTCCCTCGGCAGCAGGCTCCTCGCCACAGCACACTCTGCTACCTGGTGCCACGCTGAAAGGCCTGACCAGGACCTCAGACGGAGCCTGCACCTGAGACCTACTGGCGGCCAGGGGAGTCCCTCAGCATCTGCTGGGCTTCCTCATCCATGGAGGTGTGAAGCGACTCCTCCAGGGAGAGCCAGCCCACGCCTCCGCCTCGGCCTGTGCCTCTCCATGCCACTCAGCTGCCCACGCCAGCTGGCCCGTGGCCCTCACCCGGGCTTCACTTTTACATCAGGGAAGAGGAACCAGTCACGGGGTGCATCTGCGCTGGGGACAGTGCAGGTGGGGAGTGGGCCGGGCCTGAGCAGCCCCGCCCACCCAGCCTCCTTGTGAGCCTCCCCAGCAGCTGTCCAGCCTGGGCCAAGCAAGGGCCCCCCGGCTCCTCACCCAGTGTCTGGAAGGTGGAGACTCAGTGACCCCGTGGACTGCAGACCCCCACTCCGCAGGGGCAACAGGCCCAGAGAAGGCCCGGGGCCCACCACGGCCACACAGCGGCCAGGCAAGGCCAGGACTCCGCCAGGCCGCGCGGCCAGCAGCAGTGCTCCTCTCCTGTCACTGGAGAACAGCCCTCCAGGACCAGGGGAGGTGACGCCAGCGAGCTGGCCGCCTGGCTGAGCCAGGAGCTCATTCTGTGACTCTGGACGCACCCCCACGAGGACCAGGAAGCCCCAGAGCAACCTGCTGGCGAGACGACGGCAGTGACGGCCACAGCCGCAGCCTGTGATGACAAGGGACTCCCAGACACGAGCGGACCAACTCCGCGGCAACCCTGGGCCATGGACAGGTGGTGACCTCCCCAGAGGCTCTGGGCTGCCAGGCTAGGTCAGCTTCACCTGGACGTCATCCTCGCGGCTGCCCAAGGTGGGAGGCGCCAGCCACAGGGCCACCTGAAGGGGTCAGTTCAGTCTGATTGTGAATCAAACAGCCACCTGTGGCTAGCAGCACTGGGGTGGCCAACCGTCCCCACCTGTCACCTGAGCTGCCCAGTCAGAAACATACTCTTGCTAGTGCTGTCACCGAGGGGAAGGCCCTGGACAGGAGGCAGAGGCCAGCACCTGGTGACCACAGCCTTCTCCACAGAAGCCCCTCTTGAGAATGCCACTGATCCCCCAGGGGGCTGGGGCCCAGGAAAGGACTCTGCAGGACCTGGGCCCTGACCACCTGGGAGCTATGGTCTCCTAGACTCGGGCGCTGGAAACCCAGGGTGCCCACCCCCTGGGAAGGAGCAGCTGGTCCCGGCTACTTGCCCCAATCCAAGCACCAACTGGGTCCCATCTCCCCCAGCAGTGTGTGCCAAGGGTGGCCACCAGTGCATCTGGCATGGTGGGCACAGAGGACAGCAAGCGGCCACTGACGGCTGCGGGGGTGAGTGACCACTCGGAACCTCCACCCCCGCAGGCCTGCCCCAGTGGCCACCAGGGGTCAGGAGGCAGAGGCTCCCCCTGGTACGCCACAGCGCAAGGTCCTGGCACTGGCTCAGGGCCACCCACGGGTAAGCAGCAGCGCTTACCAGGATTGCGCGGGCAAAGCAGGCTCTCAATGCAGGATCGGCGCCCCATGGTCAGGAGGGGGAAGAGGGCAGGGGAGGGGAGGACGTGGCAAGGACCTACGAACAGGCACCGAAGTCCACCTGAGAGGGCTCAGCACTGACGAAAACCTCCAACGCCTCAATGCCCCGAGACCCCCAGGGTCAATCACACTTGAGAGAAGGCCACCCCCCAGGGCCAGTGCCCTAGGGCCTCCACGACTGTCCAAAGGCACTGACCCTGGGCAGGGGAGAAGCTGCCACGGACCAGGAGACCTGGACAGAGCTTGCCTCTGTCCCTTGGCGGCTGTGTGACTGAGCCAGCCTCCACGGAGGTTCTAAAATCAAGGTAGAGGACCCCGGCAGACTGGCCCTGGCCACACCCGGCACTCAGACCTGACCCTTCCCACGGGGTCTAGGACCCCGCGGTAAGAGCCAGCGCGTGCTGAGGACGACCGCCTGAGGACCCCGAGCTGGCACCGCCTCTGCACCTGCACAGGTGAAGGGTGACCTTGAGTGAGAGCCACTAAAAGCTCCGGCTCCTCGCTAGCACCCCGACCTGGCCCCAAGCTGCCCTGCTGCTCCACTGGCCACAGGGGAGGGCGTCCAAGGTCCTCTGCCCGGTGCACACCATGCTTGCTCACTGCACGTCACCAGCTCTATGCACACACAGCAGGACGGGGAGTATGACACCTTCACTGGACTCGAAGCTGGCGTGACCCCCTCTCCTGAGACCTTTACCCTGATGCCACCGGCGACAAGAGGTGGGTGGAAAGGAGCCAGGTGGGACGGAGTGGGGACAGGTCAGGGAGCAGCAGCCAGCACAGTCCTGCGCATGCGACTCTTCCTCCCAGGAGGGTCCCAGGCCCGTGAGCTGGGCTCCGAGCGTCACTCACCCCCGCAGCCTCCAATTCCACCTGTGAAATGGGGCCTCACCAGGCCACTCCCATTCTTGGGACGGACCCCTGAGACGATGGCACCAGGGCTCTGAAGCGACAGGGCTGAGCTGCCTGGTGGCCGGTGTCACCCCTGGCTGACCACAGGGAAAGGTGCAGGGAGCCGCGAGCCGGGAGCCGCGAGCCGGGAAGGGGGAGGCCCGGGGCTGCAGACAGCCGCTGCCCACTCAAGACGGGGCTCTCTGGTGCAGCGTGAAGGGACCTCACGCAGGGCCTACAGGCCTCACCCGGGGACAGAGAAGCTGGGGCTCCCCCCTCGCTGGAGTCTCCGATGTGCTTCTGTGTGACTCCTCAAGGAACCCAGGAAGCTCCCCAGCAGCACCCACCAGGCCCCAGCGCAGGGTCCCTGGAGTGCAGAGCTCAGCGGGGCACAGACACCCAGTCACAGGGCCTGACCTGCCCCCGGGGCTGCTCCGCAGCCTCCCCTCCTCCCCCCACGGAACAGGTAAGGCAGGACCACGGTCCCCACCAGCAACCCAGAATCCTAGGACTCCCGATGCCAAGGACCCCGCGACTCCGGCCCAGGCCATCCTGTCCCAAGCCAACAAGAGACTGTTCTGAATCTTCCTCGCAGGAGCTCAGCTACAGCCCAGCTCACCCCCAGGGCCAGCCCACCCGGCCAGGGGCCTTACAGAACCCGCGCCCTACACACCTGCTCCCAAGGGCCAAACCCTCCGCCCACGGGGACCCAAGGTTGGAGTGGAAGCGCTGGGTGGGTGGTGGAGGCCTGTCCCTGGCCACAGCAAGCTGCCCGTGTCCATCTCTGTCCATTTCCTCTTCCCAAGAATGGCCAGGAGGGCCTGCAGGCTGTGGTCAGGCGGAGGGAACAGGGACATTCTGCAACCTGACTGCCCGGGGCCCTCCACCAAAAGCCTCCTCCCCGCCTTCCCAGTGGGGCCTGGGGCGCCACAGCAGGACGCCAAGCCCCCAGCTCCTGCCCAGCTCCTGCCCCGCTGCTGGTCAGAGGCAACCCCCAGGCCAGCCACCGGCTAAACCACACAGTGGCCCCGACTCAGACGTCTCCCCAAACAGCAAGGGAACCCCGGGGGTCCCCCTCTTCCCCACTCCAGCGGCCCTAGGCCAGCACCTCTTCCGCAGGCCTGGAGGCCCCCAGCCTGGCTCTCCGGCCCAGGTCTGCCACGCACAGCTGTGTGACCTTGCACAAGCCACCTCCCCTCTCTGAGCCTTAGTGCCCAGACTGAAAAGGTGGGGGTGACCATCTCCGCCCGACAGGACTGCTCGTGTCCACCTGGGTTAACGCTGGGAACGTGACTGCCCCGGGTCCTGCGTGGGCGATGCAGGCAGTCCTGCAGCACGGGGACGCGAGGGGCACCCTCCGGACACGGCTGGCCCCATCCCCCAGCAGGGCCCAGGCTGCCAAGGAGCC